>NC_034603.1:64808273-64817765 GCF_900095145.1 Mus pahari
GGATTTCTGAGTTCGAGGCCAGCCTGGTCTACAGAGTGAGTTCCAGGACAGCCAGGGCTACACAGAGAAACCCTGTCTTGAAAAGCCAAAAAACAAAACAAAAAAAAAAAACAAAAAACAAACAAAAAACAAACAACAACAACAAAACACAAACAAAAAATTAAAATGTTCAAAGCAGCCTCTCAGATCATTTGAGGGTTTTGTTTGTTTGTTTTTCTTTCTTTTTAATTTTTAGAGTTTCGCTACCTAGTCCAGTCTGTCCTCTAGCTCAGATCTTCCTGCCTTAGAGTCCTGAGTGCTCTGAGGACAGGAACTCGTTACCACATCACACCAAAAGGTTGTAAATGTACTCTTCGTTTTCCATTCCAGGGACTTTCAGCTTATGGTGCCATCCCAAGTTTGAGGATCGCTGTCAGTCAGTGGTGGAGTTCATTAAGAGAGCCATCATGCACTCCAAGAATGGGAAATTTCTCTATTTCCTGAGATCCAGGGTCCCAGGTAAAATTGTAGTTGCAGTAATTTATTATTGTTGCTTTTTAAAGACAGGCCTTACTCTTGTATTTCAGGGTGGCCTCGTATTTCTATGTAGCCCAAGCTGTCCTTTTGCTTCAGCCTCCTGCTAGTTACATTAATTATTAAACCCAACTAGGATATGATACCCTACCAGAATGTTCCAGTCCCCAAACAGTGGCCACACCAAAAACTGTTTGTCCTGGCTATCGGAGCAACCACTTCTGCAGAGTCCAGTAACTAATGCCAGCCCTTGTACATTAATTCTGTAGTGTTCTAAAGAATGATTTCTGCTTCTCTGACCACATGAATAAGATGATTGTTCCTGTCTCTGAAGCCCAGGCATCGTGTAACATTTGACATTGAGATGGCTCCTTGCTGCTGTTGCAGGCTTCTTACCTTTTACTTGTAAAGCCGGCCAGTGTGACCTCTGCTGGCATTTCCCCAGGGACAGGGGTGTGAGAGTGGACTCACCAAAAAGGCAGTGGTGAGTGGGTCTGCATTTGTAGTTTGTTAAGAAATGCCTGCTACATAAACATAAAAATAAAAAAATAAAAATAAATAAGAAAAGAAATGCCTGCTAGGGTTTGTCCATAGTGTACTAAGTGACCAACAGGAGTGGCATGTTGTTGTTTGGTATATTGACATCTCCACCATGTTGAAAATCAAAGACTTCTCTCCACGTGGGAGCACTGTCCTGATCTTGGCTGCACTAGTGCGCTCATACAGTCAGCCGGCCCACTCAAGAAGATATCGGAGGAGGGGAAGGAATGGGTTAGAAGAACTTGGCTTTAGCATTAGGTAAGGCAAGCTAACAAGCACATTTATGTGAGGAATCTGTAGGAAGCAAACAACTTAGAGTGAGAGCTTCATGCTTTCACTTTGAATCAAATTCGCCTCCTAAGCAGGGTGCCAAGAAATTGCTCTAAAATGTAGGAGTTGCTGAGGAGCCTCGGGCAGAACATCAGGAACAGGATCGGGCCAGGTGACAGTGATGTTTGTATAATGTTGGTGATTTAAATAAGGCAAGACAGGGTGTGAACTGTATTAATTCTCACTTCATTTGGTATTTGCTACAGTGCTGCCAACACCATTGGGGCTCATGTGTTTGTCTTAGTTGAAGGAACGAGTTAGAATTCTTCATACCATTGACTCTGCTTAGCAATTTTTAACATTTGTGGATATGATGGATATTTATTTAACAAACATTTATTTGTAATTTAGTATAAAAAGTCAGTTAGCTGATGCCCTGAGGGAACTCCCAGCCTCAAGGAAGGGATGGAGAATGATGAGGGATTCGCAGGGGCACGGGGATGAGCTCTGCTTATTGGTAATCTAGGCAACTCTCAGTGAGGTGTCTCCTGACTCGAGAGACTTGGAGTCTCAGGCTGCGCCAGGACAGCTCTTTTTATCCCACAAATTGTACTTTATCTTCAGAAATTGCAGCTAAGATTTCTAATATTGTATACAGGTTAGAGTTTGTAGTATTGACTACTGTTTATTGAATGCCTACTAAGAGAAAGTCAAGTTTCTAATTTAAATATCTCTTAACTCTTATGAAGAACTCAAAGTTAATTAATTGGTTAGTTTATTAAAATTTTAGATAGGGCTGGAGAGATGGCTCAGTGGTTAAGAGCACCTACTGCTCTACTAAAGGTCCTGAGTTCAAATCCCAGCAACCACATGGTGGCTCACAACCATCCATAATGAGATTTGATGCCCTCTTCTGGTGTGTCTGAAGACAGCTACAGTGTACTTACATATAATAAATAAATAAATCTTTTTTAAAAAATTGTAGATAATTGGGATAGGGCATTTAGCTTAGTTCCCCAGATTCAGTCCGCACACAACCCAGCATCTTGGGCAAGCTCTGAAGAGGAACCACATTCTTGGCTCTCTATTTCTTTCTCTGTGTATATTTATTTGGTTTGGGAGGTGGCGTCTCATGTACCCCAGGCTGGCTTCAAGTATGTTCCCTAGGTGGCAGTGGGCTTCTGACCTCAGCACTTAGTGTGTAGCCTAGACTAGTCCTGAGCTGGTGGCAGTCCTCCTGCCTTAGCCTCCTAAGCGCTGGAATTATAGGTGTAAGCTGCTGTACCTTTCAGTGACAAAAATTTAAATATATCCAGGTCACCGCTATTGAATGAGACCCTGTCTCAAGAATATTTTTAAATAAAATATGGTTCTGCCTGATATTTACCTATTGTAACCTCCATGGTTATGACATGGTTCTCTGAATTTCCTGTGAAATCATTATTCTAGCCAAAGGCTTGGCTGATGATCCAGTTTGGATGTTCTATGGAGAAGGAAGTAGCCATACCAGTTCCTGGGTGTAAGGTGAAAACCATGCTGGCAGGTCTCGAGCACTGCCGCCACTGCACTCTCTCCCAGCAAGACTCCCTTGTGTTTGTTTTTTTTTCTAGGCAATGCCATGAAGCCATTACTGGTCTCAAACTGACTATAGCTGAGGGGGACCTTGAACTCCTGATTCTCCTGCCTCCACCTCTTGAGTGCTGTCATTTTTCTATTATCAATACTGGGATTATTGAATTACCTTTCCCTATACCTTAAAATTTAGTCTTACCACAGTTTGATGTCTTCAATCAATCTCTGTCCCCCCCCCCAAGATCTTTCTACAGCCCTGGCTTTCCTAGACCTCACTAGACCAGGCTGGCCTCTCAAACTCAGCAGCCTCCGTACCACCCCACTCCCTCCCACCCTGTCCCCAATTTTGGTACTAAAGGCGTGCACCACTGCGCCCAACTTTAAATCTCTCTCTTATTTATAACTTCTTGTTTTTGTTTTCTTTAGATTTATTTCATTTGTATCAGTGTTTACCTGAATGGGTCTTCCTGCGTCAGCTAAAATCATCAAGTGTACTCTACACAGCCATGCAAAGCATCCACGGTGATTATAGATCTGTTAAATGACCATGCTAACGATCACGTCTCCACCTCTTGCCCCTTAGAGGCTCATGGCCATGTTAATAATATATATTATATATTCCAACTTACTTTAAAGATCCCCATTGTCTTTAACAATTTCATCGGTTTTTTTTTGTTTGTTTGTTTGTTTTTCCAAGACAGAGTTTCTCTGTGTGTCCCTGGCTGTTCTGGAGCTCATTCTGTAGACCAGACTGGCCTCTAACTCACAGACATCCACTGCCTCTGTGAGTGTTGGGGTTAAAGGCGGGTGCCACTGCCCAGACAATTTCATCTTCTTTTTAATTAAAAAAATTGTGTTTATTTATTTGTGCATATGCGTATACATCTGTGTGCCTAGTGCTCATGAGCCATCAGAGGACAGCTTACTGGAGTTGATTCTTTCCTTCCACCATATGGCTCTGGAGATTGAATTCAGGCTGTCGGACTTCTATTCAAGTGTCTTTACCCACTGAGCCACCTTGCCAACCCATCACCAGCTTTTAAAAAGTCCAAGGTCTTAACTGTGAGTTCCTATAGAATCAAACAGGCCATACACTTCCGGCTTTCCATGGTTCTGGGGGTTTGTGAGCCTAGACTCTCTGTTAAAATGAGTCCAGATCTTCACACACAAGATGGACCTCTAAAGGCAGAGCTTTCCCTCGGGATCCTTCCTGTTGTGGTAGTGCTCTCTCTCCAGCGGTGCTGGTCTCTAACAGTTACAGCTGCTTTCTCAGCACTAGCCTGAACACTCTCTGGTTTTGAAATTTCCTTTGCCAAACAAATTAGTCCATTAGCTTTCCACTTTCTCAGGTTCTCAAGATGTAAACAGAATGAAGGCACATTCTTGGCTAAAATAGTACATTACTGGCCTCTACCCAGTTCCTGATGGAATCCTTGTTCCCTCTGGACCTCATGAGTTGGTGCCCTCTGCCCCAAGTCTCCTCGGGATTCATGTAGTTTAAGTTCCACAAGAAGGGCCAGAAGCTCGGTTTCCAGCAATCACAAACTTTTTTTTTTCCTTGGGGGGGTGTTGACACAGGGTTTCTCTGTATAGCCTTGGCTGCCCCCCACCCCCAGTCACTAATGCGTTGCAGCCAAAATGGCCTGCTTACATACAGAGGAGCCACACAGAGGCTCCTTCCTCTCATGTCACTCTAGTTTGTGCCAAGTTGACGTTAAACTGTGCAGCACAGTGTGGTGGGTGGTTGTGCATGTCTGTATGTCTGTGTATACCTGGCATCTGATGGGGGACCAGATGATGATTCTCTGAAACTGGAGTCACAAAAGGTGAATTGATCCTGTGGAAGAGCATCCATTGGCTCTGCTGAACTGTCTCTCCAGCCGGAGAAAGGGTTTATTTGAGCTCACAGTTCAGAGTCCAGGAATAAAGTCCATCGTGAGGGGGAAGTCAGGTTAGCAGAGGCTTGAAGCAGCTGGTCACATTTAACATAGCTGGAAACAGCAGTAAATGCAAGCTGCTGCTCAGCTCTTCTCTGTGTTTTTACCAACTAGAGCTTGGCTCGTCCCTCCTCAATCCATGTAAACAGGACAATCCCCAGGGCTAAGTGACTCAGATGTATGCATCGTGCAGCTAACACTAAGCACAGCTATAAGCTCGGCCCTTTTGCCTAGTTATTGTTTTTTAAACTTTGTTCATTTTCTTTGGGGTGCTGGGTACTGGTAAGTAAGTGCTCTACTGCTGTGCTACACTGAGTGCCCACACTCTGTTCATTTTTCAGATGGATTATATTTTATTTATTTATTTATTTTTTTAGTTTCTCGAGACAGGGTTTCTCTGTGTAGCCCTGGCTGTCCTGGAACTCACTCTGTAGACCAGACTGGCCTTGAACTCAGAAATCCGTCTGCCTCTGCCTCCCAAGTGCTGGGATTAAAGGCGTGTGCCACCATCGCCTGGCCCAATTGTTTTAAATCAGGGTCTCACTGTGTAGGCCATGCTGGCCTCCAACTCAATATAAACCTGCCTCTACTTCCTGAGTGGGTGTGTCACCATGCGTGGATCCCAGCTGTGTTTTCCTTTCTCCATGATGTCCTTTGAAACTCAGAAGGCTTTTGTGGCCCCTTCCCCTGGTCTCTCTATTTTGCTGCCTCACGCTATGGAATAGAAGCCGTAGGACTAGGCAAACGGGAACTGGGCCAAAGAAAATAATTCTTCTTTAACTTTTTTTTTTTTTTTTTAGATTTATTTATTATATGTAAGTACACTGTAGCTGTCTTCAGTCACTCCAGAAGAGGGCATCAGATCTCATTACAGATGGTTGTGAGCCACCATGTGGTTGCTGAGATTTGAACTCAAGACCTTTGGAAGAGCAGTCAGTGCTTTTACCCGCTGAGCCATCTCACCAGCCCCAAAATGTCAAGTCTTTTTTTTTTCTAAAGATTTATTTATTATTATATCTAAGTACACTGTAGCTGTCTTCAGACACCAGAAGAAGACGTCAGATCTCATTATGGATGGCTGTGAGCAGACAGAGCACTCATATACATAATAAAGCTTAAAAAAAAAAAAGTAGCCAGGCGTGGTGGTGCACGCCTTTAATCCCAGCCCTCGGGAGGCAGAGGCAGGCGGATTTCTGAGTTCGAGGCCAGCCAGGGCTACACAGAGAAACCCTGTCTCGAAAAACCAAAAAAAATGTGTTGCTCTTTAGAGGACTGGGTTTCTCTTCCCACAAATGCCTGTAAGTCCAACTCCAGGGGATCTGACATTTACCTCTGGCCTCCTAGGAGGGGGAGCCATAGACAGACAGACACACACACACACACACACACACTACACTAAAAAATAAAACTTAGTTAAAGAAAAAGCCACCTTGCAGAAGTATACCTAATTAGGTGTCTTGCAGAAGTATACCTAATCAGTGCTGGTGTAATGGGGTAGTCTTCCTGACAGGCCAGTGCTCAGTCACCTAACATGGGAACCTCTCCAGAGGTTTTCAGTGCGATGCTCCGTGGGTGGAGAGCTGTGGAGGGAGGGCAGGTTGCCTTTGTTGGTGCTGTGATTTGAGCAGGCTCTCTGAATGCAGAGGTACCTAATGTCTCCATGGACGGACGGAGTGGAGGTGGGCACATCTCTTTAAGTACAGTTTTGAGTTAAATGTGTTTTAAGATGAACAGAAAAGGTTTCCCATTTACTAACAGTGCAGTATGGCTGCTTTGTGATTGCTTGGCTTTTCAAGAATGTCAGTTATCAGCAACCATGACGTGGCTTTGGAGACAATCTGCAACCTTCACTTCCTTTTTTCCTCAACCTTCAATCAAAACATTTAAAGCTGTTTGAAATTAAACCACAGTAATGGTAGAATTTTATGTTCTAACCAGTTGTGTTTGCAGTATTTCTTTGGATATGACAGTGGCTAAGAAAATAATTCCTAACTGGGTGTGGTGTCACACACTTTTAGTCCTCCCACTCAGCAGGCAAAAGCAGGTGGGTCTCCGAGTTCAAGGCCAACCTGGAGCCTGGTCTACAGAACAGGTTCCTGGGCAGCCAGGGCTACACAGAGAAATCCTATCTTGAAAGACCAAAGTGAGTGCAGTATCACTGTCATCAGACACATCAGAAGAAGGCGTCAGATCCCATTACAGATGGTTGTGAGCCACCATGTGGTTGCTGGAAATTGAACTCAGGACCTCTGTAAGAGCAGTCAGTGCTCTTAACCACTGAGCCATCTCTCCAGTCCACTTCTCAATCTTTTTAGTTTGCTTCTCTTAATCTCCATAGTCCTTTTGCTTATGGAAACCAGACCATTGCTAGTTCATTTGAATGTGTTTTAGTCCCTGCCGTCCTTGTCCTTGGTGGCTGGGTTCTGTGGCATTGACTGTGGGGGTTGGGCTACCCCAGCCCAGCAGCTCTGACCCATGTAGGAGTGTTTGCTTGGAGCCTGGCAGGCACACACGACAGGCACTGTTGTTGCACGAGGCCCAGTGTGTGCAGCTGCAGTCGGTGTCTTTCAGAAGCATTATTGTTGTTCCCGTAGCCCAGCCTAAACTCCAATAGGAGACGGAGAATAACGAGGGAAGAAAAGTACCAAGCTGGCCTGGCCTGAGTAGACAGTTGCAGGAGTGGCAGCCTCAATACCAGCTCCACCTTCTACCTGCCCCCTTCCTGCTCACTAGTTGGAATGCTATGGGACCTTTCAGAGCTGAAATGTTCTGTGCCAATACCTCCACAGAGAGGACTGACCTCTAAACACATGACCTTTTCTGGCCATAAAGGCTATTCAAACCACTGTATCTCAGAACATCCTGAGCCCTGATCATTAAGATACTGCTAAACAGCCGGTGTGGTGGTGCACGCCTTTAATCCCAGCACTTGGGAGGCAGAGGCAGGAGGTTTCAGAGTTTGAGGACAGCTTGGTCTACAAAGTGAGTTCCAGGACTATACAGAGAAACCCTGTCTCGAAAAACAAAAAAACAAAACAAACAAAAAAGAATACTTCTGGGGGCTGGTGAGATGGCTCAGTGGGTAAGAGCACCCGACTGCTCTTCTGAAGGTCTGGAGTTCAAATCCCAGCAACCACATGATGGCTCATAACCATCCATAACAAGATCTGACGCCCTCTTCTGGAGTGTCTGAAGACAGCTACAGTGTACTTACATATAATAAATAAATAAATCAAAAAAAAAAAAAAAGAATACTTCTGGAAGCCAAGTATTGGGACTTAACGTCTCTGGTCCCAGTACCCAGGAGGCTAAGGCAGGAGGATTACTTTAGGTTGAGGCTAGCCTATCAATAAACCAAAATGTTGCTGGGGAAGTTAGCAGAGAACATGAAATTCCCTTGAATGGTAGTGGAGCTCTCACAGATGGCTCTCAACAGCCCTTTGTAAGGGGCTTTAGCACAGAGTATATACATGAACTCTAAAATAGCCCTGTGACACCCTCCCTGCAGCACTTCCTCTGGGAGCTGTAGTTAACTTCGTTATTCTGAGTATTTTCCTTTGGTTTTATTCTTGAAGGACTGCCACCAACTCCAGTACAGCTGCTCTATCCAGTGTCCAGATTCAGCAATGTCAAGTCCCTCCAGCATCTTTGCAGATTCCGGATCCGGCAGCTTGTCCGAATAGATCATATTCCGGATCTGCCACTGCCTAAGTACAATGGGGTCATCAGGGTTTCAGGTGGGGGTGGGTGAACTAGAAATGGAAGTGCCTTTGAAGCTTGCAAGTTGCTCCTGGAGGCCAAGCCTGGCATAAAGCATTTGTAGGCAGTGTTCTTTCGATTCTTTATGTCTTGGCACTTAACTCTTAGCTATGACATTGCAGCAAAGGGAGGAAGATGTGTGTGCTGGCCTCACTCTGCAGGCTGTGGGCAGAGTGTTCTACAGTGGAGTGAGAGAGAAGTGTGTAAGGATGGGAAGGTGAGCATTTTGTCACGTTGGCAAAGGCTGCTCAGTAGTCATACAGTATGAAGGAATGGAGAAGGGAAGATGGCTCAGCAAGAGATGCTTTCTTAAAGGAAATAGCAGGCACAGTTCCTGAGAAATGTCCCTGTAACTGGTACATTCTCTGTCTCCTTGTTTTTCACAGACCTCTGATCTCTTACATTCGAAAGTTCTACTATTATGATCCTCAGGAAGAGGTGTACCTGTCCCTAAAGGAAGCGCAGCTCATTTCCAAACAGAAGCAAGAGGTGGAGCCTTCCACGTAGCAGCAAGGACCCCTGCTGCTGAACATGAAGGTAGGAACACCCTGTCTCTTTCTTTGCCAAGCCTAGGCACTAGGTTACTTCCTGTCCCGCAAATTTGTCTAATAATTGATTCTCTGATAGGTAAATCATTTCATTTGAAGAAAAACACAACAGTCATGAAGGTCTTAAACCAGTGGTTCTCAACCTTCCTAGTGCTGCCACCCTTAATACAGTTCCTCATGATGTTGTGCTGACCCCTAACCATAAAATTATTTTGTTGTTACTTCATAATTATAAATTTGCTACTGTTAAGAATCATAATAGCCGGGCGTGGTGGCGCACGCCTTTAATCCCAGCACTCGGGAGGCAGAGGCAGGCGGATTTCTGAGTTCGAGGCCAGCCTGGTCTACAAAGT
>NC_034603.1:64817880-64859554 GCF_900095145.1 Mus pahari
CAAAAAAAAAAAAAAAAAAAAATCATAATAAAAGTATTTTTGGAAATAGAGGTTTGCCAAAGGGGTCACAACCCACAGGTTGAGAACTGCAGCCTTATAGAGTATTTGTCAAACCAAGCCTTTTTAAGCTACAGTTGTGGATTCAATTCATTTATTAGTCAGATCCTATCTGAAATTAAAAAGTAAAAAAGAGAGCTGAGAATATATTTCAGTAGGAGACTACCTGCCTAGCACTCACAAGGTCCTAAGTTTGATTCCTCATTACTACTCAAAAAAATGTTTTTTTTTGTTTTGTTTTGTTTTGTTTTTTCAAGACAGGGTTTCTCTGTGTAGTCCTGGCTGTCCTGGAACTCACTCTGTAGACCAGGCTGGCCTCGAACTCAGAAGTCCGCCTGCCTCTGCCTCCCAAGTGCTGGGATTAAAGGTGTGCGCCACCACGCCTGGCAAGATGTTTTTTCTTTACCAAGCTGAACTTGTTATATACACTTGGGAGTTGGCAACAAAGAGGATTGTAAACTCAAGGCATGTATAAGCAGTGTGCAGGCTTATCTATCATTGAGCATAAGTGAGGCACTCACAGTGTGACTGTGTATTTGCCTTGGCTGGTCTTCAGGATACTGCGTGTGTGATACAGAAAGTAAGAGCCCAATGTGGAGGTAAACTTAAAGGAACTAATGAATGCCTTTATTTTCAAAAGGCATGCATTGCAGGAAGAGATTTCCAAGGCTTACAGCTCTCATGAGGATGAGAAAAAGCAGCCTGCCTTTTCTCTGCCACTGCAAAGTAGTTCGAAACAATAAAATAGAGGGCATGGTGGCACATACCTGTATTCCCAAATTGAGGAAGTGGAGGCCATAGGATCAGAGTTCAAGGTTGGCCTTAGCACCATAGCAAGTTTGAGGTCAACTTCATGAGTCCCTCTTTCAATCCCCACACATACACACCAAAAAAATAAAGTGGTTGGGGAGAGGGAGGGAGAGAGAGGGGCAGGGGGAGAGAGAACAAATAGTGTCTGGAGGAGGGCTCAGCTGCAGGTAGGAGCTCAGACTGAGTCCACTTTGAGCATCCATGTCCAGTGCCTTACAGCCTTCTGTAACTCAGAGGACTCAGCAGTCTTTCCTGGTGTCTGAAGGCACCATACTCATGTGTATAAACCCACAGACATTTACACATAATAAAAAAAGGAAAAGAATAGGTGAGGGCTTAAATGGTCCCTGCCCTGCTGAGGTCTGCGCGGGGTCTGTAGTTTGTCCTGACTCTGGTCTGTGCTGGGAATTGTTGTCGTCACTGGTCGTTGTGAATGTGTGTGAATGTGGGCGTCAGGGCAGCTGTGGAGTCAGCTCGCTCCTGCCACTTCTGCATGGATTCTAGCAATCAGACTCAAGCCACCAGGCTCTCCAGGCAATGCTTAAAACCACTTCTGGAGCCGTGGTGCAACTCTACTGATTGATTTTTGACAGCATCTGATGAGCTCCTGCCTGTCCTGCCTGCGTCTCCTCAAGTCCTGGGTTACAAGCATGCATCAGCATACCTCTCTGCTGGCAGTCTCGCTAGTGCTTTTGTTTTTGTTTTCTAAGATTTTTTTAAAATTTTAGTTGTGTGTTGGTGTGTGTGTGTATGTGTGTGTGAGTTATGTGTTGGTGTGTGAGTATGTGTGTGAGTTGTGTGTTGGGGTGTGTGTGTGTGTGAGTTGTGTGTGTGTTTGCCTATATAGAAAAGTCAGATCTCCAAAACCAAATTAAGGTTCCATACAAGACCTGAACTTTTTTTTTTTTTTTTTTTTTTTTTGGGATGGGGGGTCTTTTTGCCCCTTAACCCCCACATTCCTTCTTTAATTTTTTTTTTTTTTTTTTTTTTTTTTGGTTTTGGTTTTTCGAGACAGGGTTTCTCTGTGTAGTCCTGGCTGTCCTGGAACTCACTTTGTAGACCAGGCTGGCCTCGAACTCAGAAGTCCGCCTGCCTCTGCCTCCCAAGTGCTGGGATTAAAGGCGTGCACCACCACGCCCGGCCTGATACTGCTCCTTTTAAAAGTATTTCTCTGTGTGTCCATGTGTCTGTCTGCCTGTGTGTGCCTTTGTGATTTAATGTACATCCATGCATGCAAGAGCCTATAGAGGCCAAAAGACCAGAAGAGGGCATTGGGTCCTCTGGAATCAGTTACAGGGGTTCATAAGCCATTTTATGGGTGCTGGGAACCGAGCCTAGTTCCTCTGCGAGAGCAGTGAGGGCTCTTAGCCTTAGAGCTGTCTCCAGCTCTCTGTTGAGAAGTGATCAGACCCTTCCGCCAGAACTCGATGGAGACCCACATCAATAGGAGCACATTCAGAAGGCCTTGGGGTGGGGGGCTCCAAACAGCATCGTATGGGAGGGTACTATGGGACTGAAAAGACACTAACTCGGGACAGCTGAGAGAAGTCCTTAGATTTTCCCATGGAAGGGTGTTTATGTTCTTTGTGATTTTGCGAGATAGAACAAGGACCAAAATGAATGGAGGCAACTGCCACGGCTCCTGCAGGTCAGTGTCTGTGGAAGCGTGTGGCTGTCCAGCTACTTTGGGGCTGTCGCTTCTCCCTGTGGGTCCACTACTGTTGGAGCTGGCTTGTTTGATTTCTTTCCCTTTTTACCCAGGCATTTGATCGCCGGGCTCCAGCCTGAAGAACCAAATGAAGCTACCACAAAAGAAGAAGCTGGCAGAAAGAAAAGAGCGGGTTGTGATTCCCAGCACAGACTTTGGTTCCCCTTAGCTCTGGGGCTTGGAAGAAGCACACAACCATCCTCCGAGTGGGGTCGCCAATCCCCAACCCATGAACCCCAGGGCCAGATGAGCTCCTTGGAAAACTGGAAGAAGTCTTAACACTGTTTGTTTTCAGAAGTTAGGTTTTAGTATTTACATTTCTCAGTGGAAGGCAGCTGTTGGGGATGAACAGGTCATGGGAAGGGTGGGGCGAGGAGGCCTGGTCGTTCAGCTGAGCCAGCGGCAGCACGGAAGCTCTCTTCCATGAACCTGGAGGATGGGCGGGGGAGCCAGATAGGTGCACAAGAATGAGGTTGGAAGTTTTTGGGAAAGGCATCTGATTCTCATCTCCAGCTTCAACAGGCGAGGAGAGAGAGGTGGTGCGTGAAAGAGGAACTGCCTGCTCGGTCTGTTTGCTGAGGAAGTGCTCAATCCCACTCCTTCCCTTTCAAGTTTACAAACCTGATTGCAGAATCACCTCTCGTGGAATTGGTGTGCATTTTGTTGACTAAATTCCTTAAGCTCAGTGACCTGAGGCAAACCCAGTTCTCCCTGCCTTCAGCCCCTTCCCCTCAGTAACTGTGGATTTCACTTTGGTCAAACCAACACTCCTTGCTTCTGCCAGCTGTGCAGACAGCGGTGTTTCTCCTCACATGGGCAGTTCAGCACTCCAATCCTGGGCTGCCAGGGCTTCACCCCAACTGTCAGCAACCCCATGCCTAGAGCATGCTTCCAGATTCTTTGTGGCAAAGCGTATCCACAGCTAAGGAGTCAGTGTCACCCCGCCCGCCTGTCAGCTGGTGAGCAGAAGTGTGGAGGAAGTGAGAAACGACTATCCTGCTCCTAGAGGAGCCTGTGCGGCTCAGCCTTAACGGGATTTCTGTAGTGCAGAAAAGGCATGGCGTCTCATGGTCATAGGCTTATCAGTGTTGTCATCCCACCCCTGAGATGGAGGTGGCAAGGGCTTCTTCATTTCCCCATGTTCATTCTTGCAACCCGGACATTTCCTGAGTCAGACAGACCCTGTTGCCTTTCATCACTGGGAACCTGTCAGATGCTAGTTTGCCTTCCAGATGGATGTGGGGGGAGGGAAGGACTTGGGTGCTCGAGTAGTCTTTGTGTCATACAAGTTGCTGTCCTACAGAGCTGCTCAAGATGGACAGTGGGGCCGTTGGGTTCATTACTTTCAGCCCTGTAGTATTTCATGGATGGCCTTTTGAGTTCCCTCTGCTTGTGTCTGCCTCAGATGACAAAGTAAATATCAGTCTTGGGGTTCCTGATGGTGGGGTGAAGCCCTGTGTCTAGGTAACTTAGAAAACTGTCTTATCTGGAAAGTGGCCTGTGGGTTCCCTCTGAGCATGGCATCACCTTCCTCCTCCTCGAACTAAAAACAGAGATGTGTTTTCTCAGCTGGCTGTAAAGAACTGAGCCCCAGAATGAATGGTGTACGCGTTCACTGCTGACATGGTCATGGTCATCCTAAGGTCATGATTCAGGACTGCCTCTGGAGGGTGCAGGCCACTTGCCATCTTGTAGAAAGGGCGGTTCTGTAATGGAGCCCAACACCCAATGTTCATAGAGGTCTTCAGTTGGTTAATATTTGCAGTCCAGAGATTGTTTCTCCCATTTCAGCCACCCGTAACATAAAAATTCCTTTTCAGCCCGTGTTTGCATTGCTTGCATGGCTGTGAGCTAGGTAGTGTGGACAAGGCTTGTAGGTGAGAACGCTGTGACAGAGACTCAAGCTGAAGTACAGAGCAGAAATGTGTGGCAAGTGTGCAGCAGCCTTAGGTCAACAGCATCAGAGTCCTACTGGACCGCAGTCGTTGGACAGGTCTGAAGGCCAGGGAGAATGAGGGTGTGGTGGAGGACAGAGCCAGCAGTCAGCAGGCACCTCTGGTCCTGGGGTTCCCCGTGGAGAATTTCTACACTCAGGTGCAAACCATTCCTGCTCCAGCGCAAGGCAGCCTCACCCTTTCTGTCCTGGGAACATGTGTTGTGCTGTTCTTAGGAGCTTCAATGTTTCAGTCACAACTGGCCTGACCCTTCCTCAGCAGGATGGGCTGCCAAACAGCAGTGTGGGAGACAGCTCTAGGAGAGGCCTGGCCTGGCCCCCAGGAGGCCTTGTTAGAAGGGGGTGAACAACTGGGGAGAGCAGTTGAGCCTGTTGAATGTACTGTAGGCTGACAGGAGAAGGAAGGGAGTGAGGAGAGAGGGCGTGCGTGGGCCTTCATCTTTCACAGATGGTGGGACAATGCTAATTGAGTGGAGTCTGCAGGAGGAACTCGGCTTCACCTTGGTGGTTATGTGCCAGTCACAAACTGGGAAAGGCAGTCACTTCTAGAGACCTGCTACGGTTTTCTGAGTTGTGGTTGGGGGTGTCGCTACTCCTAGACGCAGCCTGTATAACCTTCACTCGTTTATAACTGATCTACTGTAACCTTCCTCAAGACGGGTATGTCATTGTAAGCTAGTGACAACTACTGCTGCAAGCTGTGCACTTGAAACGTGTGTCTGTGCTGGCAGTGCAGGCATGGGGGGAGCAGGAGCTTGGCTGTGGATCCACCTGTCCTGACTTGATCGTGGTCGTGCGCCAAGTGACATGCATGTGCATAGAAAGGTTTGGAAGTGTCTTAGCTCCTGTCTCTCCTTGTCCCACTGTCACTTGGACTAAGCCTCTGAGGCCAAGCAGGGAGTGATGTGATGGGATGGCTACACATGCCCTGTGATGCATGTCCCCTGAGGACTAGGAAATAGTACAGCCCTAGAAGAGCCCCAGGGAGCCACTCTTTCAGCCTTGCCTCATGTCCCTAGGAGGGCATGGCCTGCTTGAAGCCCCTATCCCATGGGAAGTAGGAACAGGAAAAGCTTCCCCAGCTAAGAGCTTCCTCCCCTTCCTTGTTGCTTTTCTCTTACCTTTGAGCCCAGGCGTGAGAGGCCAAGTCAGCAAGATGGAAAGAGCCGCCTACAGGTCTCAAGTCCTGCGTGAGCAAACGAGCAAGCGTGTGCCCTCATTTGTCCAAGTCTTGTCTGGGGTGTTGGGAACATCTCCACTGGCAGGAACTATGGTTCGTTTTCCACTTTAATGAGAGAATGGCAAGCCCACTGTGTGGAGGGGATGAGCTCTGAGTTAGACATTTTCCCTATGGGAATCCTCTTGGTTTGGTTTGTGGGGCGAGGGGAGTGGATATGTGGTTTTTATTTGTAGTCATCAACACAGCTGTCCTTACACTGAATCTGTGCTATTGCATACATGTAGCCATCTTTCTTTTCACTGCAGCAGTGTTTATCGGTAGTTCAAAATGATTTATTTGCTCCTGGGGAGTAAAACCTTTTTTATTAAAATAGAAAAAAGAAAAAAAAAAAAAAAAAGAAAGGTGTGCCCCATTATGATAGCTGTAGAATTATTGGGCCACAAGAGTCACGTCTGCAAGTCCCCTGTGGTCCATCTGTTTTGGCACTGGAGCCCTCGTGCTTAGTACAGTGTGACAGGGGCCCGCCCTTGGAAACGTGGAGAAGGACATTTTGGGAGTGAG
The DNA here is from genome assembly GCF_900095145.1 of Mus pahari. Classification (NCBI taxonomy): domain Eukaryota; kingdom Metazoa; phylum Chordata; class Mammalia; order Rodentia; family Muridae; genus Mus; species Mus pahari. The sequence goes on from NC_034603.1 coordinate 64,824,151, forward strand.
GTTGGGTTGAATCACTGAGAGGGCTCTGGGGACATAGAACTGAGGCTGAAAATAGAGTCTGCCAGAGAAAGGACCTTTCTTTACATGCAGATTTCATGTGTCCTTGATCTTTCATTGCTTCCTGGTGTCCTGGATAGGGGTCACCTCCTTTCTTCTGGTGTCCCTCTTGTCTTTCCTATTCTTTGTCCTGTCCCTTCCCACTTCATCTACCTCCCAGAAAGCCCATCCTGCATGCTGAGTTTTTGACATGCTTTCTCTCATCCCATCTCCAGAGGGTTTTAGAGGGTCCCTGGAGTTGCTCCCTGCCCCACTGACCCCTCCTCACAGTGCCAAGAGGCAGCAAGGAGCAGACAAGCAGCCGGGCAGACAGCAACATTGGATCGCAGCTGGACTGCGACGGCAGCTGCTCCTGGAGACAGATAGGGAAAACAAGACACTCTTCTTCATCCCACTTGCTGTGCTCTGTGGGCGGTGCGCCGATGCCACCACTCCTCCATCCCTGGTGCTCCCAAGAGGGGCAGGCAAGATCCAGGCACCGCTCTGGGCAGGCCAGACATCAGGATGCCTGCACTGGTGCCTGCACTGGTGCTGCATGGCACAGGCACTGACTGCTGTGCATTCTGGTGGGTTTTCAGAAACCCTGTGCTGAGGGGTGTCATTCTGGACTCAGTGGTTGGGGGTTTTTCACCACCGGGGAGCCGTACCCCACAACCACTCTGTCCTGCTTAGCCACCCCTGCCCTCCAAGCCAAAGTGTGGCCTGGCTTTTGTCTTCCCATTTAGTTTCCCTACTTTATTCTCCCTTTTTTGTGCTTAATTTATTAAAATAGTTGCTGTATAATTTATTTTCATAAAGTATAAAAAATAACTAAATGGTTAAAATAGACTTGCAGGCCAATCTTAAATGGGGGTGGGTCTGGGGTGGGATGGGGAGAGGGAAAGATGTTTTGATATAAACAAAACAAATGCACTTTGGGTGTGTTTTGGTATTTTTCTGGGAATAGAGGGGTGGGTGTTGGGATGTCCCTGTAGATTAGTTCCAGAGTGGGGTGTCTGTAAATACTGTATTAATAGGCATGTATGACTCTTGTAAAGGGACATTAGTAGCTGCTGCAGGTCCTGTTTGGAAACTCTGTGTATAATTCCCGGTTTTTTGTAAGTGTCAGTGCGGGAGACATTTGACTCTTGTGTTTGTATCTCCTTTTTATGATTGCTGTACCGACCCATGTCTTTTTGGGGAGGGATGAAAAGAGATTTGAAATAAAAATGTTTAGAAATGATCTGTTACTTGGCTTTGTGTTTTTAGTCTCTCTCCTGACTCTTCACCCTCTGTCAGGCATGGGGTCCCTGCACTGGCAGCCATGCAGAACACACCCAGTACTCAGTACTGTCTCTAAAGCACGGTGGTTGGAAAATTCCACTGCCCAGAGCTACCCTAGGAAGTGCAGGAACATTCCGGAGAACCTTGGGGAGGGTGGGCAGGTTCCTGTCGGGGTGAGCAGTGGCTCAGGGTGGACGGGCACATTTTACTGTGGCAGCAGCCATCCTGGTGAGGCTGGGTTGCTGCTTTTTCAATTTTGCCCTCCCGGCTCCTGCCTGTTGCTTTCCTTAATCGGGTGTGTTCTGGGAACCACTTTAACCCCTATCCACCCCCTCCCTCTTTTTTTTTTTTTTTTTTTTTTCCAAAGATTGATTTATTATTCATAAGTACACTGTAGCTGACTTCAGACACACCAGAAGAGAGCGTCAGATCTCATTTCAGGTGGTTGTGAGCCACCATGTGGTTGCTGGGATTTGAACTCCGGACCTTCGGAAGAGCAGTCATCACTCCAGCCCTGCCATCTCCCTCTTCTCCTGATTCCTGCTTGAGGGCCAGTGGGCTACCCGGAAATTGTCTGCAGGTTTTCTGCTGAATTCTCTGGGAAGCCACTTCCCTAGGTGAGTCACAGGGGGACTTCTAGGAGTCTCTGTGTAGCCCTGGCTGTCCTGGGACTTGCTCTATAGACCAGGCTGGTCTTGAACTCAGAGATCTGACTGCCTCTGCCTCCATGAAGGTATGTGCCACCAACACCTGACCAGGTAGTCCCCTTTTTATCCAAACAGTTTCAGCAATTTACCAAGAGCTCTTGCCACCTGCTTCCTCCCTCCCGATTCTTAAAAATAAATAAATACATAAATAATTTTTTGGGGGGTGGGGGGCTGGAACGAAGGCACAGTGGCTAACAGCACTTATTCTTGCAGAGGACTCAGGTTTGGGTTCTCAGCACCAACATGGTAGCTCTCAGCCATCTGTAACTCCAGCACCAGGGTGTTTGATTCTTCTGGCCTCCAGTGGATACCAGACACACCTGGTACAGATACATACATGCAGACAAAACATTCATATAAGCCCGGCAGTGGTGGCGCACGATTTTAATCCCAGCACTTGGGAGGCAAAGGCAGGCAGATTTCTGAGTAAGTTCCAGGACAGGCTACACAGAGAAGCCCTGCCTTGAAAAAAAACAAAACAAAACAAAACAAAAAACAAAATCTTAAAAAATAAAATTCCTTCTAGCCAGGCATGGTGGCGCATGCCTTTAATCCCAGCACTCGGGATGCAGAGGTAGGTGGATCTCTTATGAGTTCAAGGCCAGAGTAACAAAGTGACTCCCTGTCTGAAAAACAACCCCCCCTCCAAAAATCCCAAACCTTCCAAAACCACATGTGAGGGCCTGTGAAAAGGTTTAGCAGGTAAAGGTACTTGTTGCCAAGGCAACCTGAGTTCAATTTTTTGAATCTATGCGATGGACTTGGTGGACCTGGAACCTGGAACCCATATGACTCAAGGAGAAAACTGACTTCTGAAAACTGCCCTTTGAGCCCTCCCCTCCCCCAACACACACACACACACACACACACACACACACACACACACACACACACACACACACACTACAAGTCAGACCGAAAGGGCATGGAAGAGAGGAAGCGGAGTGTGGCAAGACTGGCCCCAGGCTGGACAGCTCTAGGCTGTAATCACATTGCCTGAATTCCCCTGACACCGGGTTGGTTTTCCCAGGTGGTTGAGAGAGGCAGGGCACGCCCTTCTCTGATGCACCTAGTGGATGCCAGCGTCTACCTGTAACAATCCAGGCTGTGGTTGGCCAAAGTGAACTGTGTAGTGAACCCTCAACAGGGAAGGGAATTCCGAGGCGGCATCTTTGCTGGACGCAGGACAGGAACTTCGAATCACCCGGTGCTGGGGCTCCGGCTGGGAGCGTTGCGGCGGGGAGTCGCGGGGGTGGGGGTGGGGTCGACAGCGAGGTTGCGAAGGAGGAAGAGTGGGCGTAGCCGAGTGCGCCCTTGAGCTGCTTCTGCCACCTAGTGGCTCTTCTGAGCCAGGCCACCCCGCTGCAGTTTGGTGAAGATGGGATAAATATTCATAAACAGCATCTCTAGTCCTCGTCTGTGACCGGATTTCTCCTTGGCTAGTTGGGGACCCTGGCTTGTCTTGAATCCTCTACCTGACGCGAGGGACAAAATTCCTTTCTAAGATGCAGGAAGAGCCATATTTTTTAGACTCTCTGGCGGTGTATAGAGCTGAGACTGACAACCCTACTTCACAGCTGCCCCTCACTCCCCGGCTTGACGATGGCCAATGACAGATGCTGGGACCCTGCCCGGCTTGGTGTCATCTTAGGATTCGGTGTAATTCTCTAAATATGTGTTGTTCTGTGCAGGCCCTCGTGTCTTCCCCAGCCTCCCTCTCCTCCTCTTGGGGGTCGGGGGTGGGGATTTGCTCTCTTGTCTCTAAGAGGACAAGAGACAGCAGGCACTGGAGCCCTGCTGGGGAAGGCCAACAGGGCATGTGCATCTATCTCCTGGGTCTCTGGTCTAGCCCTCGCCTAGGGGAAAAGGCGATTTGTACTTAGGTCTTCATTGCATCATGTCAGGGCTCCTGCCTAAAGAGCAAATGCAAGGATTTGGGGAGGGGCCAGGAGGGTGAAGAGCTTCGGGAGGGATCCGGTAGTCAGATGAAGGGGGAGGGGCTGGGGCTGGGCTGTTACTGCCGAGTCAGGCGTCCAGGGACACCTGTGTACTCTCCGGTGCCTGCCACCTTTCCCGACTGACACCCACTTCACTCTCCAGGCCTGGCAGCCTCAGCTGCACCCGGCCAGATTGCATCATGCCTGGCTTTGTTCTCAAAGAGAGCAGGTGCAGGAGGAGCGCAGCCTCTTTCCTCTCATCCTTTCCACTCCCTCCCAGGCCGCCCTCCTTTCTCCCTTCAGGGCTCTCTCCTCTCTATTAGAGGGAAGAAAGCAGAGTAGGCTATATCACTGTGGTCCTCGAAAAAGCGACACCAGGTGGCATAACAGGATATGGACTATCAGAACTAAATGACAAGGTCAGAACCGTTCTCTTGCTTCTAAAGATAAAAATAACAAGCTGAATTAATTCAACCCTTGTAGGAAGTATGAGGTGTATGCAGCTCGTTCATTCGTGTGGACCTAGAACTTCCTGCCCATATTTTCGTATAATCTTTTCTGCAATCCTGTGAGATGGCTCCACTGCCACCTGTTTTCTGCCAGAGTGCAGAGAGGTGACAATACAAGACCTCGGGGCCACTCAGGCCCTTGGTCTTGAATCTTGGTCTGTTTCCCTTTAGACAGACTTAAAGCATGATCAAGAGATGGTTGGAAAATTCCATGCTGATGGGCCTGAACGTTTTCTTTTAAAGGGGGCTTGAAACTGGGAACAGTGACTCATGCCTACATTCCTAGCCGCAGGAGGAGGTGCCATGAATTCAAGACCAGCCTGAGCTTCATAGTGAGTTTAAGGCCAGCCTAGGTTACAGAGTGAGACCTTTTCTGAAAATGTTAGAAAGCCAAATAGGTGGTGGAGTGCCCAGTACACTCCTCAGGAGACAAGGGTGCCTTCTGGTCTCTTAATTTGAACTAAGAACTAATGTGTGCTACCTATTGAGAAACCTGGCTGTGCCAGCCCAGTTGCCCACGGCTCCATCACTCTGGTGGTGCTGCAGGCTCTGACTTAGGCAGGCTGTGAAAGGGTACGAGTGTGTCCAGAGGTACACCCCACCCCACCCCCGGCCACACCTCCCATACCTCCACCCTTGCCACCACTGCCTCTATCAGGAGAGTTAGTTGGGCTAGTAGGGTTCTATATAATGACCCCAAAGGCTGGGCAAAGATGGTAGATGGTATCGCTCCTTCTCTTTATAAGGACTACTTGTAAATCTTCCTATGGTGTTCAGAGTGTGGTGGGAGGGTTGGGAGGTTGTTTACTTGTTTTCCCCGTGACAGGGTTTCTCTGTGTAGCCCTGGCTGTCCTGGAACTTGCTCTGTAGACCAGACTGGCCTTGAACTCCTGGCTTTGGAGTGTTGAGAATTTAACACTGGGCTTTGACAGCCTAGCTGGAGTGATTTGGCTAACCCTGCTTCTGGACTCTGTTTCCCAGAGCCAGACTTGCATATTTAGGGGTAGACCTTGCAAACCACAGGGCCAAGCAGCAGCCTGGAAATGGGGGCGGCCGCTGTACCCTGCTTTCATTTCCTGGCCATTGAAAGAAAACGAGAGGGAAGCCAATGGGAAAAAACGCAGTCTGGCTTCTTCTGCAGCCAGAGTCCAGCTCCTCCAGGGTCTGGGAGAGGCCAGTTGGGGGGGGTGGGAGCATGCGTGCTCACTGACACTCCTGTCTTTTTAGGCCAGGACAGACTGTCTATAAAGGGACAAAGGGTCCATTGACCCCATAGCCTTGTGACACTACCCAATATTGTCCTCTCTCTCCAGGCAGCCAACAGGGCCCTCTGGGTAACAGACAGGAGGTATGAGGCCACCTAGATGGCATGGCAGGGAGCTGGGAGAGGCCACAGTCAGCTGGGTGGGGAGGGCAGGGCTAGCTTCTGGGAGCTACTGCAATCCTTGGAGCAAATCTCATAGCCTGCAGTAGAGAGGCATGGGAGGGGCCAGAGAGTCCAACTGCCTTACCAAATAAACCAGCTGAACTCTGGCTCGGGTCTCCCTGCCCCCATAGACCCTCCACACCCCAGCCTATAAAGCCCCCTTTGTCTGGTAGGCTGATGTCTTAACTCTCCATTTTAGCTTCCCACTCCCGTCTCCCTCACCCTCTGGTGCCTGACACAGAGAGGAGGACTGGGTGAGAAACGTGTGAGGCCAATTTCTTGTCAGCCTGGACACCGGCTTAGGCATCGTCAGCCAGCTCCTGCAGATGAATGTTAGAAATCCCACTACTGCATTCAGGGCAGGTGAACAGACTCCCTGTCTTCTCTAGATTCCCCTCTTGCCTTGGAGCAGAACATAACGCCCACCTCATTTATGCTCATTCATGTGATGTCTGTCTCAGTTTGGTCCTGCTCTGTCCGTGACAAGGGACACCTTGGTTTGGGATGCCAAAAGAGGGAGTCACCTTGGCCCTCTTCACCGGGGTGGGTGGGCACTGTACTTTTCATCATCTGGGGTTCAAAAACCCCTTCTTGGTAGAGGGTAAACAGGGCATCAACCGGGTTGGCACATGGCTGGGGCATGGTACGTTGGGTGGGCGACAGGAATCTCCATCCATCTCTGTTCCCCACCCCCATGCACCAGCCAAAGTCCTTAGGGCACACTTACAGAAAGGCTGGACCTTGGCAACAAGGAACTGCCTCTGCCAGCTGACTGTTCTCACTGCCGTCGCCCCGTGGAGTGAGTGCCACAGTGCCTGCTGTGTTCAGCAGTCCGTGGGTATGTCTGCAGGCTCTCAGTCTCTTTAAGTGGCCCATCGCCATTTGGGCCATCGGGTCAGCTCTGCCACCAAGCTTCTTGGTTCCCTCGGCCAAACTCCTTCCCTGACTAGCCTCAGGAAAGTTGCAAGGGTCTTCCCTTGGAGCGGAATCTTCTCCCCATTAAAGAGACCCCAAGACAGGCAGCTCGGGATGTGGAGGCAGGAGAACCCCTGATGTGTGAGGCCCCGGGATGCACTGTGTGTGTGTCAGTGAGACTCCACGCAGCTGGTAGCGGGGTGCCTGCGGGTACGAAGTGTGAGCTCCTAGAACGCGGCCCCCACCCAGACTGGGGGAGACGGCGGAGCCCGCGGAGGGGCGGAGTCTGCGGCGGGGCGGAGCCCGGGGCGGGGAGGGCTGGGGCGGTGGAGTCCAGGCGCTCCTGGCGTGGCTCGCGGTCGCCGGGTGCAGCTGCCGGGCCAGAGTGCATGGAGGGTCCGCCGCCCCCTGCGCCCCTTGGGGCCGGCACGCAGAAGACGGCATAGCGGTCACAGCATGGAGCAGGTCAGCGGATGCCGGATACGGGCGCGTGTCTGAAAACCAGGGCAGCGGGTGCGGTGACCCGGCGAGGGTGGGCGAGGCGGGAGCGAGGGCCGGACCACGAGGGAGGGGTGCGGGCGCCGGAGCTCGGGGCGGGGCTGAGCTGGAGAAGAGGGATGGGGCCGAGCCACACGGAGCTGGTGCACACAGGCATACCGCGCGCTCTCGGGGCACTCCCCCATCGCTGATAACCAGGGAAACAAGCGCAGAGGGTGCACTCTGCACCCCTCCCTACATTTAGAAGCCCCCATCTCCAGTTGGGAAGGGAAGCCCCTAGACCTTGCTCGCTAAACCTAGGGCTGAGGGGCACGGGCTCTGCAGATTGGAGGGGTGGCCATAGAACTCCGTTGTCCCCCAGGTCCCCACCCTCCAGTGGGACTTCAAGATACAGAGGCCCTTCCCCCTACGTGTCAAGGGACTTCTCCCAGCCCGTCTGCCTCTTCTCCCAGTTACAGCAGCTGCAGCAACTGCTGCCACCATTTCATGACAGTGAGAAGATGGGGTGGGCTAGAAGGCTCGCCACATGCGCCCCAAAGGCAGCACGGCAGCCTTGGCCAGGTGGGCCTCTGCTTGCCTCTTACCCAGGTTCCGGGCACGGGACTGGGCTTTGGGCTAGGCTTAGTGACCAGGGAAAGACCCATTGCTAGAGCTGTCACACTGCAAGGAGCTCTGCGTATCCACCCACCCCACCCCACCCCGAGCCTGGCCAGTCAGGCCAGTGAGTAGGAGGCTCAGATTTTGGCTCAGAGCCCTAGCTCTAAGAGGGGCAGCGAAGGGTGGGGGTGGAGTGTCCACGAGGCTCCCAGCAATGCTGTCTCTATGGGGTCCTTGGGTGGGGTCTGGAGTGGTAGAGTTGGCTTTTCTGTCACGACATGAGCCCGGAAATGCCGAACCTGTCCATATAAACCGTCTTGTCTCTTGCTCTGGGCTCCTTTCATCCGCTTGGTGTGGGGTCTTGGCCTCTTCAGGTCTCTCCCCTCCTAGTGAGCTCTGGTTCCCTACACTGTTACAGAGGGGGTTCAGGCATGGGCTACCTATGATGGTGAAGAGTCAGCCGATGGATGACCCTAAATTCCGGGAGGTTGGGTGGCATCCTGTGCTCTGGTTTTTCTTTCCTGGGCTGTGCTGTGAGGTTTGGGGCGGGGTCATGGGTTGCTCCCATCTCTAGGCCTGTTTGGCATCTTGGCCTTAATTTAAATGGCCAGTGGCAGCTCCCAGAGCAACAGGCCTGGTAGGGGGAAGGGGACACAGCCCCTCGTCCTGCTGTGTACTGATGGAAGCACCGGAACGGGGAGTCACTAAAGGCCGCTGAGTTCTTCAGTATAAAATCAGTTTTATGTTATATGAATTTCATGTTTTTCTTAAGGGAGAAAGGCTAGGGCCACGTCTCTCGCAGCCCCACCCAAGTATGTCTCCAGGTGACCCATTTGCTCCAGCATCTACATGCTCTTCCTCACCAGGCCCACCGCCGTGTCCCCTCCCCCCGGGAGTGGGACAGGATGCTGAATTTTCTTTCTCCTCCTCATCCTTCTTTTTGGTGTCACCATGGAGCCTGGGCTGGGTTCCCTAGTGCTGATGTTACAGGAGGGTATGTATGAACCTGGCTTCAGGCCCGTGGGACGCCTGACCTGGCTCCACAGAGCGCTGCTGGCAGGCCTGGGATGGCCAGGCCACTGTGAGAGCTGCCAGCTGTAGAGAGGGATAGCCTCTGTTGAGGCTACTCAGCCTGGAGCCTTCCAAATGTAAACGTGCCCTTGTGATGGGCGTGGTGTGCGGTGATTCCTGGTTGGGAGTGGAGGTGCCAGCCTGATATGTCTAAGACCTTGGGGTACTCTACCCCCAGTGCCCTGGCAGCCTCTCTGCCAACGGCCGGTGTTCAAAGCTGCCGGAAGCGTGGTGGTTCCTAAGGGGTGTCTCCGAAACCAGAGCCGCCGCCGCTGCAGCCGCAGCCGCAGCTCCTATTTTAAGTTTTCCATGTGCTGAGCCCCCTTGTAAGGCAGAGCCTCCCTGGTGTCTGCTTGGTGTGTGTGGGTTCTGACGTGTAGGGTTTCCTAAAGGGGAGCCTGTCTGGAATCTCTCCCAGGGGCTGGATTTGCCAGGTTCCCCCAGTCTTGTGGCCGGCCCCGCCCCCTTTCCTCCCCAGTGGACTCCCCTTCTTGCCACCCAGGGCTGGCTCAGGGCCAGACAAAGGAGAGAGGGGCAGCTGCTGGGGATTTTCAGAATGTCAGGGGCTGCGGGGGTGGGGGAGGGGGCGGGAGGAGGGTTAGGAGCCACCCACCCCTTTCCTCCTCCTTCCCTCCCTTTCTTTCCATTTTCCTCCCCCCCCCCCACTCCTTTCCTTCTCTGAAAGGAAGACAGCCTGAGAGAGAGTCTGGGTCTCATATAGAACTTCAGGATCCCTAGAACAGGAAGGGTCCGGCCCCTCAGCCCCCACTGTGCCCTACCATGGAGAGCAAGGTCAGGCTTTGCTTGAGTCCTGAATAGGAGCTGGGAGAACCTCTTAGATTACTTAACCTCTCTGAGCCTGTTTCCTCATTCACAGTGGACCTAATTATATCAATTTTACGGTGTTCTCATGGGGTTAAGTGAAATTAGATCGGAAAGACCATCAGCAGCCCTCGACACAGTCCAATCCCTCTCCCTTCCATCTTGGTGTTGCAGAGCCCTGCTAGCAGGTTCCACGACCTTTGGGAGCCCTTGTTTAGCATTGTGCTCAGCCACTCAGTCCATGGCCCAGTTAGGACCCTACTGAGTCCCACCCCAGATCTCATCTCTCAGTGCCACCTCCTAGGTTTTCCTAGCAGGCAGGTAGTTCTGATGGAGCAGGTGATCACTTCCTGCTGTGACACTTGCGCAGGTTTCACGTGACTACTGTCAACCCAGGAAAACTGCGGTCTCCTGTTCCAAGCCTGCTATCCAGGGTTACTGGGCTAAGGACCCCAGTTGTTTGGCAAGTCCCTAATGCCTTTGGCCCCAACCTAGCCAGAGGTCTTTAGGCTTCCTTCCCAAGGTGTGTTTACCTTGGGATTTCTGCCACAGGGACAGGTGGGGCTGGCATCCTTTTGAATGAATAATATCCCCACTGACCCCTTTAAATATACTCTACGATGTCCCTTTAATCCCAGCACTCAGGAGGCAGCAGCAGGCTGTTCTCTGTCAGTTCAAGGTCACCCCCTAGTCTATATAGCAAGTTACAGGACAGTCAGAGGTACATAGTGAGACTGTCTAGAGAAAACAAAACCAAACAAAACCACCAACAAGACGAACAAAAGGTTGTGAGTCTGCTGAGTGGGTTTGCTGGGGCCTGTGTCTCACCCCTTCGCTCCTCCCTCTGCCCTTTGCCAAAGGCCTTCAAGGGTCCAGGCTTGCCCCTAAGGTCACTTCCCTCTCTTCTCAGAACCCAGCTTCACTCTTGTTCCGCTCAGGACAGTGCTTGCCCCACTATTTCGGCACCATCCCAAAACATCCTTTGTGAGTCCATTACCCTCCCTAAAATAAGGATTCCTTGAGGGATTGCATCTTCTGTTTAATCAAACTGTCCCCGCCCTTCCATCACAGTCAGGGCTTTGGAGATGCAAAACTGTGTGGGGAGGAAGAGGTGGGGCAGTGTTTCCTTTGAGAGACCAGAGGATCTAGGAGCTGAAAGCCAGGGGCGCCAAGACCAGCTTTCCCATCTAGCCCTGCCTTCCTTTCTTTCTCCACCAGGGGGCCCTCGTTTTCCTATATTGGAAGGGCCGCTGCAGAGGCCAAGTTCATGGCCCTTTGGCCCTTTAATCCACCCGTCCATTTTACAGACAGTTCCCAACATATGGTAGCTTGAGAGACAGCTTCTTAATTTTTTTCTTTTGAGACAAGAAACTTTTTTTTTTGGGGGGGAACAAGGTCTTGTTATGTAGCCAAGGATGACCTGGAACTTGAAGTGTTGACCAGACTAGCCTTAAACTAATTGACAACACCCTCCTACTGCAGCCTCCTGTGTGTGGGATTAAAGGTATGTGCCACCACACCAAACTCAGTTTTCATGGTTTTGACTTCACCAGAGACTAAGAGCAATACAAATTCAGCAGAAACCACATAAAATAAGGTCTCATGTACCCCAGGCTGGCCTAGAACTCTGTATGCAGCTAGAGATGACCCTGGACTTCTGATTCTCTTCTCTCTACTTCCCCAGAACTGGGGTTATAGATATGCACTACCATGCCCAGCTTCCACAAATGGGACACAGGATTTGATGTGTGCTAGTGGAACGCTCTTCTACCAACTGAATTACATACTCAGCACTTGTAGTTCAGCTTTTGACCTCTGACCCTTCCCTGGGGTGATGTAATAAGGCCCTGTCTTCGATGGCAGGGGGAACAATTTGAAGCCCTCAACCTAGGGGGAATCAGTCTGAAATCTACACTGTTTGACTCAATCAGAGTGTTCTGCAGGATGGGCCTGGAATGAGCTATGTCGACCAGGCTAGCCCGGAACAAGCGATGTAGACCAGGATGGCTCAGAACTTCACAGAGATCCAACAGCTTCTGCGTCCCAAGTTCTGGGATTGGAAAAGAAATTTAGGATGGTTTTGATGGAAGTGAAATTGCACCCAAGTGTGGTGTTTTCCTTACAGCTCCAGGGTGCTTCAAGTCTGTCACTGAGTGTGAGCCTCCCTCCCTCCTTCTCACTCATAGTCAGATGAGGGGAAAGGCCTTACTGATGCATGTTAAAGGGTGAAGCGGAAGTTCAGAGAACCTAACTGGTCCTCAGAGCCAGACAACTGCCTGAGGAGAGGGACCAACCGGGCATCTCATCTCAGGGCTCCTGTGACAACACTGTAAACTCCTTGCCAACACAGGCCCAGGCCCAACACCAGGAGTCAACCCTGTGGCCAGCCCTGTGGGGTCCTCCTGGTCCCTGTGCAGCCCTGAGCTACTCCTTTTCTCCCATCTGCTCAGTCTCCTCCTGTGTGCCCGCAGTCTCTCTCCCAGGCCTATGCTTTTGAATGCTTGGTTTATTGATTGATTGATTGATTGATTGATTATATTGTATGTAAATGGGTGTTTTGCCTGCATGTGTGTCTGTGCACCATGTGTGTGTGTCTGGTGCCAGCAGAGACCAAAAGAGGCCTTTCAGTCCCTAGGAGCTGGAGTTACAGATGGTTGTGAGTCACCACGTGGATGCTGGGAGTTGAACTCAGGACCTCTGGAAGAGAGCAGCCAGTGCTCTTAACCACTGAGCCATCTCTCCAGTCTTCCAATGTTGTTGCTTTCTTAACAAAACATTTACTGATGATTTGTGTGTGTGTGTGTACTTGTGAGTACATGCGTGCATACCTACTTCTACGTACATGTTGAAGTCAAAAGACCAGTTTGCTCTCGATTTTGGCCATAAGAAGTCTGTGTATTAAATTCAGGCATTAGCTTTGGTAGCAAGTGTCTTAACCTGCTGCACTATTTTGCTTGTCCCTATATTTAAAACCACAACAACATTGTTTTAAAGGTATGTTTATTACATGCATACGGGTGTTTTGTCTGCACGCATGTCTGTGCACTCACTACATATGTGCCTGGTCTCTGTGGAGATCAGAAAAGTATGTCAGATCCCCTTGAACTGTACTCATAGATGGGTGCAAGCTGCCACGTGGGTGCTTGGGACAGAACTTGGGTCCTCTGTAAGAGCTGCTGACACATCTCTCCAGACACATTCTAAAGACTGATTTATTTACTTATTGAGACAGGGTCTCACTATGTAGCCCTGACTGTCCTGGAACTCCATCTGTAGATCAGACTGACCTCAGACTCATGGAGATCCAGCTGCCTCTGCCTCCTAAGTGCTGAGATTTAAGGCGTGCGCCACTACACCAGACTACTCATTTTTATTTTAGGTGGATGAATGTTTTCCTGAATATATGTATGTGCACCAACTTAGTATCTGATAACCACAGAGGCCAGAAAAGGGAGGTGACTTTTAACTGCCAAGCCATTTCTCCAGCCCCTCCCCTTCAACTTCTCTTCCTTTCCTTTCCTTTCCTTTCCTTTCCTTTCCTTTCCTTCCCTTCCCTTCCCTTCCCTTCCCTTTCTTCCTTTTTTGTTTTTTGTTTTTTGTTTTTTTGTTTTGTTTTGTTTTTCGAGACAGGGTTTCTCTGTGTAGCCCTGGCTGTCCTGGAACTCACTCTGTAGACCAGGCTGGCCTCGAACTCAGAAATCCGCCTGCCTCTGCCTCCCAAGTGCTGGGATTAAAGGCGTGCGCCACCACCGCCTGGCTTCTAACTTGTTTTTAGGCAGGGTTTTATTATGTAGCCCAGGCTATGCTCAAGCTTGCTGCCTAGAGTACGGTGACTTCTGACTTGTGATCCTCCTGCTTCAGCTTCTCGAGTGCCGAGATCACAAGCCTGGGCCACCATGGCTGGCTCAGGATCCCTGTCCCCATGCCTTCTCAGGGGCCTGCTGTCATCTGAGCTATCCCATCCTCCCACTCAAACAGCTGCCTGCCATGCCCAAGGCACAGTTGGATTGTCAAGTAGCCTGCCCTGCTCCCCACCCCACCCCACTACCCCTCTGCTCAGCTTCACCCTCTCCCTGCAGCCCTGCCTGCCTGCACAGTTTGACTTCCATTGGCTCTCAGTAACTTACTAAAAATTCTCTCTGACCCACGCGATGCCACTTTCCTGTGTTTCTCTTCTGTCTGTCTCTAAAGGCTGGTGTTTCTGCAGGTACTGTCCTGCGTATGGTCACCTCATCCCCTTTTCCCTCTAGGGGACTCTTGAGCTGCTTCCCCGTCTCACTAGACTTCTATAGTCAAGACTCTAACTCAAGCCTGTCTTCCAGAGAGGGACCAGACCCAGGGTTTAAGCAGCCAATAAATATTCCACCAAGTGTGGATTAAGTACTCTGGAGCCCAAATGCCTGGGTTCAAATCCTGTGTGGGTTTGCATAAGATGCTTATTTAGTGCATGCCTATAATCTTGATATTATACTTGAAAAGCTGAAGGCTGAAGGATCATGAGTTCAAGGGTATCATTAGCTAACTTAATAGACTCCAGACTAGACTAAGCTTACAGGTTGAGGACCTGTCTAAAAACTAAAAAGCAGTTGGGCAGTGGTGCCACATGCCTTTAATCCCAGCACTTGGGAGGCAGAGGCAGGCAGATTTCTGAGTTCGAGGCCCATCTGGTCTACAGAGTGAGTTCCAGGACAGCCAGGGCTATGCAGAGAAACCCTGTCTTGAGAAACAAACAAACAAACAAATAAACAAAAGAAACAAAGAAACAAAAAAGAAAGACTTAGAGACTCTAACTTCTTTCACCCTGAGGCCCAAGCCCCTCCTACCACCTAACTGTAATCCAACTGTAATCTGTTACAATGCCCGGAGTTCTTCCATCTCCACACATGCATCAGTTCCTGTCCCCTCTGCCCGTAGCTCCAGAGTTCCAAGGCATAGTGCCCCCCTGGCACAGGGTCCTTTCCTCCCAGAACAAAGGGTTACCTCTATAAGGAGAGCTGATTTGAGCTGAAGCTGTGGGGGCAGGGAGGAGGGTGGTGGCCCCTGGGGTGCCCCTGGCTCACTTTTTCCAGAGCCTGATGCCCTCAGACCCTACAGGAGGCGGTAAGAGGAAGTGAGCTCACGCTGACCGGCAGGCCAATTCCTCCCTCCACAATGCACAGCGCGAACCTCCTCCACCCCTCCCACTTCCCAGAAAGGGTTCTCTCCACCCTGCTGCCCCCCCCACCTCTTCCTGCACCTTGACCTGCACCCCCCCCAAAGCCATTCCTATCCATCTCCTCTGGCCTTCTTCCCCTGATACCCTCCCCGCTAACCCCATCTAGTCCAGCTCCCCCGCTCCTGTCTGCACATTCTCCCATCTGCCCAGAGAGCCATTTTCTTGCTTGTTCTGTGAGAGTATGTTCTGTGGGGTCTGGGACAAGGGCACTCCCGGGTGATGATTCTCCTGGGATTCCCCTTTATCCTCATCTTTCTAAACCCCTCCACCAGCCCAGTCACCACCACTGTTGACTCAGTGCCATCCCAGGGGTCAAGGGACCCGCAAGGGTGTGGCAGGTGGCATTGGGGAAATACTACAGGGCTCAGGCCCTGGGCTCCTTCCCTTCACTAGCTTGGGCATCCTTAACCGTGATTCAGGTGAGACCCCCCACCCCCAACCCCCAAAGCAACCACGGAAGGCTGGAGAAACCGGAGGGCTGTCTGCAGGAGCCACCTGCCCCCAGCTCTGTGGGGTTCTGAGGAGGAGGCTGAACTGACCTGGAGGAGGGGAATGGAGAGAGAGGCAGGCTGGGGAGAAGGTTCCCCACGGACAGAGGCCTCCGGCCAGGAGGGCTCCTCCAGTGGTGTGAGGACAGGAAGTGTGGAGGGATGAAGAAGGAAGCTGGAGATGTGAGAGACTGGGCACAGGCACTTAGGTTTGGGCCTGGCCTGGCAGAAACTGGAGGTAGCTGTGTGTTCTGTTCTCTCTGGTACCCAGTGAGGAGAGGAACTGAGGAGGTTAGGGATGGGGGTCGGCGGGAAGCAGAGTAAGGGCCAGGGGGCAGCAAGTGTCAGGGGATTTGGGATTTGGTGGCCTAGTAGGGGAAGGGGGAAGGAGACAGAAGACTCTAGAACAACGTCAAGGCTTGGACTACCAGACCGTTTTGTGTAGGATATTCCCAGGAGAGTGAACAGGCCAGGCCCCAAATCCCGAGTTAACCGCTTTGGTTAACGCTTAGGAAGGCCTTGAAGAGTCTTTACTGTTTTGTTTGATGGATAAGGAAACTAGGGTTCAACCAGCTTAAATACATTTGTGATTTTTGTTTGTTTTGTGGGTGGCACACGTGTATACTGTGTTCCTGTGTGTGTTCCTGTGTGTGTGTGTGTGTGTGTGTGTGTGTTGATTGAGGATGACATTGAATATCTTCCTCAATTACACCCTACCTTCTTTGCTGAGACAGGGTCTCCCACTGAACCCAGAACCCTGGAGATCCTCCTGTCTCTGCTCCCTCAGCACCTGGATTACAGATGTGAGCTGCCGTGCCCATCTGCACCTGGTTCCATGGGCACTAGGGATCCGAGTCCATGACCCCACACGTGTGTGGCAAGCACTTGACTGAGTCACCTCCCAGAGTCCTTTTACTTTGCCTTTGCTTGCTTATTTATTTATTTATTTATTATTTTATTTTATTTCATTAGTTTTTTTGAGACAGGGTTTCTCTGTGTAGCTTTGGCTGTCCTGGAACTCACTTTGTAGACCAGACTCCCCCAACCCCTCCCAAAAAATATCCTGTAAAAAAGGTTTAGGAAGAAGTCAGCATGGGCTGGAGAAAGAAGAAGAATGAGAGTTAGACAGCAAAAAGAACTTCCCAGCTTTTTGAAGGACTGTGTTGGGGTATGTGAGCCAGGGGGGGACCCAGGGGGGGGGTTCTTTCTGTTGGAAGACTATGAAGTGAGTGGTTGGCTCAGGCCTAGAATGTCTCTTCAGGACTAGCTCCCAGTGAAGCAGGAGGGCTGGCTTATGGGTGGGAGTGGTTCTTCATAAGGCTGTCTTAGTGGAGCAGATCTTTGCAGGACCAGAGGTCTGAACTATAGAACTCACTGCAACGGGCACCAAGAGTCTGCCGTGTCTGTCAGAACTCTCTTCTAACCTTCACTCGGCTGCCACTGTGGGATCCTGTCTAAGATTCTTCCTGGGATGAGGGGTCTTTTCTAGATGGGGGCCTACCCCAAACCATATCTGTGGTGCCTCAACTTCCATGACTTTCTAGAGCAGACATTCTCAACCTTTCTAATGCTGCAGTCCTTTAATACAATTCATGTTGTGATGATCCCCCCCGCCATAAAACTATTTCATTTATACTTTATCCTCCTGCTTCGAGACAGGGTTTCTCTGTGTAACAGCCCTGACTGTCTTGGAACTCCATAGACCAGGCTGGCCTCAAACTCAGAGATCTGCCTGTCTCTGCCTCCCTCCGGAGGGCTGGGATTAAAAGTGTGTTCCACTACTGCCTGGCTTAGTAGCTACTTGATAACTGTAATTTTGCTACTGTTATGAATTGCAATGTAAAATCTGATATATAGGATTTCTGATATGCTCCCCCAAAGAGTCACGACCCATAGGTTGAAAACCAGTGTTCTAGAGTATTTCCGCCAGACTTTGTCCGTCCTTTCCCTGTCTGAAATGAGATCAGGATTGACCTCACAGGCTTTCTGGACCTCTGGGTCCGTTTCTGTCCCTTTCTGGCGGCCTTTCCCCGTGCTATTTACTGTTTGGTGCCCTCATCCTCTTTCGTGCTTACCGATCAACTTCTATTTGGGCAGGTCCCTTGGAGGCCCTCTCCAGAAGCTTCCCCTGAGGCCTTGTTCCTGGTCAGGCTCGGTTCTGACCCATGGCTCCACGGTCCGTGTAGACCCCTGTCTCAATTCCCTTGACTTTTTTCTATGGAGCGCGTGGGGAGCGCTGGTCTGGAGTTTGGCTTCTACGGGCGGGGCGGGCCTGGGGGCGGGGTTTTAGAACCCGCCCCTTCTAGTCCCGCCCCCTGTTCCCAGTGCCCCGCCCCCTGGGCCCCGGCCCGTGCCCCCAACAGTGCCCTGGCCGCAGAGCCTCCACTGCGGCCCGATGAATGGAGTCGCTTTCTGCCTGGTCGGGATCCCGCCGCGTCCGGAGCCCCGGCCCCCCCAGGTGAGGGCTGACCAAGGCCCGACTCAGTTGGGCGGGACCTGGGACGACGTCCGGGCTGGGGTCACTGCGCCCCCGTCGGTGGGCACTGCTGTGGGAGCTTGTTCTCCCGCTGGAAGAACAGCTGCGCTAGGCAAGGGCTTGGAGGCAGGCGCCCGGTAGGGGCCCCGACGGGCCCGGGGCTACCGAGCCCGGGGCCACACAGCTGGTGGTGGTGCCAGGCCCTGGGCGGCCAGGCAGCAGGGGTGGGAGGCCCGCGCGCCTTTTGTCCGGGATTTTCAGGCGGGGCGCCCGCCGCCGTTTCCTCTGCCCAAGTTTTCGTTTTCCGTTGGCGAGGCCCCCGCACAGCTGGAGCCACAGGGAGTGGGGGAGGGGTCCCGGGGCGGGACGTCCTTGGCTCGCCCCCTCCGGGTGGGGCTGCGTTGTAGGCTTCGGGGCTCCGGACTGGGACCCCAGCCCTGCCCGGCCCTCCTCGCTGCCCGCTTCGGCTGTGGGTGGGTCTGGGAGTGGGGTGCCAGGGGCATTACTCAGCGCTGGGCTGCTCTGCTTCGGTTCTTTCATCTGCCAGCTGCTGGAGGCTGGGAGGGGCCTTCACCTTCCCAACAGGGTCAGTCCCCTGCCTTGGAGTCTGGCTGCCGGTCCCTTTTAAGTCCCCCCCCTCAACGTCACCCACTGATCCCCCAAATCACAATGGCAGCAGAGTAAGCTGAAGGGCTGTAAAGTGTCTGGCCAATAGATTTTCTGAGTTTGGAAAAGACGTCCCATGGGATCCAGTTTGAGGGTCCAGACCAGACCTGAGCCTCTCCCTCTTTTGACACTCCAGCGGGCTCCTGCCCTCTGGGTGTTGGTCCAGCGGGCATGTACTTTTCAAACTCTTTAGGAGACTCTGGTGTCTGAACTGGATGTATTAAGTTCTCCATCAGTCGGCTTCTTTACCTCGCCCTCCAGCCAAAGTGTGTTTCCTAATTATAAACTTGAAATTCAGGATGGACAGGGGGCAGGAGTGGAGGTCATTAAGCTGGAGTCCTCTGGATTTAACCCCCCAACCAACATCGTACTTCATCCCTGTCCCCTTACAGACTCCACCCATACCCCCTGTGGGCTTCTGGTGGGAGGCCTTTGATCCCACGTGGTTCTCCCCTCTGCTAGGGCAACAGCCCCATTTTCAAAATGGACAGAGCTGACGACAGGAGATTTGAATCTCCACTGCAAAACTAGTCATTTGGCCTGAAGACTTGGCCCAAAGTGCCCCCCAACCCCCACCCTGGTGGCTCCCTCCAGTTGCCCACATGTGGTTGTATCCACCCCCAGATGGCTGGGAACTCAGAGATCCTGTGTTCCAGGCCCTGTCTCAGAGGATGGCCTGCATGCAGGGCTAGATTAGAGGGTCTTAAAGTATGTGAGTTTGTAGTAAAGCGTTAGTGCCTATTACATTTTTATTTTATTTTACTTTTTGTTTTTTTTTTTTTTTTTTTTTTTTTNGTTTTTCGAGACAGGGTTTCTCTGTGCAGCCCTGGCTGTCCTGGAACTCTCTCTGTAGACCAGACTGGCCTTNAACTCAGAGATGCACCTGCCTCTGCCACCCAAGAGCTGGATTAAAGGTGTTCACCATCATGCCTGGCAATGTTAGTGCCTATTTTACAGATAAGGTCTGACCTAAAGGTATGGCGATATTGTTGGGCTGGAACCTGAGTTCTGGTGGTCTTTAGGGCAGGAAATAAAGTCGGGGGAGGGGAGCACTGGAGAGATAGCTCAGCAGTTGAGAGCACTGACTGCTCTTCCAAGAGGACCTGGGTTCTATTCCCAGCCCCCACATGACAGCTCACAACTGTCTGTTACTGCATGATCAATCACCTCACACAGACACATGCAGGCAAAGTATCAGTGCACATAAAATAAAAATAAATAAATTATAAAGAAAGTTTGAGGGGAATGTTTTTAGGAAGACAGCCTGGATCCTGCTGGGGCGGGGCGGGGCGGATCTCGTGGTTCCAGCTTCAGCTGAGGGTTCTGGACCTGGGGAACAAGCCTTTTGTGTGGGCAGTGTGGATGAGGCCTTCTCGGTCCTCTTTCAGGACAACCCTGAACTCATGGGGAAAGGATGCAGTGGTGTTGGCAGAGTTGGGAGTAGTGGTGAGGGAGGGTGTGGCATAACAAAGCAGGGCCCTGTGGGAGTGGGCAGTGGGTTGCCTCATCCCTCATTGCAAGGATACTTTGAAACTTCTTGTGTAAAGTTGAAAGACAGACTCCAGCTGGGTGTGGTGGTACCTTTAGTCCCAGTAGAAGCAGAGGCACAGGCAGACAGAAGTCTTGAGTTCTAGGCCAACCTGGTCCACATAGGGAGTCTTAGGGCAGCCAGGGCTTCAGAGAGAAACCCCATCGATGATGATGATAAATATGAAGGATAGATTACAGAGCAGATGACTGGACTAAGTGTTAGGGTGAAGGATTGGGGCTGGCTCTTCAGGAGAACCTTCCAGGAGCAAGTTTGTGAGGTGCAGCACCCCAAAGCAGTCTGTTGCGTGGTACAGGGATGCTTCCTCCAGTAGGTGGATTCCTGGGATGCTGGATTCCAGTGCAGGTATCTAGAGAGACCCAGCAAGCATGCAAACATATTCAAATGAGCACATACATTAGTGCTAGAGACTTTTTTTTTGAGGTAGAGTCATTCACTATGTAGCCTAGGCTGGCTTTGTCTGTCTCAGCCTCCTCGGCGACAAGGCTAAGGTCTGATGCAGCCCCTTGGGGGCAGGATCTGGATAGCTCATTCTTCCATTTGTCAGAGTGTGCTCTCAAGATGGGTGCTGTCTTCATTGTCCCATTTACAGTTGGGGACACTGAGGCGCAGTGAACTAATGGTAAAGAACAGAGCAGGGTAGGAAGGGGACACCGGGTTCTAGTGTCAGGACTGGCCCTCACAGTCCAGCTGCTGCCACACCCCCTGAGGCTGTGCCCATTTAGGAGAAGCCAAGTCAACAACCACGCTCCTGCCGGTTTGGAATTTGGTTGCTTGTTTTGGTCGTCATCAGGGTGGCACAGGGTGGCACAGCCTCAGGTACCTCCACCCCCAGGCTGGCCATCCATACTGCAGCCTGTGGTAGTCCCTTGGTGCTCTCTGTCCAGTGGTGCATCAGCCTTGCTTTGCTGTTTGCTGGCTGCTGTGGCTCAAAGGTGAGGGATTGGCTCTGTCAGGGATTTAGACAAAGCCTGGTTTTAATTATCCTGCCCTGCCACCCGAACTCTGTCATGAATGGAGCCTGTGGGAGCTGGTGCTGTCTCTCCCCATGCTCATCCCCACCCCCGCCTGTCAAACAGCCCGACTTTAGATCTAGACTCCTGTTTCTCGTGAAACTGTGCCAGCGTGTCAGCAGGGCAGTGCCAGGCTGTACCGGGAGGCCATCTCTAGCGTCTCAGGCAACATCAGGCCCAGATGGCCTTGGCTTTGGCTGTGGCAGAGTTTGAGTCCTTTGGGGGCGGGGGGATGTTCATTACCTGTCAGAGTGGTCAAAACAAAAGGGCCCGTCTGTTCAGCCTCTCATGCTACAGGGGAAAGGATGCTAGACTGTACCATGATGCTCAGCCTGGCGGGCTCTGAGGCCCAGGCTCCCAGGCTTCTGTCCACGGCGCTGTTTCCCCCACACCCCACCAGTGCTGGTCTCTGCTACAGAGTCCTGGGGGTGTGGCAGAGAAGAGTGGACAATGTGTCCTGTTCATCTGTGTCCCCAGTGCCCGGCTCAGCGCCTGGCACAGCGCAGTCCTCCATAAATGTTTGCAGGGCGCACACCAGAAGCCTCCCCCACTGGTCTCCCGGGGTGACCGGGGCCTAGCTCGCTCCCAGGCACAGTCTCCCTGTCAGACTTGAGTTAGTCAAAGGCAAGATCATAGAAAATATGCTCGGGGTGGTCCGTGCTGGGCAGGTGTGTTGTTGCATCTCAGCTGATAGAATGAGATTCCATGGCTTCCTATGGTCACACAGTGAGAGACAAAGCCAAGGCACTGAGCATGCTCTTAGCCTCATTCCAGCTGCCTAAAGGTGTCATGTCTGTCTTGTTACCCACACACTCTGGCACCCGGCCAGCACCTAGAGAATGTTTGTTGACTGACCGACTGACTAACTGGATTCATAAATGGTGAGACAATGTATGACAACCCACAGAATCCTGTACCCCGTCCTCTTAGGAAGACAGCCTGGGAGTGTTACTGTGTTGTCTGCACAGAGTGCCAGAGCCAAACCTAGGGAAGAAGGGAAAATCCTCCGAGGGCTTCCTAGGCTGCCAGGTGCCACTGTCCCCAAAGCTCCTGGCTTCTCTTGCTTTCACTCGGAGGGAGCTCTTCCTTCCCCAGAGCTCTGAGGCAAGTCTGTGAGCTGAAGCAAAGGCCTGCGTCCTATCCCATCCCGACCTTAGCTCAGGCTTAGCTTAGGAGTGATACCTTAAGCTGGCTCGGTGCCATTCCCATCAGCCCTCCTCCCCCTGCCTCTGCCTCATAGGCCCAGATTAAAGGCACATGCCACCTAACCAGGACTGAGGTTTGAGTCTGGAGCCTTGTGCATCCGAGACATGTGCTTCCTCACCACCTACACGCCCGGCCTCGTGTTTGCTTTTATTTTTTCTTTTACTTCATTTTATCTTTTTATGTGTATAGGTGTTTTAGCTGCATCTGTGTCTGTGTACCACACGTGGAGGTCAGAAGAGGGCCTCTGACCCTCTGGAACTAGACTTATGAGTGGTTTGTGAACCACCGTGTGGGTGCTGGGAGTCAAACCTAGGTCCTCTGGGAGAGCAGCTGGCACTCTTCACCAGCAAGCCATCTCTCCAGCCCCTTTACTTTATTTTTTATTTTAAGACAGAATCATGTTAAGTTAAGGAGGCTGGTCCCTGTAGCCAGGTCAGGCCTTAAATGTCCACCCTTGTGCGTCAGTCCTGGGATTATAGACCTCTCATCCAGCTGCACAGTTATCAGCTATTTATCTCTCAAGCAACAGGTGTTGGATTTCCAGCCGGCTTTGTCCTAACCCTTGGGCCCAGGGACATCTCCAGCTTCCTTTGGCTCTTACATACCTAGGTTGTTGGGTCACCCTTCCTTTCTGTTCTTTTTTTCCTGGTCCGAAGTAGCATTAGTCAGTCAGGCCCACCCCCAGGCTACACCTTCATCTGCTCTTAGGGACCTGCGCACTGTGAGTTGTTTGGCATTCTGCCTTCTGACCCAGCAGATGGGCCCTGGGAGATGAGGCCTGGGGCCTGGGCCGGGTATGCCCCTCAGGCCCTCGGGAGCCTGGAGCACCCTATGGTGGAGTGTTTGGTTGGGCCTTACCCTCTTAGCTCTTGCTTCCATTGTTACTGTGTGGCTTTGGACACCAGCCCCCAGTTTTTCTTTCATGTGGACTTGAGGCTTGAAGCTTACACGTGCTAGTCGGGTGCTTTGTGACTGAGCTAGGTCTTAGCTCTTGGCCTTTAGTTTTTAAAACCTCAGATACAAATCCATCAGCCGTACTAAGACGCCTGAGCGAGGGGAATCAGGCCAATTGTCAGCCATTGCTAGACAAATAACAGTCAACGGATGGAAATAAGAACACAGGCTTTGTGGAACCCATGAGCTGTAACCCCAGCACACCTGGCTCATCCCATTCGCAGGGGATGGCAGCTCACATCTTCCATAACCCTAAACCCGGGCAGTGGTGGCGCACTTGGGAGGCAGAGGCAGGCAGATTTCTGAGTTTGAGGCCAGCCTGGTCTACAGAGTGAGTTCCAGGACAGCCAGAGCTATACAGAGAAACCTGTCTTAAAAAACCATAAAAAGGGGGGCTGGAGAGATGGTTCAGAGGTTAAGAGCACTGACTGCTCTTCCAGAGGTTCTGAGTTCAGTTCCCAGCAACTACATGGTGGCTCACAACCATCTGTAATGGGGTGTGATGCACTTTTTTGGTGTGTCTGAAGATAGCTACGGTCTACTTGTTTAAATAAAAATAAATTTAAAGAAAAAGAAATATTTCTGTATAAAAAAAACAGAGAGAGAGAGAGAGAGAGAGAGAGAGAGAGAGAGAGAGAGAGAGAGATCAGAAGTTCAAGATCATCTTTGGCCACATAATGTGTTTGAGGCTAACCTGGACTACATAAGACCTCACCATAAACAGACAAAACAGGCGTTTATGGCCAGAGTAATCTTAAGAGAAGTGAACGAGCCTGAAAGTAGTGAGGCCTCTGTCACTGGAGGTTTGCAAGCCCTGCTGAACCACAACATGGACTAGTAATAATTCTGGCCTGAGCTAAAGGTCAGCGCAGAGCCCCCTGGGGGGCACTGCTTGGGTGTTTACACTGTGTCACAGCAATTAAAAGGACTGTTTCCTGGACTTGTGCACACTGGGGACTGAGCCTGTGGCCAGATGCCTGCCTGGCCTGGAAGGAGCTCCAAAGGCTGGCCACTGTGGTTGGGGCTAAGTGACTTCCCAGAGGCCAGATATCCCTGAACAGGCTGGCTACAAGAGGCCCAGAAGGTCTTGTGTGATATGACGTGGTCCGGAGAAGGCAGGAGGCCATTCTAGAGCCAGAAAGACTGGGTGACCAAGGAGCAGGGAGGAGGCACTGGGGCCACTGGTCCTGAGGCTGCCTACTTGTCCTGGGTTTGAGTACCAAGTGATGGGCGAGTTCCCTCATCCACCAACACAGCCTCATGCAGCAGGGGCCTGCCTCAGCAGCTCCCTGTAGCAGAGTCTGGCCTGTGGGAGTGGAGCTGGGGAAAGAAAGCCTTAGGCCCAGTGCATTTGGGGGCATCTGGGGGTCGGGGGAAACAGTGGAGCCTTTGTTGACAGCTGCCAGGAATCTGGCGGAGGAGCTGGCCCTGGGTTTGGCTGGGTTCTCCACAGACTGGCCCTCTTTGAAGTGACCCTTTCAAAGCTCCGCCTGTATTCTTGAGAGGAGAGAGAGCTTGGGCAGATTGGGCAAAGGGCTTGTTGGCCTCTGTGGTGTGGACAGGGGGGCAGGAGCCCTGTGGGACCCAGGAATGTGGCGGGCTAGGGTACATGTCAGAGCCATGTGAGTGGACAAGTACTAGGGGTCTGACCAGTGACAAGTCGTGGTGTCATTTCAGGGAAGGGCAGAGTTCCTTCCGGCTGGTGCCTGGTTTCTTTCTTTTACCCAGCAATTTGATTTCTTTCTATATTGGGCTCCCAAACCAGCACTGTGTTCTTGTTAATTCCCACTACTGCTGGGAGACTAGGGCAGGACCACAGGACCTGGAGCACAGGGAGGGGTGGAGCAGGGATCTGGGTCAAAGGGGCTTCCTCACTCCTAAGAGTCTTTGGAAAGCTGGGGACCCCACCTCTGAGCAGAGACCCCTGCGCTTCCCCAGACTTCTCCTTATCAATGAGGAGGCAATGGTGGTTTGCCCAGGGAAGAGCTAGAGGGAGAGGAGAGGAACAGCTGGTCATGGAGGGTACCATTCCCATCTCCCTGTTTATCCTTTAGGGAGTGTGAGGCCCAGAGAAAAGGCAGGCTTAGGAAGAGAAGAAGTAGAAGAGAAGGAGGCAGAACACACAAGAGCAGTCATGGGACCTAGGCCGAGGAACACAGGAGGCTGAGGCTGAAGGATCAAGAATTCAAGGCCTGGACAACTCAGTTGAGATGCTGTCTTGAAAAAAAAAAGAAAGCAAGAAGAGGGCTGTCGACTTATCTCAGTGATAGAGTGCTTGTCTGATGTGTGCAAAGCTCTAGCTAGGTTCAAGCCCCAGCCCTGGGTAAGCTGGGTGGTGCATGCCTGTAATCCCAGCACTCAGGAGGAAGTTAGAGTTCAGCACCATCCACTGCTCCATCTCCATGAGGCTGTGAACTCACAGAGATCTGCCTGCCTCTGCTTCTGAGTGCTGGGATTAAAGGCTTGTGCCACCATGCCCAGCTTAATTAACTTTAAAAAATAAAAATTAAAAAAAGAGGGGCTGGTGAGATGGCTCAGCGGTTAAGAGCGCTGACTGCTCTTCCAAAAGTCCTGAGTTCAAATCCCAACAACCACATGGTGGCTCACAACCATCCGTAATGAAATTTGACTCCCTCTTCTGGAGTGTCTGAAGACAGCTACAGTGTACTTACATATAATAAATAAATAAATATTTAATAAATAAATAAATAAATAAAGAGTAGAAGACAAAGAAAAGGTGACATCCAGGGAAAGAAGGAGAGGTTTCCTGAGGGAGACTGAGTGTTGGGGTGGAGTGGTGTGGACAGGGGAAACAGGCCAGCCTTGTACCCTGATGCTCTGCTGCCTCTCTTCCTACTGACTGTAGCCATGAGATGCAGACTGGCGGTTTGTGGACAAGGGATCGGAGTGTTTGTAAGTGGGTTGACCAGATCGCACTGCCTAGAAAACTGTAGCACTGTAGAGGGTGTAAGTATATCATGATGGTCACACATTGAAACTGCCCAGTGATGCAATTCTCTGAAGGTGTCACCTGTGACAGGGACTGTCCTCAAACCCACTTAAGGAAATCTTCTGGAGGCGTGGCCTCTGGTTCCTCCCCCAGAGGGGGTGGGGCTTTCGGTGTTGCTTCCCATATCTTGAACTGGCATCTACACAGCTGAGCCCTCATTAGCTCTAATGAGACCTTGGCCATGGGCCCCTGCGCCCTGCTGCACCTGGGGGAGGAGTTGTGACAGCAGAGGGTGGGCAGGTGTGCAAGAAGGGAGCTATGGGAATAGGTCATCAGGCTGGTGACAGAGCCCATTCATTCATCCACTTCCTCCCTCTCCCTCCTTTGCCTCCTGCTCTGGGTCCCAGGGGCCAGGTCCCTCAGTGCTAGGGACTAGCTTATCTGAGGGACCAGGCTCAGCCTGGGGCTCCCAAGGACATTCCCAGGCATGGCTGGCATAGTTGTCCTCCCCCAACCTCAGCCCAGGGCAGCAAAGGAGGCTAAATGCTTGGGAAAGATTAGGCAGTGGCTAGATCTTCAAGCAAACCAACCTTCATTTCGTGGGTGGTCATTACGCATAAGCACCCTGGGCTCCACACGGCCCTGCCCTCAAGGGGTCCCTTGTCTGCTTTTCCTATTGCCCAAAAGCCAGACAAAAAGACTCCACTACGATTCTTATAAACAATAGCCTGTGAGATTCCTGTCTCCATCACCTGCCAGTCCAGACTGTTCCCACGTCCCCCTAACCTCAAATATCAGGGTTAGAAGACCCTGGCAGGCCAAAGGAGCAGTGTGGTACAGAGTCAGCAAGGGGGACCAGTTTGGATCTGGGTGACCTTGCCTGGTGCTGTTTTTATTTATTTTCTTATTTCAGTCTTTTGGCAGGGTCTGTGTAGCCTTGGCCAGGCTGGAGCTCGGGGGAATCCCCTTAACTCTGCCTCTTGGGAGCTGGGGTTACATATTATTTAGCCTCACAAGAGCACACTTTTGAGTCTGTTAAGTACCTTGTAGTGGCCCTTGAACATATACCTTTAGTGTCTTCAATGCTTTACAATTTTTTTTAGATTTTTAAAATTTATCTCCTTCCTTCCTTCCCCTCCCTCCCTCCTCTCTCTCTCTCTCTTTCTCTCCCTTTCCCCCCTCTTTCTTTCTTTTCTTTTCTTTTCTTTTCTTTTCTTTTCTTTTTTTTTTTTTTTGGTTTTTCGGGACAGGATTTCTTTATGTAGCCCTGGCTGTCCTGGAACTCACTCTGTTGACCAGGTTGACCTCCAACTCAGAGATCCACACATCTCTGCCTCCTAAGTGCTGGGATTAAAGGTGTGTACCACCACTAGCACCCGGCTTTTTGTTTGTTTGTTTTTAACTTTTAAAAAATTCAATGTCTATGGATGTTTTGTCTGTATGTGTGCCAGTGCACCACATGTGTGCCTGGTGCCAGAAGAGTGTGTCAGAGCTCTTGGAACTGGAGTTACAGATGGTTGTGAGCCACCATGTGACTGCTGGGAGCCGAACCCAGGTCCTCTGGAAGGGCAATGGATATTCTTAACTTCTGTGCCATCTCGCCAGCCTCGGAAGTTAGTATCTCAATTTTTTGAGACAGAGTCTAATATATCCCAAACCTGTTTCAAACTTGATTGGTAGCCAAGGATGCCTGGAACTTCTAGTCTCTGGCTCCACCTCCCAAGTGCTGCCATTAGTGAAAGTGTCACAATGCCAGGTTATACACAGTCGGGAACCCAGCCCAGGGCTTCATACACGCTATGCAAGAGTATCAGCAAATGAGCCATACCCCAAGTTCCCAAGAACTCTTTAGTAAAATACTTTCTGTTGAGTAGATGTTCAAAGGCCATCACTAGGCAATTGTATATTTATTATAAAAACAAAATAACCAAGTTCTGAGAGAGTAAATATGTCACCAGCTCAATCTTTCTGAATCCTATACCTGTCCTGTAGTTACTGCAATATTGCCTGACACAAAAGTACAGGGGGTAATCACCTCTCATGGCCCAACACAGGCCCACCTATCCCAGCACAGTGAGCTGCGGTCCAAGGAGGGCTAGCATAATAAGGGAGAGGGAGACATCACACACACACACACACACACACACACAGCCAGATAGGACCCTGGGATAGGATAGGATCCCAGCACTCTGGAGGCAGAGACAGGTGGATCTCTGAGTTCAGGTGGCTGTCCTGGAACTCACTCTGTAGACCAGGCTGGCCTTAAACTAACAGAGATCTGCCTGCCTCTCCTTCCTGAGTACCAAGATTAAAGGCATGTGACATCACACCCAGCCCCTTCCATGTTCCTTTGTGTTAGACAATGTGGCAACGACCACAGGACAGGTGTGTGTGTGTGTGTGTGTGTGTGTGTTGTGTGTTTAAACTCTTTTTGCATTTGTGTGTGTATCTCAACTTCTACCTGGTGGGGTCTGGGACTGAGCTAATTTATATATTTATGTTTGTACTTGGTGGTTTAATATTATTGTTGTGGTGATGATGATGATAATGATGATGATGATGTGCATGCAGGCAGGTGGTTTGCCTGCATGTTTGTGTACCATGTGTGTGTCTGGTGCCTGAGGACGTCAGAAGAGGGAAACGGATCCAGAGGTTGTAAGCTGCCATATGGGTGGTAGGAATTGAACCCAGTTCCTTGGAAAAGCAGCCAGTTACTTTTAACCACTGAGCCATTTTTCCAGCCCCTGGTTGTTGTTGTTTTAATTAATTATTAATTTTTGAGACAGTCTCACTAAGTTGTCCAAACTTGCCTGGAACACAATCTTTTTCCTAGGCTGGCCTTGAGTTCTCAGTGATCCCTGCCCCCTAACACCACATCCCTGGTTCCTGGATACAGGCATCCTCAGCTTAGGCAATTCTTTGAACCTTGTTTCCACATCTGCTCTGTTTGTTGCACGTCTACCCCTTTGATCTTTATAAATTAGGACTGCTTTTAATTTCTACAAATCCTTTGGGAACTGCTGAACTAAAACTTGCTGAGCAGCAACTAGATGTCAGGCATCCAGCCTGGTCCTCTGAGGGACGGACCCTAAAGGATCCCTAACAGCTCAGGAGGTGGAGGCTTGGATAGGGAAAGGGTGAGACCTGGGTTACACAGAGTGGAGACAGCCTCAGGCTCTGTGACCCTTTACCTAGTGTGCTAACCCCTCCACTTAGAGCCCCACTTGGTGATAATCTTTGCATTGTCCTAGTCTTTGAAATTTGAATTGTTTGGGGACAAATAGGGGACAGGGTAGGGCCGAAATTCGACTCTCAGGTTCTTAAGCTTAACTTGTGTACCTTTGGGGCAGGGACTGGTTCAGATGTTTCCTAAGAGCTCAGCTGTTTGTGAGCTCAGACCTTTAAACCCCAAGGCTGACCTGGGGCTAAGGTAGTGAGGAATGGCGTCGCAGGGAAGCAGAGCCTTATTAGGGCAGTGATGGGGATGGGAAGGTCTCCAGCAGCCCTGCGGCATCATTGGGGTTCGGCTCTGGGGTGACTGGTGACTGGTGACTGATGACGGCTGGCCGGCCGGGGTTTACCGGCTTAGGAAAGGCAGCTGCCTCAGCTTGGGGGTGCTGCCTTGGGTAGAGTAACCGGTCCGCCCCAAACTTGCGGTAGGCAGGGATCCACCAATAAGAGGTGCCTGCTGCTCTTATTTTGCATGGCCACGCCCCTCATTTTCATGGCTCAGCCCTGTCCAGCAGAAGCGGTTTCTGCCCCCTGGGCTCTCACCTCTTTTCAAGCCTGGTGCAGTTTGTACCGTGGGGGTGGGGGGTGGGGGTGGGGGGCTGCGACCCGGCTGGCAGCCTGGCTGCACTATTCATAGCTCCGGGGCAGGCGTACTTCGCATATTTGTCGCTCTTCACGTCTGGCTGAACCATCCCGCTCTGCCTTCCTCTGTCCCCTCCTCCCTCCTGCTCTCCCATCTTATCCTTTCAGCTTATCTCAGCTGCCTTCTTGTAGTCTGTGCATGCTAAGGCCAGACAGCTGGTGTCTCTTTGGGCGGGTGGACCTAGAGGGAGAAACTGATAGCGAGGATGCATGAGATGAGGTGGCCAAGAGCCTAGGCTTGGCCTGCCATAGGTGACTGCCACAGGAAGATGCACCTGGCACATTGTGACACATTGTGGGACTCCAGGCGGATGGTGTTAGGGTGGGGAGACTAGTCAGGAGTCAAGGGAAGGAGGCAGAGGACTGTGGGAAAATATAGATGAGTACTGTTCTAGCATGTTTGAAAACAGATGAGGAGGGCTTATAGCTGGAACACGGAGTGTGAGGAGAAGGTGTGGCCACAGAGGATGGAAGCAGATTCCTGTCTGTCCGTGTGTGCCCTGCCCCCTTCTATACTCTGATGCTCCCACTTTTGGACATGGTTCCCACCAAAAAAGGACAAAAACCCCCGAAGTATGGGTGTGGTAGCACAAGCCCTTCGTATTCCCAGTACTTGAAAGCTGGAGACATGAGGATCAGAAGTTCAAAGACATCCTTGGCTAACCTGAGCTACATGGGACCCTGTCTCAAAACAAACAACAAAAAAAGAGTTCAAGTAGTCTCTGTTCTAGGTGGGCCCCAGAGGGGAGCAGTGGCCACCCCAGCGATGAAAGCATTGCTTCTTCCTCACCCCCAAGTTCAGAAGCAGTGTGCTAATGCCCACCTGGGCCACACACTGTCCCTTCAAAGCAGACACAGTCCTGGCCCTGGCCTATCAGGCCATAATAGCCTTATAAACATACATGCCCTGAGAAGAAGTCGAGAGACCTGGCATTGGGCACAGGGGCAGGATGTGTGTGAAGTGACTTTAATTTTTTTTTTTTTTTTTAAGTGAGTGGTGTACACCTTTAATCCCAGCACTCAGGAGGCAGAGGCAGGCGGATCTCTGAGTTTGAGGCAGCCAGGTCTGTAGAGGGAGTTGTAGGACACATAAAATCAGTTCTCTTCTGTTGTGTGAGTCCTGGGGGTCCTTAGTCCAAGTTGGAAGTGCTGAGCCAGCTGGAGCTGGTGCACTGGCAGACATTAATGCTAGAAGCTCCGGGGTGGGTGGAAGTGAATCAGGTAAGGGCTGGAGAAGCAGGGAGGGTCTGAAGACAACAGAACATTCCAGAAACAGCGTGCTGCTGTGGCCCAGAGGCTAGAAGGGAGCATGGTGCTCACGGGAACTGGAAGGAGGCCAGAGGCTGGGGTGACTGGAGCACAGAGAAGGGGGTGCGGTGTTTGTGGAGGCTGGGGATGTGTCCTCCAGGGCCTGGTGGCCAAAATACTATCAGCCTAGACTGATCTCCCAGAGGGAAACAAAGCTGCCCAGAGTGGGTGTGGATGGGAAGTGGACTGGGCCCTTGGCCTGGCCTTTGGGTGGCAGGGTCCACCCTGATGGTGGGCAGGAGGCTGGGTGGATGACCCCTCCCACCTGTCCGTTCCTAGAATGCCTTCCCAATAACTTTGCCCAGCAAAGAACACTTGGGTGAACTTGATTGGCAGCCTTCGTGCTACTTAGAAAAGGACCAATGTGAATGCCAGGGGCAAATGTGTTCCTTCCTGAATGCTAAGATGAATGTAGAGCCTTCTGTCCCCCTTCCCTCAATGGCCCATGGGCCACTGCAGAATTCCCTATCCAGCTGTGGTTGGCTCAGGGAACAGGGTGGGGCCTCCCAGGCTCACAGGTGCTGTGTGTGCAGAGGGCCAGCCAGCTACTGCTTCTTCTTTATACATTTTTTTAGATTTATTTATTTATTATATGTAAGTACACTGTAGCTGTCTTCAGGCACTCCAGAAGAGGGCATC
Organism: Mus pahari; assembly: GCF_900095145.1. Taxonomy (NCBI): domain Eukaryota; kingdom Metazoa; phylum Chordata; class Mammalia; order Rodentia; family Muridae; genus Mus; species Mus pahari. Next base: position 64,856,290 of record NC_034603.1, read on the forward strand.
AGATTTTACTACGGATGGTTCTGAGCCACCATGTGGTTGTCGGGATTTGAACTCAGGACCTTCGGAAGAACAGTCAGTGCTCTTAACCACTGAGCCATCTCTCCAGCCCCTTCTTTATAAATTTATTTTTATTTTATGTGCATTGGTGTTTTGCCTGCATGTTTGTTTTTTTTTTTTTATTTTTTGTTTTTTTTTTTTGGTTTTTCGAGACAGGGTTTCTCTGTATAGCTCTGGCTGTCCTGGAACTCACTTGGTAGACCAGGCTGGCCTTGAACTCAGAAATCCGCCTGCCTCTGCCTCCCGAGTGCTGGGATTAAAGGCCTGCGCCACCAGGCCCGGCTGTTTTGCCTGCATGTATGTCTTGTGTGAGGGTGACTGATACCCTGGAACAGGGAGTTACCGACAGTTGTGAGCTGCTGTTTGGGTGCTGCAAATTGAACCTGGGTCCTCTGGGTGAGTACCCAGTGCTCTTAACAACTGCGGGGCCATCTCTCCAGCCACCTACTACTACTACTAGTTCTTCTCCTTCTCCTTCTCCTTCTTCTAAGATTTATTTATTTATTTTATGTATGTGAGTACGATGTTGCTGTCTCCAGACACACCAGAAGAGGGCATTGGATCCCATGACAGATGGTTGTGAGCCACCATGTGGTTTGCTGGGAATTGAACTCAGGACCTTTGGAAGAGCAGTCAGTGCTCTTAACCACTGAGCCATCTCTCCAGCCCCCCTACCCTCACTTCCTTCTTTCTCTCTGTCTCTGTTTTTTTCTTCCTTTTTTCTTTCTTACTTTCTTCCTCCTGTTCTCTCTCCTCCTTTCTTCCTTCCTCCCCACCCCCTTCTTCTTTGTTTGAGACCTGACCTCTCTGTTTAGTCCTGGCTGTCCTGGAACTCACTCTGTAGACCAGGCTGGCCTTGAACTCAGGGATCTGCCTGCCTCTGCCTCCTGAGTGCTGGGATCAAAGGCGTGCGCCACCACCTCCTGTCCCTGTCATCTACTTCCGTTGTGCCTATGATTCCGTCTGAGGTCAGAACTAGGCTGACTGAGGACAAAGGTCTGGACAGAAGAGATGTCTCCCATCCCTTTCCCAGGGATGCACTTCCACGTCCCTCATAGGCAGGAGTATAGTGGAGGACATTTACCTTAGAAAGCTGCGTATCTTCTCTTCTCGGATTGTCTCTGCCACAGCACAGGCTAGACCAGGAAGAGGGTCTGCTCAGAGGCAGGGCCGGCCAGCATACAGGGGCATGGAGAGGTAGCCTCAGCAGGTTGGGCAGGGCTAAGGTGAGGGAGTGGGTGGCTTTTGAAGCTTTTCTTGCAGAGAACCCCACGTGCCCTGGGGGGGAGATGTTAGGAATCTGCTGAAACCTGCCCTCTGAGGGAATGTGGTCTCAACTGGACTGGAGCTGAGCTCTCCCTCACCCCTCAAGGAAACCAGTGAGTGCACCTGTTGTCTCTGCCCAGGTGCCAGTTAGTAAGACAACAGGAAGAACTGGCGCAGGGGGTGGGGGGGCGGCAAGAAGGGTGACTCACACTGAGTTTGCAGTCTGTCCCAAATGAGCTGGCCAGGGATGGGATGGGTGTGATGGTCTTGAAGAGGAGTAGCTGCAGGAAGCTCCTGGCTCAAGAATGACTGGCGTCTTCCAGTCTCTTCAGGAGAGGGAATTGAGCCTCCTTGGTACTGCTGGGTCAAAGGGAGGCTTCAAGGCTCAAGACACTGAAGACACCAATCTGTCTTGCAGGAGACCTTTCTCCAGTAAGAGATTGAGAGGCGGGGTTATGTGTCATTCAGTTGAAGCTGAGAGTCCTGGAGAATGCAAAGTGGGGGGTGGGGGGGTGGGCAGGTTCCAGGAATGACACCTGTCCCTTTCATTTCCAAATGCGATGGCCTGAAGTGGCATATGTGAGCCAGCAGGGGGTGCTGCTGCCTGTGACACTGGCAAACTGTGCCCTGGACCGGCCCGAGCGGGCACACCCTTGTGCGTGTGTTACTGGTGGTTGGAGGTTCACTGGGGTTTAACACAGACCGTGAGTACTCTGTAAGGTTAGATTTCAAACAGCAGTTCCACGCTTAGTCAAAAATTCTTCAACAATCCCACCCTGTGCAGGGGGCAAGGCTGGGAACAGTGGCCATTGGCTGAGTGTCCAAGGGATGGGATACCATCAACACCAAGGACTTTCTATGTCTGTTAGGGTCCCTGGCAGCCCAGGCACTCCCCTGTGTGGAGCTTTCTAGGACCCTAAAGAGGATCATAGCAGCCCTGAGAAGATGCAGATTGGAGCCGGGGTCCTTTAGGACCAGGATTATCCAGGCCGTGAGGACATGCAGGATAGGGGCCTTCCAGGCTAGGTCTCCGTAGCATTCCAGGTCCCCTGCTCCCAGGTGTGAGAGGGTAATTCATGCCAGCTGCTGATAACACCCCCCCATCCATGTTTTAATTCCGACTTTGGCAATTCTTTCAATTTTGATAAATTTATATAAAGTGTATGAGCCATCTGGCAATCCCAACACTTAGGAGCCAGTGCAGGAGGACCCTCATAAGTTCTTTGCCAGCCTGGACTACAGTGAGGTCCAGGCCAGCCAGGCCTATACAAACTAATATCTAAAACATTTAAAAAAAAAAAAAAATCATGTCTAGGGCTGGAGAGATGGCTCAGTGGTTAAGAGCACTGGCTGCTCTTCTGGAGGCCCTGAGTTCAATTCCCAGCAACCACGTGGTGGCTTACAGCTAGCTATCTGTAAAGGGATCTGATGCACTCTTCTGGTGTGTCTGAAGACAGCGACAGTGTACTCCTATACATAAAATAAGTAAGTCATTAAAAAAAATATCAAGTCTGTGTTGGGGGTATGGACATGGACAGGTGAGTGCAGGGGCCCACGGAGGCTGAGGCGTCAGTTCTGACTGGAGTTGAGGTTGCAGACAGTTGAGAGCCACCTGATATCGGTGCTGGGCACCAAGCTTGGGCTTCTGGAAGAGCACTGAGCGCTCTTAACTGCTAACCTACCTCTCCAGCCTCTCTTCTGCATTGACCTGTCACCGCTATCTCACTCAAACTGCATCTCTGTGTTATCAAAGCAGGAAGTGTCTCGTCAGTCTTCTCCAGTCCTAGGCAGCCATCTTCCTTCCTCCCCCCCTTCCTTCCTTCTTTTTCCCTTTCTCTCTCTCTTCTCTTTCTTTCTTTCTTTCTTTCTTTCTTTCTTTCTTTCTTTCTTTCTTTCTTTCTTTCTTTCTTTCTTTCTTTCTTTTTCTCTCTCTCTCCCTCCC
>NC_034603.1:64861727-64906810 GCF_900095145.1 Mus pahari
ACACACACACTGACACATACACACACACTGCCACATACACACACACTGCCACACACACACACACACACACACACACACACACACTGCCACACCTGGATTTTTATTTTGTAATTTTTATTTATTTATTTTTATTAACTTGCTTGGGCTTGAACTTGAGTCCTTGTACTCCCAAGGCCCTTTTACTGACTGAACTATCATTCCAGCCTAGCAGTTTCTGAAAGCCTGCTCTGAACAAAGGCACTGTAGGGCAGATCCACTTCTGAAGAGCAGTGACCTTCATCCTCAGGAGCCGTCTATCCGTCCTTGCAAAGGGAAAAGGCTGCAGCGGGGCTGGGGGCAGTTTCTCTCTCCTGGCACTAGGGACGGATAGATGCAGGCCAGGGATTCCAGAGACCTCAGCATGCCAAGGGGCCACAAGCCCTTACTTAAAGGGAACTGCCAGAAGAGAGGACACCCAGAAGACCGAAGTCAGCGCAGGGGTGTCTGGGCGGAGGGGATTGTGGTGGGCCCTGACCCACACTGGCTGTGGTTGCCTTGGCAATGGCCTGGTGTTTACTTTGTGGCTGACTTGGAGCTTGCTCTCTTCTGTAAGTGCTCATTTCCCACAGTGAACGAAGACTCTGCCTTCAGCGCCTCCCCCTCGGTGTCATAGCTGGGCTCTCGTGTGCCAGCCTGGCATACTCCTCCTCTACTGGGAGCAGCCTCCACTTGGGGTCTCATGTTGTCCATTTCCAGAGGGCCTAGAGGTCCATTCTCAGCCTATAAAAGCCTGGGGGGGGGCAGCTGTGGGAGGAGCTACATGCCACTGTAGGTCAGCTGTGGGAGGGGCCATGATGCCAAGTCCTGCATGTGCCATGTCACTGTGTCTGTGCAAACCTAGCTGAGTATCTCTGTGGTTGGCTATTAAACAGCTTGCAGTTTCGAGCTCCTACTGTGTGCTCTGGGACTTTCATTTCTTGTTTTTTTTGGAAAGGTCATGCTACCCTCTAACTGTCCTTCAGCTTCCTCAGTTGAAGGTACAGACAGGTACTGTCACACCCAGTTAAGGCTTTCTTTTGTTGATTTAATCCTTCCAACATCCTTTGGGCGAAAGTTTCGATCCACCTTCATTTTGAATGCTGACTCCTGTCTGCGATTGTTCCTTACCCTCCTGGACAGATGGCGGTTGGATGCCAGGCATGGAGAATACTCCCCTGCCCCAGCCTTCCTCTTCCTTGGCTATGACCCACTTTGAGAGGGGCAGGGATCACCAGTGTGTCACAGAGGTCTGAGAAGGAGAGCCCAGGTAGGGAAGACCTTGTGAGTCACCTGGTGCCAGCTGCCTGAAGCAGCCCAGGGTCCCATGCGCCGCTGCGGGCGCCGGTGCATGTCATTGGAGGGGTTGAGAGCTTCAGCCGGCCAGGCCGGCTTGTCAACTCTCAACTCGGCCTGTTAGGGCATGCCAGGAGGGGCCTCTGCTCGATCGAAGCTGGGAACTGGGCTGTGAATGGGGCTAAAGGGTGGAGGAGGCCCAGGAGGCACTGCCCTGGAGGGAGGAGACTAGGCCAGGGGGCAGGCATTGTCTGTCACATGCTCCCATGGCTACCTTAGGCCTACCTCTGGATTTGTCACTGTGTGTGAGGTTGTGGGTGGCTATGGATCTATGTTTGATGGTGTGAGAGACCAGATGAATAATTCTCGAGGGTGGGGACTCCTGTTGGTCACCTGCGGTTTGGGACCTAAGGCCTCGGAGGAGGTGCTGAGCAAGCAGAGGAAGGAAGAGCGGGCGGGCCTGACCTTGAGCCCTGTGACTCTGGCTTCCTGAGCTCCAGCTCAGCAGTGTATCTATCAGCTTTCCTCCTTCTGTCCCTGACCCTCAGGCTCTGGGCAGCTCTTCTCCCTGCCCCTGGTTCCTGGTGACTCTGCAGGCTTCTTTTCCTCTGCTTTCAACCCTCCTCTCCTGGAGGGCTAGCCTGGGAGCCCATTACCCATTACTGCCCTTCTTTGAAGTCCAGGCCCCTGACAGCATGTGAGGACTACCTGACCCGTGTCAATGAGAGCAGCTGGCTGGGCCTGAGTCTGGAGCTGAGGGACGCTGGAGGCACTCCTGACAGAAGGGCCCTGCTGGCAGGGACTGTGTGTGCCTTAGATTTCCAAGGGGTCTCACCCTGGCCCATGGCACCACTCCACATGTGGTAGTTGACTGGATAACCCAGAAGGTAATGTCGAGGGATCTAGGGGGTGGGGGACGCAGTCCTGGTATCACAGGGGTGAAACCTTCCCTTTCCCTATCCTTGTCTTTAAAGGGGTGGGGTGAGAGGGTGGAGGTAGACATGGCAGTGCACACTTTTCTTTCCAGCACCCAGGGGGCAGAGGCAGGTGGATCTCTGTGAATCCAAGGCTAGCCTAGTCTACAGAAAGAGTTAGTTCCAACTCCGACCCCCACTCCCTCAAAAGTAGAACAGGGGATGGAGAGATGGCTCAGAGTACACAGTGTCTAGCAAGAGGACTTGAGTTTTATTCCCAGAACACATGTAGGTGGCTTACAAGTATCTATAACTTCAGCTCCAGGGGGGAGCCAATGCCCTCTTCCGTCTTCCTGTGGCGTCTGTACTCATGTGCATGTGAACATACACACACACACACACACACACACACACACACACACACACACACACACATTAAAAATAATAGAAATAGGAGAATAGGAGCCGGGTGTGGTGGCACACGCCTTTAATCCCAGCACTAGGGAGGCAGAGGCAGAGGCAGGTGGATTTCTGAGTTTGAGGCCAGCCTGGTCTACAAAGTGAGTTCCAGGACAGCTAGGGCTACACAGAGAAACCCTGTCTCGAAAAACNAAAAAAAAAAAAAACCAACCCGAAAATAATAGAAATAAATCCTTTTTAAAAATGGGAACCAGCTGGGCAGTGGTGGCGCAAGTCTTTAATCCCAGCACTTGGGAGGCAGAGGCGGGCAGATTTCTGAGTTCGAGGCCAGCCTGGTCTACAGAGTGAGTTCCAGGACAGCCAGGGCTACACAGAGAAACCCTGTCTCGAGAAACAAAACAACAACAACAAAAGTGGGAGCCAGGTATGGTGGTACACATCTGTAACTCCAGAACTTTGAGAAGTGGAGGCAGGAGTTCAAAATCATCCTTAGCCACACAGAGAATTTAAGGCCAGCCTTGAAACCATGTCTACAAACACATACATACATACATACATACATACATACATACATACACATGTGCATACATACTAAGAACCCTCTCTGGTTGTAAATGCCTGTAAATCTCAACATTCAGGAGACTGAGGCAGAGGAGTTACTGTGAGTTCAAGGCCAGCCTAGACTGTAAACAGAGCTCAATGCCACCAGGGCCACATAGTAAGATTCTGCTTCTGCCACCCCCCCAGCACCCCACAAAGGCCATAGTGGACATCCAGTGCTTAGGGAAGGGTCACAAGTAGCAGTCCCTTTTAGAATCCTGAGTGTCCTTTCTTAGGGGTGCAGTCCTGAGCTGGGCAGGGACCCTCAGAAGATAAGTGCCAGCTGTTCACTTAGGGGGCTGGGAGGGGCTGGCCAGCGGGTGATTCCGGCAGTGGGGGAGGAAGCAGCAGGCAGGGTGTGGGGGAGGACACTGTGCAGGAAGGCTTGGAATAGAAATCTCAGCAACGCCTGGTATTTCCCAGGCTTGCCCCTCCCCCTCGGGCTCTGGGGCCCACCCCACATTCCTTTCCCAGAGGAAACGGGAGGGAGCCAGCTCCCCAGACCTGGAAGATCATTTCAAGCTGTGGCCCTGGTTTTGAGGCCCTACTGTGTACAGTGCACAGGCCCTCCCCCCACTTGCCTTTCCTCTCTCGGAGTGTCTGCTGAGGCAGCCTTCTTTGAATCTGCCAGGTTAAAAGACAGAACGTGAACGTTGGAGACTCTGGTCTCCAAAGTCTCTGTAGGCCTGGACACAATGCCGCGCGCCTCTGCCCTCCTCTACAGCACCCAGCCTTCCGAGTCTCAGCCAGACAGACACCATGGGTCAGCCAGGAGAGGCCTAAATATAAGACCTGGGCTGGTAGTGAGATAAAAAGGCACTTGGAGACTGGGGAGACAGCTCAGCAGGGAGAGGCGCTAGCTGTACAAGTCTGGTATCTGGGTTCAACCCTCAGAGACTGTGAAGAAGCCACAAGGCAGAATGGAAGTTTTCCTCTGACCTTGTAGGGAAGTGGCATGTGCAGCGTCATGCACATATACACATAAATACTTAAGAAGACGAAGACGGAGAAGACGGAGCAGCAGCCGTCGCCGCCTGACATAGTAGCAGAGGCAGGCAGATCTCTCTGAGTTTCAGGGCTGTCTTGGTCTATGCCTCAAGTTCCAGGACAGCCACAGCTACCTAAGGTGACAGTTAGGCAGCTGGGAGGCCTTAGTGAGGAGGCCTGATGAGGGAGGGAGTCAAGGGGCATCCCTGCGCCTCTGCATTCTACTGTGGGCCGAGTCCACATGGCTGAGGACATCTTGGTGGGGTGGTCACCTGGTCTCTGAAACTGGCCTTTGGGGGGAACTGACAAGGACGGGCAGAGCAGGAGGTGGTCAGATCCAGAAGTTTGGTTTTCTGGTTTTCCAGAGGCTGGGAGAAATGTAGACTGGGCTTCACTGTCCCTGGCTGCCCCCCTGTCCCTGACTGGTCCTTTCCTGCTCTCCCTGAGTCCTGACTCAGCTCGTGGCAGTCTCAGCTCTTCCCGTCGGGCTTCCGCAGGGTGGAGGTGGGGGTCCAGCTCCTGCATGGGCCCCACAAGCAGCAAACAGGAAACAGGAGAACAAAACCGCTCCCTGCCTGACTCGGTCCCCACCACCCGGGCTGCACCCCCACCCTTCCTCCTCTGTTCTTCCTTCCCTCCATCCTGCCCACCCACTCCCTAGAGTTGCGTTCCTTTTTGGATCTCATAGCCCTCACACAGGTTACCTTCCTGGGGAGTGAGGACAGGGGCTTTGCCAGTGTTCCCAAACAACCTAGCCTTGTGGCTCTCCCTCTTAGATAGGCTCTGGGCTTGTGTCCCCTTCTGCTGGGTATTTCCTTCTCAATTAGTAATAACTGTTCTAAATGCTTCCATGAACCCGGGGCATGACAGTGGAGATCACACAGCCCAAGGTTACTGCTAACCCTGCCTCTGCTTGGGGAAACGATGGGGCCTGGAAAGCCAGAAAAGGGGAGTGGGCAATGTCTGAAGTCAACCGGTGCCCATTTTATTCCCATTATGAAGGTGTGGAGGGAGTGGTCAGCTTTGAGCCTCCTCTTGCTTGGTGATGCCAGGGTTCCTGGAAGGGTCCTGGGGAAGAGGAATGAGCATCCTTTGGGAGGCTGGAGTAGGGTCTCCCTGCCACCTGAGAGTGCATCTTATACTCTAGCACACTTCAGGAGCTCTGGGTGGGTAGTGTGTGTCACCCGAAGAGCACGGAGTCCTGAAGCAGTCACGTGCTGCTCAGTGTTGCCTGTCACCATCCTGCTTGTCTGTGGTCCAGTGGGTATCTCTGGGTGGGAGGTCTGTAAGACCTGGCATACTTTAAATGGCTGTGCCCCATGAGGTAGGGATGTTTAAATAGGAGAATGTCCATAGATGTGAGCAATGATATTCACACTGAGGGTCTGCGAGGGGTCTGTGGGGGGACAGGTGATGGGATGCTGGCCATGGATTGTGAGGCACACAGCTAGAGCATTTTTCTTCAGGAGTGTTGATGGGTCCCATAGTGTGATCGCTCAACAGTGCGAGTCCCTGTGTTTGTATGGTGTCGTCGGTGTGTGCTGTGCCTAAGCAGGGACCGCTTGAAGCCTCTGGCGTGGGGCGGAGGGTGGGCTGGCGCGGCGCCGGGGCCGCCCCGGAGGGGGAGGTGTCTGTCCAAGCAACTTGTTGGCTAGTCCCTGCCCCGCTCGCGCGGTTGCCTTCACCCGGGCGGCGCGGGAGGCGCGGCCCCGCTCCAACCGTCCTGCCACCGTCCGCGCGTGCTGGCCGCCCCCTCGGGGCCTCTGGGCCGCGGGCCCGCGGCTCTGGGGGGCGGGCTGGGACCCCTGGGCTCCGCCTGCCGCGTGGGGGTCCGAGGACGTCCCCCGCTGGGCGCCGAGCCGCGGAGTACCGCACCGCACGTCCCGCTCCGGAAGCCAGGCCCGGTGCGCGCTGGGGCCGCGACGGTGGCCGCTCTCGGGGGTCCCCGCAGGCTGCTCTTGTGGGCAGTGCCGTGTGGCGCGTGGAGCGCGCGGGCGTCGGGGGCTGGTGCTGGGAACGCGCCGTCGGCGTGGACTGCAGCGCCCCGGAGCCGCGCTGTCTTTGGCTGCCCTGTTTGAGCCACAGCGACCGCCGCGCGCCGAGGCTTCGTCCAGCCAGGGTGAGCAATAGCTTTGGAGCCGGGCGGGAGCTGGACATCAAGGGGCTGTGGGCGATCGGGTTACCCACTCTCGAGTTGACCGTGTCTGGCATTCCCAGACGGACATCCTTGCAGTTGGGGAGTGTGTGAGGAGGTTGAGAATCAGGGTGAGGTTGTCAGCGTTTGTGTGGAAGCTTTCCCAGGGGTGTTAGATGGAACTTCGAGTCTGAGTAGTGGCACCTGTGGGCTCAGGCCTCTTGGTTTACAGGCAGTGGAAGGATGGAATTGGGACTGATGACTGGAGGAGTCACTGTCATATTAGGAATCCTGGAGCAAGGGGGCTGGCCGAGACACCGAGAGCTAAGCATAGGGTTACTAACCCAAGTGGTAGGTTCCACTCTGGTCCCGGCTTCTTTCCTGTCAGCAGGGATATGGCCAGAGAGGCACATAAGGGTTTCCTAGTGGACAGAGGAAGCTGAGGTGACAGAATGACCCTTAACAGACAGGCGGTGATACCCTGGCAGTGGCAGGACTGGGGGCAGTGTTTCTGATGTTAGGGATCTGCCGAGCTGGTAGGCGTGAGTCACCGTGGGCACCATGCCCAGCCTCAATACTGTGTTTTCTGCAATGACTTCTTTCTGCTGGGGTGGGTTTGGGATGGGGATGGGGGGCGCGTGGAATCAGTACTGATCTGGCCAGTCCATGAAGGGCCCACCTCGGCCTGGTGTGTCCCCAGGCCGTTTGTTCCCCCTTCTTTAACAGCAGTTGGTGTTTCTGGATGTCTCTGTTTTCAAACACCAGGAGGAGCACATTTGCAAAGAGATTTCAGCCAAGAGGGCTTAATCAACAATGCCCGAGGCCCCACTCTGTACCCTGGCGGTGTGCCTGTGTCAGAGGCAGAGTTGGGGGAGCTGAGCTGTACTTTTTGGTCTTCCAAGTTCTCTGTGCTGGATCTCTCTGTTTCTAAACCTGGTACCTCTCTCCACTGGAAGAGGAGAGCTAGACTCAGTGTTGTCCAAGGTCAGATGGGAGGAGCCGAAACTTGCATATAGGGTAACTTGAAGAATTGAGGCTAGGTCTGAAAGAACTTCTCACAGGGAGGCACCCAGCTCTGACTGGGTCTGTGGCGGTTTCTCTTCTGAGAGGCTGTAGCAGGGGGTGGGTTATGGCTGTTCTCTAGAGACTAACTGGAAGGGCTGGGAGACCTGAACTGGGAGGAAAGGAGCAGAGGAAATGCAGAGGCAGAGAGAAGTAAGAAGTGGGGGTTGCAGTGCTGGGATGAGGAGAGATGTGGGAGGAAGGCATAGCCACTGTCCTGGATTACCAGCAGGTCCCCTCAGGGAGTGGCACCCCCAGGCAGCTGGCAGCTCTCCGCAGGATGTGAGTGTAGGGAGAGGGGAGGGGAACATGTGGGGACCTGTCCCAGCCTCTTCTCATCACTGGGGCAGCTGGTGGCTTAAACCCTAATCCAGGGCACCAGCAAAACAATGGGCCTTGCAAACCCCCTCAGCTCTGAGCCTGGGTGGGAGTGGGAAGGAGGGCAGCCCATGAAAGATGGGGAGCAGGGCTTTCTGTGAGAGAGGCACTGGGGACCCTGGAGATCAACTTCCTAGCAGCAGAACTAGGGAGTCGGGGAGGGAGGGTGTGTGCAGAATTTCCAGTGAATGTTCTCGGGGATCCTTCGACCCCCCATGAATGTGGTGCTCATGGAAGAGGCCAGGGTGTAGCCACAAGGGAATGGAACTGAGAGGACACCACTGGGTCCCTGCCCCTGTCCCTGCCAAGGACGGGACCAGGAGTTGTCTAGGTCTCACTTGGGCCCTCACAACCTCACCCTTATATGCTTTCAGCCTATGTGGAATATTTCCTTTTCTGGAGCTTCATCCAGATATTTTGTGTCCTCCATCTGTTTCTGTTCTCTGAAACTACAGTCAGCACACCTATTGCTTCTGTCTCATTTCTCTTTTATTTATTGAGATTCCAGGATCTGTGTTCTCCCCTAAGCCAACAGGATGGCGACAAAGACAAAGCAAAGCCTCCTAGCTGTGCCCCCTCGCATGCCGTGCCCCCTCGCATGCTCTCCCTCCCTTGAGTATGTGAGCAGGGTGGACAGCTTCTTAGAGAGGCCTCTCAGCATCCCTGTGCCTTCAGCTAGCAGGAGAGCAGCTTTCCCTTACAGAGGGGAGCGAGCTCCTTACAGCCCGGGTCTGATGGGCTTTTGACCGTTCATACCAGCCCCTGGGCCTCTCATCTCTTCTTCAGGTTCCTGCTGAGGCCAAGGAGGAGCAAGGGGTGGAGGCTTGCTGAAGGAGTTGGTGGGAGGCTTTGGGCTTCCTGAGGGCTTTGGGTCAGAGACAAGTGCTAGCCCAAGCTGCCCTGTGGCTGCGAGGACTTGAGGCTTTGCGGGAAGCTTCTTGCTTCTTGCACTCATCTTTTCTGTCGGCCTCTCTGCAGGCAAGTAATCTCATACTCGTTACTGGCTGTTTATCTCGGAGCCAAAGACACTCAAGCAGTCTCCTCTGTCATCTCTTGCCTCCTGCCCCAGATAATGGTCCTCCATGGCCCCTTCACCTCTTCTTTGGACAGCCTGCCATGTCATCTAGGGGAATCCCAAGCATCCCAGGCGGGTTGGACAGAAAGCATTATCTCTCATCTGCCTTTCCGGTGAACCAGCCTGGCCTTTGGGCTGAGCTGTGCAACCTCAGCAAGTTCCTTTAGTGGCCTGGTGTCCATTTGGGGCTCTTGATCCCATGGTCCTGGAGGGTGCGTCCATGTGCCCGTACAGAGATGCAGTTCTGTGCTGTGTGTATGTATGTATGCAAGGCTAGTTATGTGCACCTGCGCCTGTGCCAGTGTGCCTCCATAGTGTATACATATGGTTCTGTGAGTCTGCCTGTGCGCACATTTGTTTTTTAGTTTTATTATTGATTGATTGATTGATTGATTGATTGATTTTTTTTGGCACAGGGTTTCTCTGGATGTCCTGGAATTCGTTCTATAAACCAGGCTGGCCTTGGACTCAGAAATCTGCCTGCCTCTGCCTCCCAAGTGCTGGGATTAAGCCACCACCACCTGGCTTATGTGTGTCCATTTATATTTGTGCCTGTGTTTGTGGTATGTTCTGTGTGCATAAGTTGTGAGTGTCTTCGTGTATGTCAGTGTATGTGTGGGGATGTGTAAGAGTTGTATGTACAACTTCCTATGCAGAAAAGCTGTGTGTGCAGGGTCGGGTGCATAGGACATGCGTACTGGCTCAATTTCCAAAGAGGCAAAGGGGTCATCAGGAGACTGAAGGAAAATCTCTTGAGGAGAGAGGCTTTATGCTTCGGGAGAGCGAGAGAAGGCTATGGTGAATGGGTTGGAAGCCAGGAGGGACCTGCCCCCCACCCTGAGCTGTGGATGTTGGCGCTCTCTGTCAGGCTCTAGGTTCTGAGGTGGCTGGAGGCTTGTGGAGAGCCTGAGTGTGAACACTCTGTTCACTCACCTGTCTCCCTGTGCTCCTGCAGCTTCCACTGGGCCCCCGAGATGGCTGCTCTTCTGGGCGTCCCCTCCCCTGGCCAGGGCCGAGGACACTGCTGCTGCGCAAGAGTCTTCAGGATGGTTTTGGTTTCACCCTGCGCCACTTCATCGTGTACCCACCCGAGTCGGCCGTGCACTGCATCCTGAAGGTAGGCCCAGCTTGCCAGTGTCTGGCCACTCTGAGGGAAGCTTGGTGGCTGAGAGAGGCTAGCTGGCCCATCCCAGCGCCCTGTCAGAGGAGCCCCTCCCCTGTCAGGGGACCAGCCTGGCTCCCTTCTGCTGCAGTCTCTGAGGAGAGCTGTAATGAGGTCGTGCCAGCCGAGCCTGGGATACTTGCTCTGACTGTGAACAAACTCGTACCTTTTCTGGGCTCTGGAAAGGGAATGACCGTCTTAAACTGGGCCTCCTGGGACACCTTATTCACTTGTCCACTGGTTCCTGACCTAGTCAGTGCTTATTGTCCCTAGGTCGAGGAGTCAGGGACCCTGGCTTAATCTCTAGGAAGAGTCCTGGGGAAGGGGTCCAGTGCCCCAGGTTTTAGTCCTAACTCAGTCCCATGTTGCTGTAGATTGGCTCACTGAAGATTTACAGGCACCTCATCCCTTGGTGACTCAGTTTATCCCGAGGGCTACTATTTTATTGATCCCCAAGAGCCTTTCCATCCCTAACACAGCTCCCAAAACCAGGACCCCAAATCTTAAGCCAACACAAGGCTATCAGCTGGAGAGAGAGGGTCCCTGACAGCAAAGAGTGGAAGACGGGAGGAGGCCAGGCAGCTCTCTGGGCTCCTGATCTCTCTTCCGGCTGAGGAGACAGATTTCTGTCAGGGTGGACGAACCCCTCTCTCCTTCCCCAGGGCTGGGATCAGCCTGCTTAACTGTTGAGGGATTCTTGCTTGGGGACCTTGACTCTGCCACACAACCAAAGTGTTAGGTTTCTCTGCATGTCTGCACCTGTGCATGCCTCTGGGTGTGTGTGTGTGGTATGTGCATGTCTGTTACATGCTTTGTGGCTTTCCCATGTGTATGAATCTGTGATCCCAGGTTCATCACGGTCATTGGCTGTGGCTATGCCTAAGCAAGGAAGTGGAGTCTAATAGTGCGGGTGGCATCAGATGACCGAGATGCCAGCTTCTTCACTTCTGGAGCCCCTAGTCCTTCCTTTCCTTCTTTGTAGCTGCTGCTTCCTCCTCACGGGACACTGGGATAGAGCGGCAGCTGGTGGGCTCTCCTTGTGGGTCACCGGCCAACTCTGGGGAAGACAAGCCAGGGTTGCCCCCTCCCTTTTCAGAACCTGCCCCAGACTGGGAGAAGCTCTGTCCCCAGGCCACAGAAGGCCAGAGTTCTCTGCCTGGAGCCTGTGCAGGGAGCTTAGCCGTCCAAACACATCTGTCTGCCTCTGCCACCCGCTGTCTATGCTGTCAGCTCAGATCAGTGGGCATACACCTCCCACGGGAAATTGGGCAGAGGCCCAGGACCCAGCAGCACTCGGCAAACCTTCCTGGCCCACCTTAGCCGGGCTGGGCTGCCCAGGAGCCCTGAGTCTGGGCCCGGGTTCTGCCGCCGAGTCTGTGGACAAGATGGCCCTGAAGGTCTGCTCTCACCTGAACTGCGTCACCTGCTGGCTCAGCCTGTCTCGGACCTTCTTCTGGTTCTTCTCCAAAGCCCATACCCCCTCTCCCCTCTCTGCTCACCAGGATGGACCCCTGGAGCTCCTAGCAGCTCTCCCTCACCCCTAAAGCTAGCTGCCAGGATCCTGTCCCTTGCCTGACCCCCACTTCTGCTTACCAGAGAACCCTTCCTGGCCCCCTCTTCTGTCCTTTCAGACCAGAAGCCTTTAGTCTGAGTTCTGTTGCTCGATCATGTCGGCTCAGCACACCCAGCCCTAAGTGTGCATGCCTCCCCTCTTGCTAATCGGGCCTCCCAGCCCATTCTCTGAGAGAGATAGCCCTGCTTACACGTGTCAGGCTGCTTATCTTTTTCTGCCTGGGTCCTCTGCTTGTGTTTTGGGGACCTCCTCCCTCGGCCTGCAGGCTCCCTAGGGGAAGAGGTCATGGATCTCTGGTGGACTGGATGTTCTTGGAAACCTGGGGGTGGGGGTGGGGTTACTGGGGACACTTATCCTGACTGCGGACACCTCTGACACCTCTCCCATTTCTGCTGTGGTTGGCTACTTGGAGGGAGATAAGGGTTGGAGGTGGGGTGGCTCAGCAGGGCTGCCCAGGTGCAGCGAGCTGCTGATGCTGCGGAGGACTGGACAGTTGCCACACCCATCTCTCTGTTCCCTGCAGGAGGAAGAGAATGGAGGCCGAGGAGGAAGAGGAGGAGGAGGAGGAGGAGGAGGAGGAGGTAAGGGGTGGGTGGAGCAGGGGTGGGGCTGGGCTTCAGTTTCTCTCCTGCACCCCAGTGGGCCCCACCCTTCTCTTGTCCCTGTCTAGCCTTTCTCCTCTCTCTGTCTCTGCCAGCCCAGTTCCAGGCGTCTCCTCCTCATTCTCTGTTCTCCTTCCACGCTTTCCCCATCTTGTCTTCCTATAGGCCTGTTGCTCCCACAGCCATCTGATACTGAGGACTCTGGGTGACACAGACCCATCTGGCTCCACCCGCTCTCTATTTTCTCCCAGAACAAAGTCAAGGCTAAGGCTATGGGGCTTGTGGATGAGGGTTGGGGTATACTGAGCATGGGCTCATCATATAGGTGGACAAAGGGACGTCTTGATAGGAATGGGGGGGCGGCCTAGAGTAGGTATTAAAAATGTGAGCCTAACTCACCTTACTCTCACCATTGCTATCTTAAGGGTCCTTTGCTGGCTCTCAGACTCCGAGGTATTTAAAGCTGAAGTCCCCAAACAGGCAGCTTTCCTGCCCTGCCTCTGTGTGTGGGCAGCCATGGTGACATGATCCTTCTGAGTTCTCATGCCACCGAAGGCGAAGGAGTTCACTGTCCTAGCACAGGTTCCAGTAAGGGAGTCTTGTTGGCAAGTGATGGAGTTAGTACCCATCCTGTGTCCTGCTTGGAATCCCTGACCCTGGAGAAGGAAGAAGGGTGGGAGCCACAAGTATATTGGGTATCTCTCTGGCTCTGTGATATGTCGTCTCTCCACAGACATGAGGTCTCCCCAGCCTGTGTGTTTTTTTTTATTTAGATCTTTCTTTCTTTCTTTTTAAATTTTATTTATTATATATAAATACACTGTAGCTGTCTTCAGATGTGCCAGAAGAGGGCATCAGATCTCATTATGGGTTGTTGTGAGCCACCATGTGGTTGCTGGGATTTGAACTCAGGACCTTCGGAAGAGCAGTCAGGTGCTCTTATTCGCTGAGCCATCTCACCAGCCCGCCTTATTTTTTTTTAAAAAGTATTTTATGATCATTTGTGCCTGAGTGTGTGTGTGTGTGTGTGTGTGTGTGTGTGTGTATGTGCACGTGTGTGTGTGTGTGTGTGTGTGTGTGCGCGCGTGTGCACGTACGCGCACTCGGGTGCACGTGCCTGGGAATGCGCTTGGGCTGGTGCCAGAGTGTGCAGAGGTCAGAGGGCGACTTGGCAGATTGACCCCTCTCCTTCCATCTTTTGTGGGTTTCCAGGGTTCAGTTCAGACTCACATTCAGGCGTCTTTCCTCACTGGTCCATCTTGTCAGCGCTGTAGGGCCCTCTTGCATGGCACCCTTTCCGTTGTCTTGTGACTTATGTATGAAGTCTGCGTGACCAAGAACTCTGGAAGAGCGGGGGCTGTGTGTGTCCACACATGCTGTGTAGTCCGGCTTCTAGCAGAGGACAGAGACTCAGCTCTCTATGTATCCTTCTCCTGGTGTGGGCCCTTATCTGACTGTGGGCATATGTCCTGTGAATGTGTGGGTCATTGCATGCTGTGACTGTGTGATCATCCTCTGAGTGTGTGCCCTCTGTGTGTGTAGCTGTGCATGGGTGTGACCTTCAGCAACCACCCCCAGCTAACCTGGCTGATGCCCACCAGGACCCTCCCCACGGCACCGCCTGGAGCCCATGGACACCATCTTTGTGAAGAATGTGAAGGATGGTGGCCCCGCCCACAGGGCAGGGCTTCGCACAGGTGAGTTTGTCTGTGACCCGATGTAACACTCCTCTGGGTCTCACATCGTTTTTTAATTGGGTTGGGATTCATGAACCCAGATGCTGGTGAGGTTCCTCTCCGTTGACTTCCATTCATGCTTAGTACTGGGGTACACTGCTCCTGCTTTGGATTCTCACCTGTGATCCCACCCCTCGTCCCTAGGAGACCGGCTGGTGAAGGTGAATGGGGAGAGCGTCATTGGGAAGACATACTCCCAGGTCATAGGTCTGATCCAGAACAGGTGAGTGTCTGATTAGCACGCAGGCACCCAGACTCCTCTGCCCTGAACCTGAACCTGGGCCCTGCAACCAGATCCCTCTCCCAGCCGCTGTCCTGTTGCCTGTGCTTGACCCTCTCCCTGTCTCTGCAGCGACGACACCCTGGAGCTCTCCATCATGCCCAAGGATGAGGACATCCTCCAGCTGGTGAGTCCTTCTGTCTGCATGGAGGGCCCCTGTGGGAGAAAAGAGAAGGAAACAACCTGATATTGCTCAACTGGGGCTTCCAGGCCCATCCCTGGGCCGGGGCTGCTTCTTGCTTCACTTGAGCCTGCTCTGTGCTAGAGAGAGAGGAGGTGCTGGCCTTGGTAAGCAGGATTCCTGCCAGGGTATCTGAAAAGAGGGTGGCCCAGCGGGCCCTGCCAGCTTGGCATGTTCTTGTTTGCTCCTGTGAGAGAGAGATGCCTGTTCCCTGTACCCCCTCCCCACTTGGCCTGAGGGAACATGGCTCTGGAGGTTTGTCCATAGATTCGAACTCCAAACACCACCCTTCAACAAATCCCACGGCCACAGGTACCACTTGGTACACATCAGGACGCTCAGTCCTGCATAGCCCTGTACAACTCGGCTCCACAGAAGACACAGCGTTGCAGGGCAGGACTCACAGAGCCTCTCCCTGTCTCTGTGCCAGTGTACCACAGTACCCAGGTAGCACACATTGGGACCTCACAGCAGCCTCACAGTAGCGCACAGTGGGGCCTCACAGCAGCCTCATTTTGCACCTCTGTCTTGTAGCACAAACTCTGCACACATCTGGATTCTGTGCTGTTGTGACGTAAGCACACACTGGTGTGTTATCGCAACGCTGCCCACAAATGTCACCGCATGCCTCAGCCCCTCTCAGGCACCTATGCTTACTGATATCACAAGATCCCAAATTCATCCACGTGAGATATAAAGTCTGAACCTGTCACAACCAGTGTCTTAGCACATCGAGAACATAAAACCCTTTGGGAGGTTGCCACCCAAAGGCCTTCCCACATGTGTTGTGTGAAGCAAGCCCAGAGCCTTGTGTCTGGAACCTGGAACAGTCCCCCTTGCTTTGCGTCCTGTTCTTGGTCCCTTGGCTCCAACCCAGATGCCAGCTTGCTTGCCCCTTCGGTCACTGCCCCTCAGAGGATGGCTGAGGGCCAAGCCCAGAGGCTCGGAGCTGCTTTGCTGGCTTTGGCTGTGTCACTGTAATGACAGGGCCACACTTGGCATGATGCCTCCCCGGGGAACCTCCATTCCTGACCTCAGTTGTCCCCTTGCACTTCCTGGAGTGGAGAGGGAAAGAATGGAGGCTCAGAGAGGTGCATGGCTCACCCCGAGTCTTAAAGAGCTGCCTGTGCTCCAGTTGTGAAAGGGGAACAGGGCATGGCACCCTGCCTCAGTCCAGCTGTCAGGGCAAGGGGTGGCAAGGGCAGCAGCCTTGAACTCTGCCAGACCTAGACCCAAGTAGGCTGGCATCCCCAGATGTCAACATCTGGGAGCTCCCACGACCCGCCCCGCCATCTCCAGTCAGCCAGAGGGTGGGGCCCAGGCATTCCTGTGGTTGGGAGCCAAGGCTGGAGGCCAATCGGGTGGCGGCAGCTGCTGACGCCACCACCGACGCGGCAAGTCCCCTCCACACCCATCCTCCCTCCTCCTGCCGCCAGGGCCGGGTGGGGAAGGGGGCGCTTCAGGGAGGGCTGGCTGAGGGGACCGAGGGACTCAGCTGGGCAGGGGCCGTGGTGAGAGGAAGCCTGGCAGCAGCCACAGGCTGGCGGGATGCTGCCTCCGCCACCGTGATGCTGAGAGCCCCAGGAGCCAGCAGGATGGCTGGAGGGAGAGGTATGTGTCGCTGGCCCGGGATGCCAGGCTGGAGGGGCCGAGTGTGCGGGGGTGTGGTTAGCTGGTCCTTGTCACATGATGTTTGTGTTTGGGACTGGAGGGGTAGTTATTTGTGTTTCATTGTGTGTGCGGTGTGTGTGTCTCTCAGGGTGTGTATCTTGCCGTTTCTCTGTGATGTGGTGTAGTGTGTGTGTGTGTGTGTGTGTGTGTGTGTGTGTGTGTGTGTCTGGGCTCACTGTTCCACCCTTTGCTGAAACAAGCCCCCTCAGCTCAGCCAGCGCTAGGCTCGGCCAGGGCCACAAGGCTGCTGTCGGGGGTGGGGTGCCTCCTTTTTTGGCTGAGCCTGGGCACCAGCCTTGTCACTCCTCAGCAATGCAGCGTCAGCTTCAGCAGTCAGTGCCAAATTCCAGGCCGAGGGGTGGCAGGAGATGGCCCAAGGCCCCTTAGCCTGTCCAGCCCCTCCTTTAAACTGGTCTCTGTGGTGGGGGGCAAGAAGTGGTCATGTTCTTCACCACAGGGCGCAGGCCCTGGGCCCCAGCTCACATCACCCTATAGTGAAGGGACCTTGGCCTCTTCCAGCCTCCCCCTACCCTCAGACCACCCCTCCTTGGACACACCCACTCCTTAGCCAGCTTTCTAAGGTCCTCTACCACCTTGACAGATTCCTGCCCATTGCCCCACTGAACTGCAGCCAGGGGCTGTGGGCATCGTTGGACATAAAGGAACTGTAGGCAGGGGAGGACAGGGTGGGGGAGGGCAGGGTGGGGGAGGGCCCTAGCAAACAGATGTTGGAATGTTTGTGGCTAAAGGCTGTCCTTGTTTTAAAGTCTTACAGAAATCTGGCTATTTTGAGAGAGAGAGAGAGAGAGAGAGAGAGAGAGAGAGAGAGAGAGAGAGAGAGAGAAAAATATGAATCTTATCTCTTTGTCCTCCCTCAGGACTCTCCTTGGAGCACACCCTCATCCATTCATGATGCCCCTACTTAATCATCTCCCTTGCATTTCCTTGTGAGGACCTGGGTACCCTAGGGCCATCTGATGCCTGTTGTTTGAGTCCGGTCTGCTCATGCTTTTATGCCTCTGTGTTTTCCGGCCAGGCCTACTCCCAGGATGCCTACCTGAAGGGCAACGAGCCGTATTCTGGAGAGGCCCGCAGCATCCCAGAACCACCTCCACTCTGCTACCCACGGAAGACCTATGCTCCACCAACCAGGGCCCCTGCCTGGGCCACTATGGTGCCTGAGCCCATCTCAGCACTCCCCCCGGATCCCCGGAGTCCTGCTGCCTGGAGTGACCCAGGGTCCCGTGTCCCATCTGCCACCCGTGCCCACCTGGACAACTCTTCCTTGGGGATGAGCCAGCCCCGCCCAAGCCCTGGTGCCTTTCCCCACCTCCCTTCAGAGTCCCGGACGCCCCGTGCCTTCCCAGAGCCTGGCAGCCGGGTGCTTCCCAGCAAACTGGAGTGCCAGCAGGCTCTGTCACACTGGCTGTCCAATCAGATACCCCGCAGGGCGGGGGAAAGACGGTGCCCAGCCATGCCACCCCGGGCCCGCAGTGCCTCCCAAGACCGGTTGGAGGATGTGACTACCCACCACCCATGGCCCTGCTCCACCTCCCAGGATGCCTTGAGCCAGCTGGGCCAGGAGGGTTGGCACCGAGCTCGCTCAGACGATTACCTGAGCCGGGCTACCCGCTCTGCTGAAGCACTGGGTCCAGGAGCACTGGTGTCCCCTCGCCTTGAACGCTGTGGTTGGGCTTCCCAGCGCCCATCCGCTCGCACCTCTGCTTGCCCTTCTCGGGACTTGCCCCAGGCTCCTCCCCCATCTGGCCTGCAGGGCCTGGATGACATCGGGTACATTGGGTATCGGAGCTATAGCCCTTCATTCCAGCGCCGGACTGGTCTCTTGCACGCCCTCTCCTTCCGGGACTCACCCTTTGGGGGACTTCCCACCTTCAGCTTGGCCCAGTCTCCTGCATCATTCCCACCAGAGGCCTCCGAACCACCTAGGGTCGTCCGGCCAGATCCTAGCACCCGAGACCTGGAGCCTCCCGCAGAGGATCATCGTGATGAGGTGGTCCTGAGGCAGAAGCCTCCAACGGGTCGCAAGGTACAGCTGACCCCAGCAAGGCAGATGAACCTTGGATTTGGTGGAGAGTCCCCAGAACCAGAGGCCAGAGGGGAACGCCCAGGCAGGAAGGTGGCCCCTCTGGCCACTACAGAAGACTCACTGGCCTCTATTCCCTTTATTGGTGAGTGGTGTTACAAGTGACTGGCTAAGGGTCCCATCTCCCTGTCTACTGTGCCAGAGTCTGTGCCATGTGCCAATAAGGGTATCTGGGTTCTGTCTCTATCTGTTCTCCCATTTGTCCATTCCTCAATAATTGCTTCTTTCCTCTTGTCTTCCATTCTTTCATTCTTGTAGCCATCTTTCCATCCACGCTTCTTCGCCTCCCTCCCTCCCTCCCTTCCTCCCTCTTTCCTTCTTTCCCTCCTGGTCCACTCTGTCCTTCGCTCCATCCATCCATCCATCCATCCTTAGCTCCCATCTTTCCCTCCTTCCTCCTGCTTGCTCGCTCTTCTACCATTTCTTTGTGTCTTTCGTTCTTTGTTTTTTCCATCTCTCCTACTTTCCTCCAACAGATATTTACATCAGTTACTGTGCTAGGCTTCAGGCTTACCTGGTGGATGGCTGCCCAGACAGAAAGCACACAGGACAGATAGCCTCTGTGGATGGGGAAGGGCTCTGTGGCCTGGATGGGTGTGGTCAGCACTGGAAAAATATTGGAAAAACATTTGGCTAAGAAGGATTTGAGGTAGCCTAAGGAAGAGTGTTTAAAGAGAAAGATGGGACTATATAGAGCTTGCGGTGGGAGGAGCCAACTGAACTTCCAGGCCATGTAGTCCTTTCCTGTTCAAGGCTAAGTGAGGCTGTGAGGGCCTCCCAGAGAGTGGGGAGAGGCAAGAAGGCAGGAGGGTGAGGCAATCCCCAGCTTTTTGGCTTGCCAGAGTGGTGCCTCATCTCCATGTTGGGGATGGGGGTGCAGAAAGAATAAGAAAAAGTTTAGGGCTGTGAGGAGACAAGCCAGGCCAGGCTCTGAGTCTATGGGCTGTGGAGAAAGCCTGGAACGGAAAATGGTGGTGTTGGGCCCAAGGCCTGGGCCTGATGGGTTTGTAGCTGAGCGGCCTGGGAACTAAGAAGAAGCCATCTGCAGCCTGGGTCAGGGGTCCAGCCATAGTTCAACAAGTCCCAACTGAGCCTCCTGTCAAGGCGCACCAATCTAATACAAAGACAAAGCACTGTGCCCTGGTGTCGACGATCCGATAGAATACTGCCTTGTGTTTTAGGAGCCCACTCCAAGGAGGGTGGCTTGGTGCCCTTGATGCAATGAGGGGCTCAGCACCTGCTAAAAGGAGACACTCCCTGACCACACTCTGGTGGGCGAGGCGCCCTGGGCCACGGGCATGCGGCCAGAAATACCCTAGTGAGGGAGAGTTTAAGAGTTTGCAGTATGTGCCGCCCGGAGCCTGTGAACCTGGGGTATCTGGGCAGCCTGGCCTTGTGTTCTTTTTTTTTTTTTTTTTTTTTAAAATTTTTTTTTTTTTTTTTTTTTAAAGATTTATTTATTTATTATATGTAAGTACACTGTAGCTGTCTTCAGACACTCCAGAAGAGGGCGCCAGATCTCGTTATGGATGGTTGTGAGCCACCATGTGGTTGCTGGGATTTGAACTCAGGTCCTTTGGAAGAGCAGATGGGTGCTCTTACCTGCTGATCCATCTCACTAGCCCCCCTTGTGTTCTTCACATCTTCCTTCCTCTGCTGGCAGATGAACCCACCAGCCCCAGCATTGACCTTCAGGCCAAGCATGTCCCTGCCTCCGCAGTGGTCTCCAGCGCCATGAACTCAGCCCCTGTCCTGGGAACTAGCCCATCCTCGCCAACCTTCACTTTTGCCCTCAGCCGCCATTACTCCCAGGACTGCAGTGAGTGTCTCCGGCCTGTGTCACCTTCTCCTCTGCTGTCTGGGGCCCCATGGGAGAGCCCACTGATGACCGGAAGGGAGGGCTCCTAGGGTTCCCGCTAACCTGGTCTTCGCTCACCTGTGGCCTCCTGTGGGTACCTTTTCAGGCAGCATCAAGGCAGGCCGCCGCTCCTCCTACCTGCTGGCCATCACCACGGAGCGCTCAAAGTCCTGTGACGATGGACTGAACACCTTCCGGGATGAGGGCCGAGTGCTCCGGTGAGCCCATGTCTGCACTGGGGTGGGGTGGTTTCTGCTCTGTAGGTTGAGCCTTGGGTTTGGGTGGACGATGAGAACCTGGGCCATCCACAGCCCTCACCTTCAGTCCTTGCTCTCCAGGCTCCTTCCCAGCCGGGTGCCGAGCCTACGAGTGCTGCGGAGCTTCTTCACGGACGGGGTGAGCTGGCTTAGCATGTGTGTGCATGTGCTTACGTGCGTGCATCTGTCTGTCTGTCTGTCTGCATATGATGTGTGTTCATGTGTGTGCGTGCGTGTGTCTGTCTGCCTGCATATGTGTAGGTGTGCATGTGTGCGCATGTGTGTCTGTCTGTCTGTCTGTGTTTGTCTGTCTGCACATGTGTGTCTGTCTGTCTGTCTATAGAAGGGTGGTAGCCCTACATGTCTCGGATTCCATATTTGTGATTTCTGTGACCCCCCAAGTGAAGTGCTCTGGCTGCTCTCCCCTTTCCTGTATTTCATCTTCATGCCACCCATATGGCCTGCCTCCTTACCCAGAGACTGCATTTGTTCTCCAAGCTGGAAAGTCCTAAATCACAGAGCATCCCTCCCTCTCCCTCCCTCTCCCTCTCCTTCCCTCTCCTCCCCTCCTTCTCCTTCTCTCTCTTCTTCTCTCTCTCCCTCTCCTTCTTCCTCTTCCTCTCTCCCTCTTCCTCTCTCTCCCCCTCTCTCTTACTCTCTCTTTGGTGCTGGGAATGGAACCAAGGACTTAAGTGTGGTAGGCACACCTGGGCAATATTTCCAACTCTTTTTGTTATCATTATTTATTTGTTTTGAGACAGGGTCTTAGTGTGTGGCTCTGGCTGGCCTCACTCTATAGACCAGACTGGCATTGAACTCAGGGCCTAGCTTGCAGCTCTTGATTTCTTTCTTTTCTTTTCTATTTTCCTTTTTTTTTTTTTTTAAAGATTTATTCCTTTTTAAATTGTTTAGTTGTGTGTTTGTGTGTGTGTGTATGTGTGTGTGTGTGTGTGTGTGTGTGTTTCCTGCTTGCTTGTTGTATGTGCGTGTATGGGTGTGTGCAGGTACCCCTTGAGGCAGAGGCATGGCTTCCTCCCATAGCTGGATCTATAGGTGCTTATTAGCTCCACAATATGGATCATTCCAGATCCTTTCTCTTAATTTTGTTCTTTAGGTTTATTTATTTCATTTCATGTGTCTGAGTGTTTTGCCTGCGTGTTTATATGTGTGCCCTGCTCATGCCTACTGCTGTGGAGGTCAGTTATAGATGATTGTGAGCTGCCATGTGGGTGCTGGGAACTAAACCTGGGTCCTCTGAAACAGCAGCCAGTGCTCTTAACCACTGAACCATCCCTCCAGCCCTCGGTTTCTTAGACAGGGCTTTTTTAAAAAAAGATTTTATTTATTTATTTTATATGTATGATGAGGACACTGTAGCTGTCTTCAGACACACAAGAAGAGGGCATCAGATCCCACTACAGATGGTTGTGAGTCACCATGTGGTTGCTGGGAATTGAACTCAGGACCTCTAGAAGAACAGCCAGTGCTCTTAACCGCTGAGCCATCTCTCCAGCCCCAGGCCAGGTCTTGATAGACCTTGAAGACAGGGTTTAATCCAGGCTGGCTTCAAACTTGTGGTGTTCCTGCATCAGCTTCCTGAGTGCTGGCAACGTTGTAGCGCTAGGGCCCTCTGAGGCTGGAAGCCTCACCACCCAGGGCCTTTTCCAGCCTCTGTCTCCTCGTGGTCACTTTTGCACTTTCCTTTCATGCACTGTGTTTTGTTAGCTTCGCACCTTCAGGGCCACCTGGCTCCCCTTGTCACTTCCTCAGCTTACTGAACTGACCCTGAACTTGCAAGCTCTGAGGCTAGATTCCTGTTGACACCATCACTTATTGTCTAACTCCTGGTGGGCTTGACTCCCTGTCACGTTGCTGCTTGGTCTTTGTTGATGTTCCCACTTCCATTGTTTACCTAGCTCCTTATTGCCACAACTGCTTCCCCAGTTTCCTCAATACCTTCGAGGCTGTAAAGCTGAAGGAAGACCCAGATTGGCTTTTCCAGCATGGGGAGCCACGTCCTGCTGGCAGGTCCAGCTCTTTCCTCCTTTCTGGCTTCTTCATGAGGTCTCATGACCTCAACACAAACAGTCCAGAGAGGACAAGCAAGGCCCATGAGGTCACACAGCACATCAGAGTCCAGCCCAGACACACGCCAGGCCCGTGTGGCTGCCAGTGGTCCATGAGGCTCCTGAGATGCTGGCACCATGGGAGCCACCCTAAATTGCCTACTGTTTTCTCTCTACAGTCTCTAGATAGCTGGGGCACCTCTGAAGATGCTGATGCCCCCTCTAAACGACACTCAACCTCTGACCTCTCAGATGCAACCTTCAGTGATATCAGGAGAGAGGGCTGGTTGTATTATAAACAGATCCTCACCAAGAAGGGGAAGGTAAGGTGGGCTGAGGAAGGAGGGCGGGCTGGATGGACGCTGGCTCTGGCAGAACTTTCCAGGTCCTCTTATACCTGCCCTGAAAACCGGCTCCAAAAAAACCCAACCCAAACCAACCCCCCCCCCCAAAAAAAAAAAAAACAAAACCCACTTCAGGCTCTAGCCTGAGGAGTCAAGGTGAGAGACCAGCAAGAGCTTCTGGGGGAGGGGGATTTACTGAACCCTGAAAAGGAGGTTAACTAAGAAGTGGTCCTGCTGTGGAGGTACAGGGCAAGCTATGTTTGGATCCTGACCAAGCCGTTTTTGAAAGACCATGAATGAGCGATGGGGCTCAGGGAAAAGGAGCAAGGGCACTGCGAAGGAAGCAGAAGCCGGGGTCCTCTTTGGCCCTACGAGGTCCTCTGGACACAGACTCAGTTTAAGGGCAACTGAAACCCTTGGGGCTCTAGAGCTTTCAAGTGCTCATGTGGCTTCCTGGGGTGACTTAGTGAGGGAAGCCAGGGGGTAAGAAGACCACACAAGATCCAGAGGAGAGCCTTTGTGAGTGGGTGAGGAGGGGGGCAGGAGGGAACAAATAGAACTCAGAAGGGAAGGGGGCCTCTAACCTCTCAGACAGGAGCCCTGGGCTGGAGAGAGGGAGAAAAAGGAGGCAGGGTGGTTTAGACAGCTCTGGCCTTGATTCTTGATGCCATGGCTTGTGGCTGTGGGGACTCAGAGCCTAGTGCTCATGACTCAGTGTCTATAAGGGGAGCTGACTAACACTTTCCCAAACCTGCTCCTTAGCATTTAAAAGACATGGTGTGAACAAGGGTGTACCATACCCTGTGTGGTGAGTCTAGTCTGTAATCCAAGCTATTTGGGAGGCTGAGACAGGAGGATGGGAAGTTCATGACCTGTCTAGGCTACAGAATGAGTTCAAGGCCAGCCTTAGCAATTTACTAAAATTCTGTCTCAAAATAAAACAAGGGCTGGGGATATAGACTATTGGTAAATGTTTGCCTAGCAAGTGTGAGGGCGTGGTTTCAAGCCCTAGTCACCACACACACACACACACACACACACACACACACACACACAAGAAAAAAAAGTGTTTGGGGAACTCTTGCCTGACATAAGGAAGGGCCTGGGTTCTATTCTTAGCATTGCAGAAAGAGTGGAGGAAGAGTGAGACTGGGGTCCCCACAGAGCTTTGTACTTGGGGGCTGCTGTTTTTCTATCTTCCTGCCATTACAGGAATCCCTCGGTATTTATTCAGGGCTCCAGATTCATGGACACGCAGCCTCTTATATGAAGCAGCTTGGTGTCTGTGTGAGGCTTACACATCCTCCCAGGCACTGTAACTCATCTCTGGATGACGAAGTAGCCTCCCTCGTGCTATGGGAGGCTATGTAAATAGTTGTTACTGTGGGTTGATTATGGATTGTGGAGGAGAAAAAAAAAACCAAAAACCTCTGTACCCTTAGGTACAGATGCTGGTGTTGTTATGTTTTGTTTTCTAAGTGCTTTCGGTCCATGTTTGGTTAAATCCATGGCTGTGGGACCTACAGAAGGCATCCCTGTAGGGTGGAACCTGGGAAGATTGAACTTTGAAATAGCCAGAGTCTGGATTTCTACACAGCCACGTGTTGTTGTGTGCATACGGCTTCAGGAGCAAACTTCATTCCCCTGAGCTATAGGATGAGTCAAGAGGAAGAGGTGTAGGTTCTGTAGGCCAGGAAGCACAGAGCCCCCGCTCCTGAGGGGCTGATGAGCTTCTAGTGACTTAGGTGAGGGAGTCAGCTTGCCCAGTCCTGTCATCTTGGGGCCGATGACCACAGAGAAAGTGCTCATTGCTCCTCAGTGATGGGTGCACTGATGGCCACAGCACAGGGAGGTTAGGGGCTTAGCAGGGTGGAGTTCGCCTGTCTAGGAGGCTGAGAAAGCTCGTGGGAGTCTGTAGGAGAGAGGAAGTGTGTGAGAGAGAGTATCCTGAGGAGGCCCTCACTAAGGGCTCGAGGGAGGCTGAGAGTTGTGTGCCAGGAGCCAGGTTGCCTGGAGAGCCCAGAGCAGGTGGTAGAAGGTGAAGTGGAAATGTGGGACCTCGGGGACCTTTTCTGTCCTGCAGTATGGGGCAAAGTGCAGAGATGTGTGACGTAGCATAGTAGCATGTCTGTGCTGGGAGGAGTCTGTATCGTTGCTGTTGTTCACGTGATCAAGGCCCTGGGATGTGATCAGGAGCTGTTTGTAAGAGATTCTTGGGAAAAGGCTGGCTGAGGAAGGTAGAGGATAGGCCAAGGACCCCGGCTCCCGGCTTGGCTGACAGTGGGGACTCTCCCTTGAGCCCCTGGCCACTTGAGGGGAGGATTTGGGGAGAGGAAGGTCTGTTGGAGCTGGATCCTACAGATCCTGTGTGGCTGAGATTCTGTGAGTGGAAACACATAGGTATGGCGGACAGGGAGGTACAGGGAGGCCCATACCTTAGTCCTCCAGGTGTGCACAGCACCTGTGACCTAAGATAGAGAGAAGGAGGTGACAGGGATCTAGCAGAGTCTCTCTTTTTTCCCACTTTGATTTTTGGAGACAAGGTTTCTCTGCATAGCCCTGGCTGTCCTGGAAGTCACTCTGTAGACCAAGCTGGCCCGGAACTCAGAAATCCGCCTGATTCTGCTTCCCGAATTCTGGGATGTGCGCCACAGCAGAATCTTGACAGGAAGTGGGAACTGGGAAGGAGGCAAGGCAGGCCATGGAACTAAAAGGACATGGGAAGATGGCGGTAACTCCAAGATGGGATGATCGAGGAGGGGCAGGAGACCACGTGAGCTTCCAGGCAGAGTCTGTGGGGCCAACATTATCTAAGTCCACGCGTGGTAGAAAAGGGTCTTAGTGCTGCTTCTCTCAGGAGCCTGGCCCCAGCTTTGGGTGACCCCGCTAGCCCAGCCTTAGTGTTTTCTAGGCTAGGGCAGGCATTGACTCCTTGGCTCACTGGACAGTTCTGAAGTACAGGCCCTTCAGTCTCACTTGTTTCCCTGGTGCCACATCTGGGAACTAAAGGAAATGTCCTGGAGTCGGAGCCAGCTGCAGACCCTGGGTCTATCCAGGGTAGCCTCATGTCATCTATACCAGTAGTTCTGGCTTCCCTCTCCCATCCTCCACCTCCTTCAGAGACCACCAGTGCCAGGCAGAGGATGGGCGCATGTATGCGGTACTCCTACCAGAGCCACTGTGTGAGGGACATGACCATGGACACTTGCTGCTTAACTCTCATTATCTGTTAGCAGCAACATTGATGCCAGGGAAAGACCCGACTTATTCAGGGTTATCCAGATGGTTTAGTGTCAGAGGGGCCCTTGGGACCACCTCATGCTAACACAGTTATTCCCCTTAGAACAGGAGTCTTGTTCATTACATTAGTGGTAGGGTTGCTCCAGCTGGCTGCTCTGTGATGGTATGCTAGGCTGAGGGAATCCGCTGTAAGGGAAATTGGACATGGATGCTTCAGCCCTGGGAGGCAGAGCAGGCTCAGAGTTTGAGGCCAGCTGGGTCTACAGAGTGAGTTCCAGGACAGCCAGAGCTGGGGCTATGGAATCTAGCTCAGTGCAGAATCTACCCGACTTATAAGGCCCTGGGTTCAATCTGTAAGACAACAACAATAATAATAACAACAAAAATAAGTAAAATGAAGAAAGGAGGAGGAGGAGGAGGAGGAGGAGGAGGAGGAGATAAAGAAGGAGAAGTAGAGAGGAGGCAGGCTCAGCAGGCAAGGAGGCTAGTTGCCAGGCCTGATGAGTGAGCTCAATCCCTGCTGGAAGTAGGGAACTCACTCCTTCAAGTTGTCCTTCGACTTTCACTGGCATGCCACAGCATACCCACATTTCCCCACCCACTTTAAATAAATAAATAAATAAATAAATAAATAAATAAATAAATAAATAAAAAAAAGGTGGGAGGAGGGAGAGGCTGCAGGAGAAGAAGCAGCTAGTGCACAGGCTCTAAGAAAGGAAGGCAGTCACTGGTAGGCAAAAGCCTGGTGACTTGACAGACAGAAGAAGCAGGGAGATGAGTTTGGAGTCAGCATGGAACCCCAGGGCCTTCTGTGAGGGGTGCTGGGAAGTCAGTGCTGTTGTCCAGATGAGAGGGCCAATGAGGGGGACAGGATGGTGGCACCCAGGTGGGGACAGAATGGTGGCACCCAGGAGGGGACAGGTGATATTCTGAAGGAAGCAGAGTTGATTTCTCATGAGCTAGATGTCATGGGCAACTCCCCGGTTTCGGGGCAACTGGGTGGATTGACTGAACTGGAAAAGATGGTGCAAGGGCAGAGAACAGGTTTAAGGGCAGAGACTCAGGTACTATAGTGAGCAGGGAGCATGGGGCCCACCCATGCTGTGTGCAAGTTAGGGGCAGGGCTTGGGGTTGCCGAGCAGGCTTTGAGCCTCTCAGGGCCGAGCTGGTGCCTATCAGAGGCTGGGACTGTCCAGTCGGAATCAGCAGATGGCTGCTTAAAGCCACAGGTGTGCATGGTGTGAGGCAAGTGCAGAGCGAAGCCTTGAGGCCTCCTCTGCAAGACAGGGCTCCTTCTCTGTTGCCCGTTGGGCCTGGGCTAATGCTTTGCTGTGGAGTGCTGTCTGGATAGGTGAATGGTTAGTGTCATCCTTGGCTACTGCCTGCTAGGCACACGTCTCCCTTCCACCATATCTCCAGACAAATGTCTCCAAATGGTAGTTCACTCTAGGTAAGGAAGAACTATAGGTTGGGGCTGAGGACATGGGTCAGTGGTTAAAAGCACATGATCCCCCCCACTTTCTCTCTCTCTCTCTGTCTCTCTGTCTCTGTCTCTGTCTCTCTCTCCCTCCCTCCCTCTCTCTCGCTCTCTTTTTAAGACAGGGTTTCTCTGCATAGCACTGGCTGTCCTGGAACTCTGTAGATCAGGCTGGCCTCAAACTCAGAGCTCTGCCTGCCTTTGTCTTCCAAGTGCAGGGATTAAAGGCGTGCATCACTACCACCCCCACTGGGCTAGCACATGATCCTCTTTCAGAGGACCCAGGCTGAGTTCCCAGTGCCCACAGGAACTGGGAACCATCCCTAGCTCCAGGTCCAGGGGATCTGTGCCCTCTCCTGACTTCCATAGGTACCAGGCACAAATGTGGCATACATACCTACAGACAAAACACTCATACACATAAAATTGAATGAAATAAAATGAACTATAAGTATAGAGTGTGGGTTGAAAGCAAGGATGAAGCTTAGTGATGGTGGCGCACGCCTTTAATCCCAGCACTTGGAAGATAGAGGCAGGCGGATTTCTGAGTTTGAGGTCAGCCTGGTCTACAGAGTGAGTTCCAGGACAGCCAGGGCTACATAAATAAACTATAGAGAGGAAAGAGCGGTTATCTGGGCCAGGTGCGCGGAGCAGTGAGGCAGGGCTGGAAGTAGCCTCTGGCTTTGATGACTTGGAGGCTCCCCAGTGACCCTGAGAGTGGCTTCTAGGCAGGGCACCTCTAGTGGAGTCTTGAGGGAGAATCAAGGCCCTGGGGAGGGCACCCTTCGAAGAATGTGGGCAGCTCCTGCCGGCGCGGTTTTGTTGAGGGTGACGCACGAGGCAGGGCCTGTGCAAGTGATGGCATGGTAAGAAAATGTGTTCAAGACATGGTTTCTTGCCGGGCGTGGTGGCGCACGCCTTTAATCCCAGCACTCAGGAGGCAGAGGCAGGCGGATTTCTGAGTTCGAGGCCAGCCTGGTCTACAGAGTGAGTTCCAGTTCAGCCAGGGTTACACAGAGAAACCCTGTCTTGAGAAACAAAAAACAAAACAAACTAGACAAGGTTTCTCAGCCAGGCCATGGTGGCCACCCACACCTTTAAACTCATGGAGATCAGACTGGCCTTGAACTCAGAGATCTACCTAACTCCCTTCTGAGTGCTGGGACCACAGGTGTGTGCCACCACACCCAGTGGCTTGGTGAGATTTTATGCTTCTGGGGGCCTTATTCCTTCTTGGATTCCCTTCCAGGTCCCTGCCTCGCACTGCTGGCATTTAGAGTAGGTAGAAGTTGACATCTTGGGGGCTTAGTGGTAGAGAGCGGTCGGAACAAGTGAACTGAGAGGCTACAGGTTGGCTAGTGGAGGGGAGGCGGGATGGACCAGGGTCTGTCTGTCTCCTCTGTAGTCCATGACCTGCTGCTTCTCAGCCTCTGGCGGACCCGTAGCTGGCCTGGCTCTCACCGCTGCCCTGTTTCTCCCACTCTGTGTCTCCCTGCAGAAAGCCGGCGGCGGCCTGCGCCAGTGGAAGCGCGTCTATGCCGTCCTGCGGGCGCGCTCGCTCTCGTTGAGCAAGGAGCGGCGGGAGCCCGGGCCGGCGGCTGCGGGGGCTGCGGCGGCCGGCGCAGGTGAGGACGAGGCGGCGCCCGTCTGCATCGGCTCCTGCCTGGTGGACATCTCCTACAGCGAGACCAAAAGGAGGCACGTGTTCCGGCTGACCACCGCTGACTTCTGTGAATATCTCTTTCAGGCTGAGGATCGGGATGACATGCTGGGCTGGATCAGAGCGATCCGGGAGAACAGCAGGGCCGAGGGCGAGGTGAGGCCCTGGGCTTGTGCCCAGTGGGCCACCAGAGCAAGGCAGGGGCAGGGCAGGGCAAGGCAGGGCTGCCTCTCAGCTGCTGTGACCTGGGGTGGCCACTCTGAGCCTCACTCCCTCTCCTAGGAAGAGAATGAGTTTGGGTTTGAGGACAGACGCATGCACTGGCTGCAGGGCGGCTGGCATCCTCAGGGCCCAATGACCAGCAGAAACAATAACAACTGTGGTGGTGACAGTAATTACTGTCATTGTTGGGACTGCCTTGGGCAAGCTCTGTCCCATTGAGGTCATCTCCAGGCCAACCATAGCCTCTGGTAGGCTGGAGTAGGCCACCTCCAAGGGACGGGGTGCACAATGAGCTGTCCTGCTCAGATGTCAGCTGTCCTGAGTCAGAGGGCAGACACACCGACCTTACCCAGAGACTTAGCCTTTGGCGGCAGGTGGGCAGGGGTTAGGCCAAGTGATTAGGCAGGGGTTGGGGAGAGCTTTAAAAAAAGAGGCGCATCCCTCCTGGGACCTGCCCGTGTGTCCTCTAGGCCCATGTGCATGGAGGTCATTTGACACATCAGAGGAAGGCACAGTTAGGGCATGGAGACTGGCATCACCATCTGCCTGGGCTTGGACCTGGATAGCCCTTTCCCTGAGGAGGATGGTGGGTCCTCCCACTTCCGGCAGAGGGCCTGGCCTGGTCCCCTGTTGTGGAGGCTTTCCCCTGGGATTCTGTGGTAGCCACCTGTAGTCATTGTCCCTCTGTACCTGACAGGTCTGGGAGCAGTGTTATGCGGTTCTGCTCCCCAACATGGAGGCTGCTTTGTCCAGCCTCCCTATGCTTATTGCCAAAGTGACTGGGGCTCAGAGATGTTAGGTGGCTTCCCCAAAGTCACACAGCTGCCCAGGGAGGCCAGCCCTGGCCTTTGTCCATCTGGGTCTATGCTGTCCATATGGTGGAGAGAGGCGAGGCCGAGGCAGGGGCCAGGGAGGAACTCTGGTGGCATGGGCTGGGCTGTGGGCCCTGACGTGGTTCTTCTCTCCTCCCCCTCCCCCCACTGCAGGACCCTGGCTGTGCCAACCAAGCTCTGATCAGCAAGAAGCTTAATGACTATCGCAAAGTGAGGTAAGGCCAGTTCTCCCAGAGCAGCCTTTGGTGGGGAGGAAACCCTGTGGGGTTGGGAGTTCCCAGGCAGAGATCTCTAGTCCTCGCTCAGACAAGTGAGCAGAGCGAATTGTGTCTAGTTGGAGAGGACGGAGGCCAGGGAAAGCGGCACTCTGAGCCACTCCAGATGAAGACCCCTCCTCTTCCTTTTCCCCTCTGCAGCCATAGCTCTGGGCCCAAAGCCGATTCCTCCCCTAAAGGCTCTCGGGGCCTGGGGGGCCTCAAATCTGAATTCCTCAAGCAGACTGCAGTTCGCGGCCTCAGAACTCAGGAGCAACCCCCAGGAAGCAAGGGTAGGAGGGCTGGGTGCACAGTGGGTGCTTGTGCTGGGCAGCGCCCCTGCCTGTGTGTGCCCAGGGAGCCCCTGCCTGTGTGTGCCCAGAGTTACTGCTGCTTTCTGCTTTACATGGAAGCCAGGGAGGGCCTGGAGCCTCAAGGTTTCAGGGCTGAAAACATCTGGATCCTGGTTTGCTTCCAGAAAATTCTTGTAGGCAGCCCTCTGTTTCTGCTTGTGTCCTTTGGGAATGAGAGGCTCACTCTGCAGGCAGGCCTGCATCTTTACACTGTGGGCTCTCAGGAGCCACTTCCTGGGCCGGAGAGATTGCTCAGCGGTAAGGAGCTTCCAGGGCCTGAGTTGGATTCTCAGAGCTTATAAGTGCCTGCAGCTCCAGCTTCAGGAGACCTGACACCTCTGACATCTGTGGGCATCAGCACTCATGTGCATCCCCCAACACACACACACACACACACACACATTTTTTTTTTAACTTTAAAATCTTTTTTTTTTAATAGCTGAAAGAAAGCATTTCCTTTGGTCATGCCAAAATGTGGCATGTGCTCTCATCTCACAGGTTGGTCCTTGAGGCCACCAACTACCCTCATGAGTCATGGTCTCCTTCCTGGGGACCAGTCACCTTGCCTCCTAAGCCTTCTCTCACTTTTCAGTCTCCCTAGTTCTTTGATGAAGTCCCTATGTCCTAGTGTGTGGGTGTGGCATTGAATGCGCGGGACCCTTCTGACCTCCTTCAGCTGACCCCAGCTCTCTTTGCCATTGTTCATCCCAGAAGACAGTGTTGCAGCTCCCAAAACCCCCTGGGGCATCAACATTATCAAGAAGAACAAGAAGGCCGCCCCAAGGGCATTTGGAATCCGGTTGGAGGAGTGCCAGCCCGCCACTGAGAACCAGGTGGGTCCCTACAGTGCTTGAAGCAGGCAGCACCGAGGAGGCCAAGGCAGGGGACCAGGGCTGTAGGGACGTGGCAGCAGCCTGTTACTCATGTCCACAGCCAGGTGGTTGCACTGCAGTCTGCCCTGGTTTGCACCTTTGAGTCGGTTGCTCATACTAGTTCTGACCCTTAGATGGAGACCTTAAGGACTTGGTGTCCTGGTAGCAGCTGTGGTCTCAGTTTTCTGCCCCTTAGCCTCCTACCCCAGCAGTCTCCCTAACCCCTCTCCCATGTCTGTGCTCCTAGCGTGTCCCCCTGATCGTGGCTGCCTGCTGCCGTATTGTGGAGGCCCGGGGGCTGGAATCAACTGGCATTTACCGGGTACCTGGCAACAATGCAGTGGTGTCTAGCCTGCAGGAGCAGCTCAACCGTGGGCCCAGTGACATCAATCTGCAGGATGAGGTGGGTGTGGCTCAGCTGCTGGTAGAGTCCAGGGACTGCCCGGTTGTACTCACCACGTTTTACTCTGCTTGTCACTGGGCCAGAGTGTCCAGGTGGCAGGAGAAAGCCTGCCCGCCCAGTCGGCAGGCCCAGTGGGCATCTCCCCAAGGATGGCCCGAAAATAAATGGCGCCCTGGCGGTACTGAGACAGAGGCAGCTATTCTGTGCATCCTCTATGTAGTCCAGGCTGATCCTTCTGCCTCTGCCTTCCAAGAGCTGGGATTATAGATATGTGCAGTGGCGGGCAGCTGTCCTCCCTGGCTGGGTGACAGTTTTGCATGAGCACTTAGGAGGGCCAAGTTCTCTCAGCTAAAATCAAATATAAATACAGGTAGAGAGGGCTGAACACTTGCTGGGAATTCACCTTCCAAGAGAGCCAGCTAGTGAGCTTTTTGGGTTTTTTTAGACTTTCTGCTGCTCTTCCTGCCTCCCCTCCCTCCTTACCCTGCTCACCCTCTCTCCTTTCTACAGTCCTTTAGCACCAGGCAAAATGGACTGGATTCCGTGGGCCGCTGAGGTCCAAAGAGCCCTGGCCTGGCGGAAGGGGGTGCACCTTGGTCTCAAGGTGGCTGACCACCAGTGTGTGGCCTGGAAAATGACAGCGTCTTTTGAGACTCATGGAAGGGTTTGAGGGTTGGACAAAGGTGGACACACTTTTTGTGTTTGGGGGTGGGGATGGTAAGACCCAGGGCGAGTGATGGGTTCCTGAAGCTTTTGACCTTGAGCCAGCGGACAGTGAGGAGCTTTTGGCGGATCTGGGGGGAGCGCTGCCAAGGGTAGGGTGCGAGCTAGAGGGATGCTGAGGCTTTGTGGAGAGCTGAGAGTGCAAGCCCGAGAGCAGAGGGGGAGGAAAGAAACCAGAGGTGCTAGGGTCGCTGAGGGTCAGGATAACAGAGAGCCCTGGGTAAGTGGAGGCCAGGAGAGGGAGGAAGGACAGGCAGAGAGACCAGAGGGAGGACTGGTGTCTGTGTGAGGAGCAGGTTGGCTTGAGGAGAAGCTGGAGGAGGAGATGAGTCAGATCGTGGCCCTACTACTGCCTTTGGGGTGATGGCACATCACCTATGTGGGCTGAAGGTATCCTCAGGCCCTGACTAAGTGGGGTCATGTGACAGCCTGGGACCAAGGGGAAAGGCAGACTGAGACCAGCTTGGAAGGACAGACGCTCTCAGGAAGCCGATCCGAGGAGACCAGACAGAGGCCGAGCTCAGAGGGAGAGGAGAGGTGCTCAGCTCTCAGGGAGAAACAGAGAGAGACCTGTAGGAACCGCCCCCGACCGACCTGGTCAGCATTCAGTGAAACACATCAGCTCACCTTGGCCAGGAAGAAGAGGGGCCGGGAGTTGGAGGGGTGGCTGGCCTGACCCAGGGTTGAGCAGGCCCAGGGTTGAGCCCAGTGCGCTGGCTGCAGTTTGGTAGCGGGCATCACTCGCACGAATGATGTTTTAGTCTGTGCTTTGGTGGACTGTGGGAAATCAGTAGTATGTGTGTGCCCATGGAGAGGGTGATGTTGGGCACTTTCTGATGAGGCTCTTTCTGATGAGTCTGGGCCTCCTACATCCGTGTCTCTGAGCTAGAGCATAAGTCTAACGCCTAGCTATGGCATGTAGGCTGTTGGTGCCCCCTGGTGGACAGACTGAACTGTCTCTTCCCCAGCTCCGTGGCCATTTGAGGCAAATTAATTATGTATTGAGGTGTGTGTGTGGTAGTCTATTGGAGGAAATTTAGCGCCATCCCTGGCCATATCCTCCTCTGTGTGTGGTGCTCCCTCAGCCCAGATGGGAAAGCCAAAATAGCCTGCCTGGAGACTCTGAGCGCTCGCCAAGCAAGCCTGACGGTGAGCTGACACTTCCTCAGCCCCCACGGAGGAAGGAGGGGACTGACTCCCAGACTGTGTCCTCCGACCTCCCCATGTGCAAAAGGCCCAAATACACTGATAATAAAGAAAGAAGAAGGGCAGGGAGGTTCAGTGGTTACAGTGTCCACTGAGCAGGTCCCAGGACCCATGGTCATGCCCGGGTGGGTATGGTAGCACACCTGTAGTTCCAGTCTTCAGAAGGTGGGGACAGGATCCCCAGAGCAAACTGGCTAAGGAGAGTAGCCACCATGGTTTGCTCTGGGTTTGATGGAGACACCCTGCCGCATCGAATAAGGGGGAGGAGTAGTAGAGAATGGTCAGGCCTTCACATGCACAAATGAGCACGTACACTCCGATACTCATGCTCACATGTGTACACACACACGTGAAAATGGGAGCCCTCCGGGGGACAAAATCACCCCACACGTAGCTCATTTGGATCCCGGCCCCTCAGAGCGCAGTCTCGTGGGAGATAGTGAAGACAAGGGAAGAAGCATCAGGAAGAACATCAGAGTGTGGTACAGATGATGCGGTGGTGGGATTCACGGGTGGCCGCTTGGACTTTGGCAGTGAGGCAGGATGAGGAGGCATTCCTATGCAGGGCGGGGCTGGAGAGTTCCACTAGGGGATAGCACGTGCACAGGGCCTGGGACAGGAAGGAGTCAGCACGTGAGCCCTGTGCTGTGGACACTTGGGCTTTGGGTGATGTGGCTGCTCAGAGGGTCGCTCTTAGCTGGGGAGCGTCAGGAGGAGGTGCTGGGCCTGGCACTTACGGATACACTGGAGATGTCCGGGCATGCTTATGTGGGGTAACTGCCCTGACTTCTGTTCCCACCTTTGGGCCCTCTTGCTTCTTGTGGCAGGCAGTATTGAGCCCACTGGGCTGTCTGTAGTCAAGTATGTGTTCTGGACAGGCATGGAGGCCTGGGGACTTGGTGGCCTGGCTGGTCCTAAAGCTGGTATGGACATGGGAACATGGGCCCCTGGGATCCTGTCTGTGTCCTGACGTCTCCGTTCCTCCTTAGCGCTGGCAGGACCTCAATGTGATCAGCAGCCTGCTCAAGGCTTTCTTCCGCAAGCTGCCGGAGCCTCTTTTCACTGATGGTGAGTAGAGGGTGGGGTTGGGAGGGACATCCTATCCACTCCATTCCCTGCCATTCCTGGCCACACACTCTCTCTGTCAGGGTTGTTGGTTTTAATTTTATAAGTCTTCATTTTATAAGTAATTTTTATTATATTTAAAACACCAACGATATTTGTGCATGTGAAATACCAAGCCTGCCCATCTGTCCATCAGTCCCGACTCCATCCTCCCTTCCGTCTGTCCATCAGTCCCGACTCCATCCTCCCTTCGTGAGGTCATGACCATGCTCCAAGCAGTCTCTGTAGCTTAGCACTGACCCTGTAACAGGTCCCTGAGCAGGGACTGTTATCAAACTCCTTCATGGGCCGAGACATGGGCTCAGAGGGGTAAAGTGCTTTGCTAAGGTCACCCAGCTTGTGTGTGGCACAGCCACATTCCACCTCAGACTTCCACAGAAACTGGTCTCAAGCCCATTATTATCAGTCTGAGCAAGTGTAGCAGCGCATGCCTCCAATCCCAGCACTCAGGAGGCTGCAGCAGGAGGATGATGCTTTTGAGGCCAGCCTGGGCTACATAGAGAGCTATAAAACAAAAGTCTGTTTCAAATTCAAAAATACAAGTAGTGTATAGTAGCGTATACCTTTAGCCTCAGCACTTGGAAGGCAAAGGCAGACAGATCTCTGTGAGTTCGAGGCCAACCTGGTCTACATAGAGAGTTTCAGGACAGCCAGGGCTACACAGAGAAATCCTGTCTCAAAATTTAACACAAAACAAAAATCAAGCACAGACAGAGCAGTTCTGTCAACCTGTTGTGTTTCTTTCCTGACCTTTCCGCTGCGAGGTTATGGGTGAGAAACCCAGACCAACCCAGGGTGGAGTGACAGAGCTTAGTGATGCGCTGATGAATGTTGACAGCTGGCCCTGCAGGGGAAAAAAGTCCCAGGGTGTTACCTTTTCCAGTTTCTGTGGTGTGAATACTCTCACTGTGACATACTTCAAGCCACTGGCATGGTATTCCCAACACAGACAGGAGAGAGACCTCCATTGTGTCTGCACAGCCAGTGTGAGCAGGTCGCAGCTTCACTGCTGAGAGAAATACAATCAGATCTCGAGCCCATGCTTTTCAGATGGCTCCTCTACTGATGGGAATTTAGATTGGCTAAAACCGGGCGGTGCCCCTCCTTGAATCTGTCCTTACAAGCCTGGACCTGTGCTGGAGGTGGATGCTTAGGTGTGGAGCGGTAGGTCAGTCTCCTGTAAGGGCTGGTGTGGCTTGCACAAGGAGGAGGCCAAGTTCATATTCACACAAGCAAGTGTGTATGTCTCTGTCATTTTATATATATATATATATATATATATATATATATATATATATATATATATATATATATATATATATATATATATATATATATAAAATCTCCCCCCTCCCCCTCCGAGACAGGGTTTCTCTGTGTAGCCCTGGCTGTTCTGGAACTTGCTCTGTAGACCAGACTGGCCTCAAACTCATAGATTTCCACCCCCCACCCCCCACCAGAGTGCAAGGATTAAAGGTGTGCATCACCACGGCCGGGCTTATTTTTATTTATTACATTTTATTTATTTTGGGGGGTGGGGGTGGGGCAGGGGTGCATGTGCCATATGTAGAGGTTCTTTTCTTCCAACCTGTTGGTCTCGGGGATTGAACTCTGGTCCTCAGGCTTGATAGCGGATGCTCTCTATCTGCCAAGCCAGCTCGTTAGCGGCCTTATTTTGTTTTACTTTTTTCTTTTGGTTTATTTATTTTGTTTTGCTTGTGGGGGTGTTCTGCAGGCATGCATGTCTAATGCTTGGTGCCTAAGGAGGTTAGAGGAGGGCACTGGATCCCCTGGGACTGGAGTTACAGATGGTTGTGAGCCATAGGAATTGAACCGGGGTCCTTTGTAAGGGCAACGAGTGCTTTTAACCGCTGAGCCATTCTCCAGCCCCTATTGTTTATTTGAGACACTAAGTTACTCAGGCTTTGAATGTCTGACGGTCTCCTATCTGTCCCCTGAGTCCCTGGAATCCCAGGCAGGCATCACCACACCTTGTTTGTTCATTTTCTTCTTTTCTGTAGTCTGGGCATCAAGTACAGGGCCTTGCGCATCCTGGACGTGCATGCTGCTGCTGGGTGGCAGCCCGGCTTAGTGATTAGTGCTTGGAGCTTTGATCATGGGGGGGTGTGGTCTTGTTATTGTTTCAGTGCCTTGCCCTCCTTTCAAGGGAAGGTGAGGCTCTTTTTGTTAGTTACTGGCTCTCTGTAGAAGGTAGGCCCTGGTTCTCCCTCCCAGAAATAAGACTCAGACTCAAAATATATTTACAAATACTCTGGCCATATAGCTAGGCCCTTCTCTAACTAGGTCATAACTTAGTATAGGCCAGTTACTCTAATCTGCATTCTGCCACGTGGCTGGTTACCTGTGCTTAGATATCGTGGAAGTTCCATCTTCCAGGGCAAATCTTCCGAGCCTCGCTCTATCCCAGAATTCTTTCTGTCTCCTAGATGTCCCACTGTCTACCCTTTCCTATAGGACATAGGTTTTAATTGACAGGTGATGCATCCACACAATATACAAGAATTATCTCTACAGCTCTGTCCATTTCCTCTGTCATTCATACTGTGCACCTATATTTCTATTGGGTCATCTTGTGTGCTCTTGATTTGTGGGAACAATTTTTTGTATATGATAGACATTAAGCTTTGCTGGTCTTTGCAGTTATTTCTATAGCCCCACCCTTGACTTTTTATTTTTCTCTTAGACAAGGTCTTGCCAAACTGCCCAGGCTAATCTCATACTTGAAACAGTTCTCCTGGTTCAGCCTTCTGGATGTTGGGGTTACAGGTGTATATCGTCACAGGCAGTGGGCATTTCCCTTTGGACTTTGCAGTTTAGAAACTGAAAGCCACATTTAAAATTACATTTACAGAATTATACGTATTTATTTATTGAGTATGGAGGGCAGGAGCCATAGCATTCATGGGGTGGTCGGTGGTCAACCCCTTAGAGTCAGTGCCCCCCCCCACCAGGCGGGGCTGGGGATCGAACTCAGGTCATCAGGGTTGGCAGCGAGTTCATTTACCCACGAGCCACCTCATGGGCCCTGGAAACATTTGTTTGTTTGGTTTGTTTGGTTGGTTTTTCAAGACAGGGTTTCTCTGTATAGCCCTGGCTGACCTGGAACTCACTCTGTAGACCAGGCTGGCCTCAAACTCAGAACTCCGCCTACCTCTGCCTCCGGAGTGCTGGGATTAAAGGCGTGCGCCACCACGCCCGGCGGAGGACAGTATTTTTTTTAAAGGCTCCAACTAATTACTCTTTCTTTAATGGATTGAGTATTTCATATTTAGGCCCTGTGCTTATAAAAATATTTCTCCACTGTGATTTTTCTTTTGAGACAAGTTCTTACTCCAGCTTAGGCTGGCCTCAGACTTAGAGAAATCCTCCTGCCTCAGTGCTGAGACCATAGGCGTGAGCTATCATGCCAGGCTTGCTTATGATCCTTTAAAAATTGTTATAGTTAGCCGGGCGTGGTGGCACACGCCTTTAATCCCAGCACTCGGGAGGCAGAGGCAGGTGGATTTCT
The DNA here is from genome assembly GCF_900095145.1 of Mus pahari. Classification (NCBI taxonomy): domain Eukaryota; kingdom Metazoa; phylum Chordata; class Mammalia; order Rodentia; family Muridae; genus Mus; species Mus pahari. The sequence continues at coordinate 64,900,340 of NC_034603.1, forward strand.
GAGTTGGAGGCCAGCCTGGTCTACAAAGTGAGTTCCAGGACAGCCAGGGCTATACAGAGAAACCCTGTCTCGGAAAAAAAAAAAATTGTTATAGATGGTTGGTTAGTTCGTTAGTTAGCTAGTTTGTTAGTTTTGGGGGAGTGCACAAACATGCCATGTCATTCATGTCGAGGTCAAAGGACAGCTCTCACGATTCAGTTTTTTTCTTCTGCTCTGTGGAACCCTGGGGTTGAACGCAGGGCATCAGACTTGGCAGCAAGCACCTTTAGACACAGCCATCTCACAGGCCCTCGCCTTTGACATTTCAATCTATATATTAGACTCTGTCATACAGCTAAACTAACTTGTGTTCACGAGGTGGGAATGGCAGCTCTCTCACTGGCCCCAGGAAAGCCCGAATCCTTCAACATGGCCTTTGCCCTGTGGGACTCTCAGGCCTTTCCACTGCCCTGTGCATACATCCTCAGAAGTCAATGGCTGACATCCCGTGTCTTCGAATATCACTCTTCATTTTCTGAGTCAGAATCTCTCACTGAGTCCCCGGGGCATGCCAGTTAGCTAGAGTAAATAGCTCATGACATGAGCTCCAGGGGTCGTCCTGTCTCCTGTCCCTGTACTCGGGTGACAGGGATGTGCTGCCACAGCAAAGCTTTTTATGTGAAGCTGTGGCTCCAGATTCAGGTCCTCATGCTGGCAGGGCAAGCAGTTCATCCACTGAGCCATCTCCCCAGCCCTAAGCTATAATCTTGGTGCATCCGGATGGACTTGGTTTTATATCTTGGGGTGCTGGGGTGGTACTGAGGACCTGGCCATGGTAAGCCCCTGTTTGCTGAGGTCGCCCTGGCTAACCTGATGGAGGCTGCAGGCCCAAGGAGAGTAGGGAAAAGGGCTTATTACCCTCAGTATTAAGGTTCCCTGGGGACATCTTTAGGAACCTTGGGACTGGTGGGGCAGGTGAGGAGTCCGAAGGCTCCTCTTCTTTTTTCTGACCTACAGAGCCTGCCTTGGGATCCTTAGTCTAGGGACCCTTTTCAGGGATCAGCGAAAAGCTCTGATCTTCATCCCAGATGAACACCCCGGGCTGCGTCAGTGTCAATGTCTTCCCTTCCTTAGTGGGATCCTCAGCTCCCGAGAGTGGGGAAGGGGCTGCCTCCCACCACTGAGGCTCTTTCCTGTGTTCCAGACAAATACAATGACTTCATCGAGGCCAATCGGATAGAAGATTCCAGGGAGAGGATGAAGACGCTTCGGAAGCTGGTGAGGAGAGGAGGCACCGGCAGGCGGGAGGGGCAGCTGGGTAGCTTTCTCAAAGAGGCTTCAAAGGTCTCTTTCCACCAATAGCCTTAGTTTCCCCACCTGTGCCAAGGAAGAGTGTTGGAAGGTGGATTTTAGCTCCATACAGTGGGATGATGGAAGTCCCTTTAGGGTGTGTGGAGCCGGGACTGGGGAGATTGCCACAACCCGATCCCATTTTCTTCCTCCTGTCCCCTAGATCCGGGATCTCCCAGGACACTACTATGAAACACTTAAATTCCTCGTGGGCCATCTCAAGACCATTGCTGACCACTCAGAGAAGAACAAGGTGTGTGCTGCTGCCTGTGGAGTCTGGGAGCCCAGGCTGCACGGGGACTGGTGCTTCCTCCGCAGGATCGAGGCCCTGTGAGCCTCCCTCTTCCTAAGGGTTCCCTTTCTGGCACCCTGGCCTGTGCAGCCGCCTGCAGCTAGCCAGCGCTGTTCCCTCGTAGAGCCAGCTCCGGTGTCCTGAGGGCCACGGGGAGGCCAAGAGCTCAGTCCTCTGTGCAGGGTGGCATTTGTCCTCTGAGTCAGTTCCAGTCCCTTCACGCTTTTGGTTCTACAGTGGAGAAAAAGAAGTAAATTATAAGGTTTCTCCTTGTTCTAAAATACCCTAGAATCTCCAATATGTCTCCCGTGCTAGAATCCCCACAGCTATTCCTAACCTCAGGACCCCCTCGATGGGCCTGTGAGGTGAGCATGATCATGGCTGCCAGGCCTGGACATGAGAGACTTTGAACATCTGGCTTGAACTCTGTTCAGCAAACCTCTTTGCCCATGTGAGATGTTCATCCCCCACTCTAAGGACATGTCAAAGTTGGGGACGGTGGCCTCAGTGACCCGGAGAGGTAATGTTCAAAACAATGATCCTGGGGTTTTCCCCTCCCCCAACCCAGATGGAGCCCCGGAACCTGGCTCTGGTCTTCGGGCCAACGTTGGTAAGGACATCTGAAGACAACATGACAGACATGGTGACCCACATGCCGGACCGCTACAAGATCGTGGAGACGCTGATCCAGCATGTGAGTGCCCATTGCATATTTGTATATCAGAGGCCTAGGACCAGACTCTGTTCCTGCCAGCCTGTGTGCCCCGGGATGCTTGCAAAAGAGGGCACTGCTAGGGGGCTGCATGGCTCGCAGCAGTGACAGGCTGCCATCAACACCAACAAGAGGAACAAGACTGGAAGAAGAGACGGGGAGGAGATGCAGTGATAGGACCATGGGCTGGAGACTGATGCAGAGGCTCCCCAGTAGGCTGTTCTAGGGGAGGTGGCCTGCGGAACTGGGCACACAGTGTGACTTGGGTGTCAGAGGTCTGTTCCCCAACAGCCACAGCCAGGTCAGGGAGCACAGGAGGTACAGGACAGGGAGCAAGGACCAAGGCCACACCCTCCATGATGCTGTGGTGCCAGCCACTGCTTACCTCCCTTCTGACTCCATATGAGCCCTGCCTTCTGCAAGATTCTTGCTTTTGTCTAGGAAGGATAAGGAAACCATAGTGACCAGCAGAGGGCGATAGAGGCCTCTATCGTCTGAAGTCCACTCAAAAGGCTTCTTGGGCACTGTGTGTTAGGTCGCCATTCACAGGGATTGCCTAGAACCATTAGAAAACACAGATATTTATATTACAGCCCACAACAGTAAGAAAATTATAGTTATGAAGTAGAACAAAATGTTATGGTTGGGGGGGTCACCTCAACATGAGGAACTGTATTAAAGGGTCACAGCGTTGCGCAGCTTGAGGACCACTGGCTTAGGGGCTCAAGGGTGGGTTTTATGAACCCCACTTACCTCTTGTGACAGCCACACAGCATGGACCCAGAGTGCCTTCCTGCAAAGGAAATAAGGTCAGGCTTTGGTCACAGGAAGGGAGCTGTGGCCCTCCTCTTCTCAGACACCTAGGGAAGAAAAACTAAGTCACCTCTTACAGAAGAGGGAAACCAGTGCCGAGGGAGGGGATTTCCTGTGCAAGGCCACACACCAAGAAATGGCATCTGCAGGAGTTTAACCAGGTCCATCTACCCAGGGCTGACTTCCCAGCGGGCAGCTGCTGGGCCAGGGGATGGAGGCTGCAGTGGGCTTGGGTCACGCTGACGCTGACGCCTGCTCACCCATTCTTTCACCCCATGTAGGGGATCTGGCTGCAGGAAGCAGCACGGCCTGCTCTCTCCCAGCATGCGGCAGGCCACCTGGATGCTAAGCCTGCTGGCCACACAGGCATCTCTGTGTGACCTGGGAGGGGGTTTGGTCTCAAGCACCAGGATCCCCAGAGGTGCCCATTAGGAGAGCCATGGTTGAGAGGGAGGGCTGGTGTCTGGCTGTATGGAAGCCCAAGGCCTGTGGTCAACACAGGAGTTTGTGGCACAGCAGCCTTTGGGAAGAAAGCAGGCCAGTAGCAAGTGGGCTTTCCTAGAGGCAGTGTCTGCCGCTCAGTAGGGCAGGGGGCACGTCCGTCTAGATGCACACGGCCTAGCGCGTGGGTGGTGAACACGGGGTTTGCTAAGCGACTGAGTCAGCGACTGAGTGACCTGCTGCGGCTGGGCAGGCTGGGCTTCCCTGCACTCATTCCTGACAAACAGCCAAGCTGGGGAATTTCCATTCTCAGTCTCCCAGGCCTGGGGACATCTTCAACTCTGAGCAGGCTCCTTGGGCCAGACCACCTAAGAGCCTGGAGATCTCTACAGGAGCCGCAGAGGCCAGGCAGAGCTGGCTTGTGTAGACTGAAGTCAGTCCTGGCCAGACAGTGACCATTGGAATTAGCAGATAACATTAACTCCTGAGATTTCAGCCAAAATGGCTTCCCACAGGAGATCCTGTCACAAAAGGAAGCCTGCTGTCCCCAGGCTTCCAGGCCAGACTTCATGAGGTAGAGGGTGGGAAGTGTGAATGGGGCTGCTTCAGAGGAAAGAGGAGAGACCATGGTGCTTGGTGGAAGTCACCCCACAGCCCTGCTGTGTTCCCCAGGTCAGCTGGCGCCCAGAGCCCAGAGTGGACGATTTAGTCATTTATTCAGCGCATGTGGGGCCCTGATACTTCCCAGCCTTGGCACTTTTTCTTTCCCATGTTAGGGATGGTGCCCAGGGCATTGGGTGCGCTATCCCAGTGTTCTCGCACCGAGACACTGTCCTGACAGCGCTCTTCGTGTGTTGAAGGGTATTTGACACTGTTGCTGTCCTCTGGCCCTTGATACCAGACTGTCTCCTCAACTGTGACATTAGGAAACAGGTCTGTGCCAGGCAGGGAGAGCGAATTCAAGGCTAGCCAGACCTCACTGAGTTTGAGGAGAGCCCCACCAGTAGACTGAGACCCATGGCCGTTTTCTCCCCTTTCTCTAAATTTTTTGGCACTTTGTATGGGCACGCTGCATGTTACATGTTCCTCGGACTGTGAGAGGATGTTTAATGCAATGAAAGACCACGCCCAGGCCTGGACGCTTTGTGGGTGGAGCATGAGCACTTGCTTCAGCAAATTTACTTATTTTTAGTCAGGTTTTTTATTTTCCTTTATATATAGTGTATGTGTTTATTATTTATTTTGAGGGTCCCACTATTAAACCCTAGCCTAGAATTTTCTATGTAAACCAAGCTGACCCAAACTCATAGAGGCCCGCCTGCCTCTCCCTCTGAAGTTCTGGGTTAAGGCATGTGCTGCCGTGCCTGGCTGGTATCTATATTTTATATGTATAGTTATTTCTCACGTTCCTTCTGTCTGTCTTTTAAAAATTTTGAGCTAGCATGCAAAATAATGGGTTTCATTATGGCGTTTTCATAGGGTCACTGTTTAGCCTGCTTCCCCACTATCCCTCAGTCCTCTTTGCACCCCGTTTATTTATTAGCAGTAGTATGTGCATAGTCGGGGCACACATCCCATGGTTGCTGGAGGTCAGAGGTCAGTTTTGGAGTTGGTTCTCCTCTTACTGTGGGTCCTGGGGATTGAGCTCAGACTGTTTGGCTTGCACAGTCAGTGCCTGTACCACTGGGTCATCCCGATGGTGCCCACGACGTGCTGGTGTCCTTCCTCCATGAGTACCCCCTTTCTGCTCTGTGTCACGCTCCGTTACCCTCTCCCTTCTAAGCTCCCTGTTTGCTACCCTCTCTTCCTCCCTGAACATGGCCCCTTCCTATTCTATTTTCATGGATATGAGAAAACAGGGAGTATTTGTCTTTCTGAATCTGGCTTAACATAGAGATGTACAGTTCTGCCATTTTCTGGCAGATGTCATGACTTTGATTCAGCTGTAAACACGGCCAGGCACGTAGATTTGTTTTTAGCTTTTGAGGAATCTCTACGCTGACTTCCGTAATGGCTGCCCCAGGTTTATATCCAGCCAGCAGTGAGTAAGCGTGACTCTTGCCCACATCCTCGCCAGCACTACATTTTCTCTGTCTCTGTCTCTCCCACTCTCCCATTCCCCCCTCCCCACCCCACCCCCACCCCCAAGATTGGCCTTGTACTCCTGACCCTCTGGCCTCCGCTTCCTGAGTGCTGGGACTATAGGTGGTGGCCCGTTGGCCCTTTTGGACCCGCTTCTCCTGTCCCAGTGGTTTACTGTTCTGATCTAGGATGTGGTACAGTTTAAGGTCAGGCATTGTGACGCCCCTTCAGTTTTCCTCATTTAGCTTAGTATGGCCTTGCTATGTTGATGTCTGCTCCTTCGATTCCTAGTGTGGTCATGAAGGACCTGAGCTTTCTCTGCTTCTGTTGAGGTGATCACATCATTGTCCTTGATGTATATTTACACGCTGCATTACGTTTATTGATTGGCACACATTCAGCCTTGCACACATGGATGAAACCACCTTGGTCACGGTGTGTGACAACTGTAATGTCTGCAAGTATCTGTGGATAATTTCTGTGTCCCTGCTGGTCAGGGAGACTGGTCTGCACTTTGTTCTCTGTTGGACGCTTGCCTAGTTTGGCATCAGGGTACAACCGACTTTGTCGAGTGACCTCAGCAGCAAGCGTCCCTGCTTCAGGAGTGCTGTGCGCTCTTCTGGAAGAGTCCGGTAGGATTTGCAGACTTGTGGTAGGCATGTCGTTACCGCTTCAGCCTGACTGGTTCTGGTTCTGGTTCTGGTTTTTGAGACAGGGATTTTCCTTTTTCTTTTTCTTTCTTTTTTTTGGGTGTGTGTGTGTGTGTGTGTGTCTTAGTCAGGGTTTCTATTCCTGCACAAAT
>NC_034603.1:64907055-64921029 GCF_900095145.1 Mus pahari
GCTGGATCTCATGGGGGCATTTCCCCAACTGAAGCTCCTTTCTCTGTGATAACTCCAGCTGTGTCAAGTTGACACAAAATTAGCCAGTACAGGGGGAGAGGTGGTGTTCGAGACAAGGTTTCTCTGTGCAGCCCTGGCTGTCCTGGAACTCACTCTGTAGACCAGGCTGGCCTTGAACACACACAGATCCGCCTCCCTCCAGAGTGCTGGGATCAAAGGCGTGCACCTGGCACACTCTCTGATTTTTCAGTGAAGTACTTACTGGTGTTGTAAACTTTTTCTTAAAGCCACCCACTCCCATTTCCTCGCCAGTCATTCAACTGTGTCATCGCTCAGTCTCCAAGCGCCTGTGCAGTCGCTTTCACTGTTAATTTCAACTTTTATTGCATTTTGATCTAGTAAGATAGATGAAATTATTTTGAATCTTTTGTGTTTAGACTTGCTTTGTGCCTAGAATGTAGTCCATTTTAGATGAGGCTCCATGAGAAGACTGTCCCCGCCATATCTGTTGGAATAAATACTCTGTGGCTACCAGTTAAGACTGTTTGATCTGTGGTGTAGTTTTAAATACATACAGAGTCTCCCTGTGTAGCCCTGGCTAGACTGGAGATCACTATATAGACCAGTTTAGCCTCAAACTCAGAAATCTGCCTGCCTCTACCTTTTGAATGCTGGAATTAAAGGCACCATGGCTAGCTAGATTTTTTTTTTTTAAGTAATGTGTATGTGTGTGTGTCTATGTATGTATGTATGTGTGTGTGTATGTGTATGTATGTGTGTATGTATGTATGTGTGTGTGTATGTGCATGCAGCACCCGTGGAGGCCAGAAGGTATAGGACCTTTAGGTGGTTGTGACCTGCCCAGCATGGGTCCTGGGTGACAAACCCAAGTCCCCTGGAGAGCAGCAAGTGCCTTTAATCCCAAGCTATGTCTCCAGCCCCCCCCCCCACCCCGTTAATTTTTATTTTGGATGCACTATGTAGATTTGAGCAGGGAATTTAAGCACTGCTGCACTGGGATGCCGAGTGTGTTTATTATCTCCTGAGTGTCTCTCTTGTAGGCATGGGAGCAGAGGTTCACATGCACACACACACACACACACACGTCACATCCTTCTTAAACAGGGCTCGTCTGGGACTCACAGTGTAGACCATGTGTAAGCTGGGGCTTTTCCACCTGCCGTCCGATTCCTGAAAAACTACTTGGAGGCTATCAGCTTTTGGGCTTGTTCTCTGATGAGCTCATAACTTGTATAGCCCATTTGTTTTATTCTGTTTGTGCCACATGGCTGGTTAGTTACCTCTCATAGTTTCATAGGTCTGAGTGATAAGTCTTCTCTCACCTGATTAACTCCCAAAGTCCCTCTCTCTCTCCTGGATGCCCCACCCCTTATCTCCTGCCTTTTGCTAATAGGCCATCAATTTTTATTGACAGGTGATGCTTCCACACAGTACACACAAGATTCTCTCTACCATCATTTTTTAAATTGATTTTGTCTGGGGGTGGTGGTTATGCCTGCATGCACGTCTGTGCCCTGGTGTTCACGGAGGTCAGAAGAGAGTGTTGAATCCCTCGAAACTGTAGCCCAGGCTGCCCTTCAGCTCACTGTGTAGCCAGGATGACACTGAACTTACATGTGTACTGAATGGTTTCTGTGGACGCTGGCAAGCAAGGGCCCTACCAACTGAGCTACGTCCTAGTTCAAATGACTTTTTTATTATTTTTATTTTTTAGTTTTTCAAGGCAGGGTTTCTCTGTATAGCTCTGGCTGTCCTGGAACTCACTCTGTAGACCAGGCTGGTCTTGAACTCAGAAATCTGCCTGCCTCTGCCTTCCATGTACTGGGATTAAAGGTGTGCGCCACCACTGCCTGGCTCCGTTGATTTTTATTATTAATTTTTCTGGTCCAGTGGTAGTGGTTTTTCCCCTCGTCTTGAATAATGAATTCAGAGACTGCTGCATGCTGGGTATGCACACTGCCAACCGAGCCCTGTACCTATCCTGTTCCCTTAACTACATGGAACATCTTTATTTCCTCTAATTTTGTTTTGAAGTTTACCGATTTCATACTAGAATTGCTTCGCTAGTTTGTTTTCAGCTTCTCTTTGCTTGGCTTGCTGACTTCTACCCTTTGACTCTCAGTCTGTGGTAACCTTTGCTGAACATGTGTCTCTTCATTGATGGACTGAGGTAATCTACAGGAAAGGTTATAACTGAGTGATATGTCTTAACTGCTGTAATTTAGTTGCTTGGATTATGTTTGTCCTTTCCTCTCTCCCCTATTAGCATCGAGGGCTTTTTAGTGTTCTGGACCTCTGCCTAGCTCTTTCTCATGAGATGTCTCCTGCAGTGCTGGCTTCAAGAACTGCTGTAGTTGGTGTTCATCTTGAAATGGGCTTAGTTTTCTAGCCATAGCTCTGCTGGGCCCAGGTTAGCGGTTATTTACATACTTCCCAGCTTGAGAGGGCAGGCTCAACTCCATGCTTGGCTGCCTCTGGCCAGCTGGTGAGAGAGTTGGTGTTCTTCTGATAGGTCTGCCTTTGTAAAAGTGTTTCTTTTTATTTTTACACCTTGCCTATAATCGGTCTTCGGACTTGTTTTGGCCCCTCTCTGGGAGTCCGTTTGTTCTAGCGTTGGCCTTTTTCTGCTCTATTCAGAGAGTCTGTATGTCTTTAGTTCTAGTCTCAGCGCCTTCTATCCTGTGATGCTAAGGTGTGGGATGCTAAGGTGTGGTCTCTTGATCCTGTGTCAGAGTTCCTGGCTATTTTGGCCACACTCACTTTTTTTTTTTTTTTTCCTGTGTTGTTACACTGTTGTATTTTACCTCCTGTCCTCTGAGGCCAGCTGTGATGAAACACCTTGACCTACTGGGGTGGGGGTTGTTTTGTTGACATTTCCACACCATAGTGGTTATCAAAAGAAGTTAGGGCAAGACCCCAGAGTCTGGAGTTGAGGCAGCGCCATGGAGGAGCACTGCTCCGGGACCTCCTCCTCGTGGTTCGGGTCCCTGTACAACCAGGACCATCAGCCTGGGAGCCATGCCACCCACAGTGGGCTGGGCCTTTCCACATCCATCATTAACCCTCCGGTTTGGGTCTGTTGGCTCGCCCTCCATCCCTGACGTCTTCTCTGCTCCATCCAGTCCACTGACAGTGCTTTCTGCTCTGGTTTTTAATTGGATTCATTGAGTTTTTCATTTCCAACATTTCTATTTTTTCCCCACATCTGTCTTTGCTGACCTTTTTCTCTGCTTGCCCTGCTGGCTTTCCTCCTCAGATCCTACACTTGATCTTAGCCAAAAGGCCGAGAAGCGATTCCTCCTCAGATCCTAACTTGAGCTCTTCTGCCTGCTGGTGCACTTCAATAACTGAGTCTTTTTACATCTGGGGGTTCACTATTACAGTACCATAGATAGATAGATAGATAGATAGATAGATAGATAGATAGATAGATAGATACCCAGATGTATATAATGTGTATGTCTTGCCTGCATACACATACTTGCAGAGGGTATGGGGTCTTCTGGAGCTAGAATTACAGGGGTGTGAGCCATGTGGATGCTTGGAATTGGACCGGGTCCTCTGCAAGAGCAGTAGTGCGCTCAACCCCTGAGCCATCCTTCCACTTCTTTTAAAGCATCTCTGAGTTGGGAGGAGTCCTGTTGACAGCATCTTCACATTTCTTGATTTCTCCCTGTGTTGTACTTTGGACGCCACTTGCTGGGTTATTAGGAGATCTTATTGAGCAGCCAGCCTTCTCTGGGGGGCTCCATCTGTAGCACCACTCAGAGAGGAGAAAACAAAACTACTGTAACAGCCACAGTGTGAAACCATTGAGACAGAAACACTTACAACTGACAAGCTCAGGTGTTTGTTAATGATCGTGGAAAAAGACTAAAGTCATGCAAAAGGTGTTAGGAAGTTAAAAATTATCCCAGGCAGCGGTAGAAATAGTAAGAGATGAAAGAAGGAGGCAGGGAAAGGGAGAAATAGAGAATAAACAAGGTTAAATAAATGAGAGGAAAAGAAGAAATGGAATAGAAAAAACGCATTAGAAAAAAATTAGAGTGAAAAAAGGAATGAAAAAAGAAAATTCAAACACAAATTCAGGGCCAGTGAGGAAAATGCCTGGGGTCCTGAGTTCAATCCCTGGCATCCTTTGGAAGGAGAGGACTGAACCTCACAAAATACCCTCTGACTTACACACACACAAACACAATACACAATGTTTAAAAAATTGGATAAATGTAGCATGTATGTGGTGCAATACATATGTGCAGGCAAACACCCATACAAATAAAATAAAAATTAATATTTTAAAAGTAAAAATTGGGTAAATATAAGAAGAGTAATAAAAATAAAAACAGTTTTAAAAAATTGAAATACACAGGGTGGTGGTGGTGCATGCCTTTAATCCCAGCACTTGGGAGACAGAGGCAGGCAGATCTCTGAGTGCAAGGCCAGCCTCTACACAGCGAGTTCCAGGACAGCCAGGGCTATACAGAGAAACCTTAGAACAAAATAAACAAAATCCAACAACGAAATTGAAACACAAAATAAGCCAGGCAGTGGTGGCGCACGCCTGGAATCTCAGCACTTGAGAGACCAAAGCAGGAGGAGATTAACCTCACGTTTGAGGCCAGCCTCTTCTGTAGAGCCTGGGCTACTCAGCAAGACCATGAACTTTTGCTTGTGTTTGTTTGTTTGAAGAGAGTGGGGGATGGGGAGCCTGGTGAGGAGCACCGGAGTGGGTCATTGGAGCACTTTCTGCGTCCTCAGAACTTGGAGCTTGCCTCTCCTCTGCACTGGAGATCTCTGCAGTGTCCGTGTGGTCAACTACCTTCCCTAGGGTTTATGCTGGTGTTGGTCTGGTTTACTGTAGCTGCCTCCCTTCTGTGTGTGCCAGGGGCCTCTATGACCACACTTAGCTTTGCTGACTGTGGGATGGGCAGATTTTTCTAGCCCTCTTGAGACCCCTAGGACAGAGTTCTTGAGGATGTGTTGGGAGTATGAGCCGTCGCCATGGTACAGAGATCTGTGCAGGCGGAGGACGGTCTGGAAACTTTTAAGGATGCTCTTCCTGCTAGAGGGATGGAGCTGTGGGTGTGAAGTTAAACCCTGGAGGTCCAGAGTTGCAGGCTCTGCAGCAGTGAATGCAGCAGAGATTGACCCACCCACACATTGTAGGCTCAGGGCTCTGCCCTCCAAGCTTAGTCTCAGCTGATGGCATCCGCCACCGCCACCGAGGGTGGAGTCCTGTGCTTGCAGAGGCTGAGCCTCCTGCAGACCTCACTTCTTCTTTTCAGAGTGTTTGTTGGTTTTTTTGAGACAGGGTTTCTCTGTGTAGTCCTGGCTGTCCTGGAATTCACTGTGTAGACCAGGCTGGCCTCGAACTCAAAAATCCGCCTGCCTCTGCCTCCCAAATGCTGGGATCTAGGGTGTGTGCACCACTACAGCCTGGCCACGTTCAGACTGTCAGCATCCAGCTCTCTGACTTACAGCTGCCTTCTGGGGCTCTCACTTGGGACGCACTGACTGGAATGGCTCCTTGTTCTCAGGCTTCCCGCGTTGTGATGTCTTTGTGTTTTGAGACTGTCTCCCACGTGGCAGATTGGCCTTCAACTTGCTAATAATAAGCAAGTTCAGAATGACCTTGAACTTCTGATCCTCTTGCCTTTTGGTTCATTCCTTTGTGGAGATCAAGCTCAGGGCTTTGGCATGTGAAGCAAGTGCCGCAGCTGAGCCCCGCACAGCTCAGCTGGTGCCTCTCGCTGCTTTTTGTTTCCTGTGTATTTATGTGTATGCTCTAACTGGATGGTATCTGTGCACGACCTGTTTGCAGAGGGTGTTGGAACCCCAGGAACTAGAGTTGCTGGTGGGTGTTAGTTGCCATGTGGTGCTGGGAATTGAGCTCAGTGCTCCTCACCACTGAGCCGCCATCTCTCCAGCTCCATCTTCGTTTGCCTTGATCACACTTGTCAAGGACTTTCCTTAGACATCTTTGAGTATGGTTTGGTAAATCAAGCCTGTATCCTGGCACTTGGAAGGCTGAGGTAGGAGGATTTCTGTGACTTTGAGGTCAGCCTGGGTTACACTGAGAGGCCCTGTCTCAGCCACCACCACAACAAACATTGTATGTCTTTTCACTTCGCTCTGTATTTTTGTCCACTTGAGATTTTTTTTTCTTGCCTCTTGTATCTTCAGGATTCTCAGGTTTTCCTCCCTTGGCTGCCTAAGCAGGGTTCTCAACTCCTCTGGTCCAGTCATCACTATTTCATGACAACCAGACGCAAGGCCACAACTTTCTTCAGTTCATTTTACCTCCTAGCAAGTACATTTTTTTTCTAAACATTATCAGGGGGGTTTAGATTCATAGCAGAATTAAGCAGAAGACACAGAAACACCCCCAAGCTCTCCACGTGGACCCTGCTCTGTTATCCACATACCCCAAAGATAGAACCTCTGTCATGGCAGAGAACTGGTCAGAGAGTCAGAGTGTTGTGGTCCCTAGCTCAGTTCACAGTCCTGGTTCTACACCCAGCACTTCCGAGAACCTGACAGCTCATCCTACCTACTGACATTCATAGTTAACATTAGAGTTCTCTCCTGTATGCTCTGTGGGCCTGGAGGGATACGTCGTGACGTGTGTCCATCCCTGTAGTATCATACAGATCACTGCCACAGCCCTGACCGTCCAGCACACCCTGCCCTCAAGTTCCCCCTCACACTCTACCTGGGATTTGCCTTTTCCACAAAGTCACCTGGCTGGAGACAAGCAGTGTGGACACTGTCACTACAGAGGCTCACTTGTGACACTGCAGTGGTTCCAGGGCTGTGAGTGAGTCACCTTGTGTCCTTTTTTCTTAGAATTATTTATTTAATGTATATGAGTACACTGTAGCTATCTTCAGACACACCAGAACAGGGCATTGAATCCCATTACAGATGGTTGTGAGCCACCACGTGGTTGCTGGGAATTGAACTCAGGACCTCTGCAAGAGCAGTCAGTGCTCTCAACTGATGAACTCTCAAGCCCCCACCTTGTGTCTTTCCATGTCCCAATAAATAGTTCTTTTGGTTGTTGTTGTTGTTGTTTTGTTTGTCTGCTTTTGAAACAAGATCTTGATGTGTAGACCAGATTTGACCAGGAGCTTGCACAGATCCTCCTGCCTCTGTCTCCCAAGTGCCGCGAATACATGCATGCACCACCATCCCTGGCCTGGTTCCTTCTGATGCTGAGTAACATCCCACTGGCTATATGATGGATCATTTCTGTATTCCTCTACTGAAAGGTTACATGTCAGGTCTCTGCGGTCATCCCCTCCCGCTAGGAGATGTTTATTTTGGCTCACAGCTCTGNGCCTCTGGTATCCCATTGTGATTGTAGCTGGGGCGTGGAGGAGTAAAACTGCCATGTTATTAGCCAGGAAGCAAAGAGAGAGGTAGGCTGGGTCCTGCCCTCCCCTCTGGGGTATGCCCACAAGGTCCCACCCTCTAAAGTGCCTTCCCATAGTGGCACCTGGGGACCAAGCCTTTGATGCCCTTGAGGGATTTGTCCAAACCACAGCAAACAGCTTGGCTGCCCTCAAGCCTTAGCTGTTGTAAAGGAAGCTGCTTCATAGACAGCTCTGTGCAGATCTGTGTGTAGACTTAAGCTTTCAGTCCCCTGGGTTGGCACCCATGACCAGGACTGCAAGGTCACAAGGAAAGAATGTCGTTAGCTTCATAAACAATCATGGGTATGATGCAGAGTGGCCTGCCATTTCGTCCCCACAGTGAATGAAAGCTGAAGTTTCTGTTTGGATTCTCTTTTCTTTTTTTTCTCCTCTCCCCTCCCCTCCTCTCCCCTCCTCTAATACAGTGTCTCGTTGTATAACCCTGTCTGTCCTTAAATTCTGCAGCCTCTCGAAAAATACATTTTGCTATCCTCTGGTCTGTCTTTGCCTACTCTTAACATCTCCTATAGAGAGAAGCCTGTTCTCCACTTTATCACCAGTTTCTTACATGACTACTCTTAAATGCCATCCAAACTGACAGACGGACAGCTAGGGTTTCTCTGTGGGTTTTCCTGTGTAAGGCAGTTATTGTGATGTAGCCCTGCATACCTAACATGTTTCTCCATGTGTGAACTCTGGAAGGGGCGTTAGTTCTTGTAAAGTTATCACCAGTTCACATTTACTGCATTGTGAGGAGAGGACATGGGCTGTGGAGTGTAGGCACTGTGGAGTTATTATGATGACCCCACGGTGACCCAGGGTAGAGTTGGCTTTTGAATGGTTCATGCATCTTCTAGACGACTGAATCTTCTCTAATGTCAAAGGCTGCACCCTGAGTATGTTCACTAGTTCAGATTTGTCTACTGAGTTGCTAAAGAATCAACATGTTTGCATACATATCTAATATGGTTATGTTTACTTGCATGAGTGTCTGTTGACCTTTGTGTGTACCGTGCTGGCAGAGGCCAGAAGGCACCAGATTCTCTGGAACTGGAGTTAGAACTGATTGTGAGCTGTCATGTGGATGCTTGGAATCAAACCTGGGTCCTCTGGAAGAGCCTCCAGTGCTCTTAACCCCTGAGCCATCTCTGTAGCATCTGCTTGATTTTTCTCTGTTCAGTCAGCTACAGTATTTTTCTAGTCTCCTGCAAGTCTATGACCTGTAGTCTGTGTGTGCTGATCCTCTTGCCTTCTTTTTTTTTTTTTTTTTTAAAGATTTATTTATTTATTTATTATATGAAAGTACACTGTAGCTGTCTTCAGACACTCCAGAAGAGGGCGCCGGATCTTGTTATGGATGGTTGTGAGCCACCATGTGATTGCTGGGATTTGAACTCAGGACCTTTGGAAGAGCAGTCAGTGCTCTTAACCGCTGAGCCATCTCTCCAGCCTCCCCTCTTGCCTTCTTGTGCACATCTGGAGAGCAGAGGTTGACAGACATCCAGCATCTATCACTCTCCACATCATTCTTAACAAGGTCTCTCAGTGAACCCGGAACCCACTGAGTCAGCTAGACTGGCCAGTCAGCAGACCCTGGATGCCCCTGCCTCTCTGCTCCAGCGCCAGAGTTAGAAGCCTGTGTCCCCTTGCCATGCCTGCCTCCTTACACAGGTGCTGGGGACTAAGCTCACGTCTTGATTGCTATGCCACAGACAGTTTACCGAGCCATTTCCCCAGGTGCCAGTTGTCCTTACAGTATTTTTAAGAGATATCTTAGACCCAGATGTGGTGGTTCACACCTATAACCCCAGCACCTGGGAGCCAGAAGCAAGAGGACCAGGAGTTGGAGGCTAGTCCTCCAACACAAAGATGACAGCATATACGCTACAAATTATTTTCCTTTTTTTTTTTTTTTTTTTTTGGAGACAAACTCAGTTGGCTTGACTAGGCTGGCCTCAAACTTGTGACATGCCTTCTGCTTCCTGCTTCCCTGGGGCTGGGGTTGTAGGTATGTACCAGTATGCCTGGGTTTATCTTTAAATTTAAATGAGAGTTTAGCAGGATATACATTTTCTGGTTTCAAAGTGGCACAGATAGGAAACAATACTTTCATTCAGTGTTGCTCAGCTCTTTATAAGCAGTACAGATCTCTGGATTCTGGAGGCTGGGGGTTCACTTTGTATTTTAACTCGTTCTAATTGGCAAGATATTCTGTTACCAGGCTGGACTGGATTTCACAGGGTAGTCTGGGCTGCCCTTGAACTCAAATAAATTCTCTAGCCCCAGGCATGAACCACCGAGTCAAGTGTGTTTGGCATTTATGAAAAAGGCCTTGCCTGTCTGACTCTGAGGGAAGCTAACACTTGATCCAGTGAGAGAAAAATGCCTGGAAACAAGTGTGACACCCCAGGTGTCAGTGTGGAGCCGGGGATGGTGGGAGATGAGGCCCCTGCACCATCAGCTCCAGCTGTGATCTGGTTCCCCAACACGATCAGTGCACCTAGCATCCACTAGGGGGTGCTGCCGACCAGACTTTTTCTGGCTGGCTATGAGGCAGGCATACGCGGTAGTGAGGAACCCCAGACCAGTAGCAAGCTAGTGGTGGACTCTGCCTAGCACTGATCGTTCCACATGTGGTCTCATTTTGTCTCCCTGTAAGGGTTTCTCATAGCTCGTGGGGGCTGCCTGAGCCTCCTCCCTCAGGACTGTGGGTCCTTTGGCCTGGGTTAAGAAGCCGACAGCCCTCAGCTATCCTGACGCTCATTTCACGCTCGTGTCTTTTGTCTCCTCCGCAGTCTGACTGGTTCTTCAGTGATGATGAGGACAAAGGAGAGAAAGTAAGTGACTAGAGGGAGGGTGGGGTTTGGTCTGAGACGACCCTCGTCCTGGGGGAGGGCAAGATTCAAATGGGTGTGGTGGAGGAGAGATGGCTTAGAGGTTAAGATGACCTACAGTTCCTGCAGAGGACGTGAATGTGGTTTCTAGCATCCACGCCCAGTTCTCGAAACCACCTCCAGTTCCAGCACTTCCGATGCGCGGCCCCTTCTGGCCTCTCTGGCCACTACACTCCAGTGCACAAAGCCTCGCTCAGACATAGATAATTACATAGATTGACTGCCGAGGCTGGAGAGACTATTTGGTGGTTAAGAGTATTTGCTGGGGCTGGTGAGATGGCTCAGTGGGTAAGAGCACCCGACTGCTCTTCCGAAGGTCTGGAGTTCAAATCCCAGC
Organism: Mus pahari; assembly: GCF_900095145.1. NCBI lineage: Eukaryota > Metazoa > Chordata > Mammalia > Rodentia > Muridae > Mus > Mus pahari. The sequence goes on from NC_034603.1 coordinate 64,917,723, forward strand.
AACCACATGGTGGCTCACAACCATCTGTAACAAGATCTGACTCCCTCTTCTGGAGAGTCTGAAGACAGCTACAGTGTACTTACATATAATAAATAAATAAATCTTTTTTTAAAAAAAAAGAGTATTTGCTGCTCTCCCAGAGGACCTAGGTTTGAGTCCCAGGACCCATGTGGCAGCTCATGGTCATCTGTATCCCAAATATGGGAGGGGGGTTGTAATCTGATGCACATGTAGTCAAACTATCCAGACATATATAAAGTTAACGTAAAAATACAATCTTAAAAAATAAAAAACAAACAAAAACAAAAACAAAAACCAAAACCTTAAGCAAGGGAAGATTCTGGGCCCAAGGCACCTACAGTCTGATGGAGGAGGCACAGCAGTCTGATGGGGGCGATCCAGGTCAGACTCCAGGAAAACCAGTATTTAGCAGGTAGGATAGTCCAGTCTGTGGGAGAAGCAAAGCCCTTGTTCTTAGCTGAGGAAGCCTTCCGGCTTCTGTCCTGTGGGAGATCTGTCAGGCTTATTCTCAGAGCGTTCCCACTGAGGCAGCCCCACTCACAGAGGAGACATGAACCCTGTCATCAGGCTGCCACTTCTTGAGAAGCCTGGGGGAGCTAACAATCTGGGAGGCTGCCGACTGACTCCTCCCTGTGCTTGCAGACCCCTGTTGATGACAAGGAGCCACAGTCGGTGCCCAACATTGAGTACCTCCTGCCCAACATTGGCAGGACAGTGCCCCCCAGTGATCCAGGCTCGGGTGAGTTAAGGGACCTGTGGGGGGGGAAAGGGGGTTGGTTCTGTTCTGCCTATCTCAGGGGTCCCAGATGCCTGGCTGGATGTTTAGCTTCCCTGTCCCCTCCCTGCAAGGCCCTGGCCTGGGAACACCCCAAGATGGGCCGTAGAGGGTTTTCTCCCTCTCAGGGAAAATCCAGCTGTTAGCTCAGCTTCCCCAGGGCTGGGCGGGGCTGGCAGGGCTGGCAGGGCTGGGCAGGGCTGGCAGGGCTGTGTGTTTGGCCTTCTTCACTGGTCTCTCTCCTGAGCCCTTGATCTTTATGGCTGGTGGCCTACATTCCTCTTTTTAATTTCTCTTCCTTCTCTCCTTGAACCCTGTCCCTCCTTCCTCTTTTCCCCTTGATCTCCTCCCTCCTTCTCCGTCCTCCCTTCCCTCTGCTTCTCCTGCCCTCCTCCTCCAGCGGACCTGTTGGAGATTTAAAGGGTATAGTGCGGTGTCGCGCGCGGCCTCGGTCACTAACAGTAGCGGGTGATTATAAGAAGCCTGGGCAGGCATGAGTGGAAGATATGTCCCCAGCAGTGAGGAACCCCAGCCTGACATAACAGTTGCCAGTGCTGGTCCACAGCTGACCCTTGGCCCCACCCTGCCTCCTCTCAGAGGAAGTCAGACCCCTTGCCCTGCCAACAGATGGCCCTGAGCTCCGTGTCCTTCCTGTGCAGTGGAAGCACTTCAGGGTGACCAAGCTGAGGGAACTTGAGTTTGGACCCAGCCTCTGCAGGACCAGTTATATTGATACCACCCCAGAGCCATTGTCAAACGACAACCCCTGCCTCAGTTCATGTTCTGGACACTCATCCTGGAAATCCTGTTCTAGAGCAAGATGACTTCTATGCTCAGAGGCAGTGAGTGGACCCGTTCTTCTTGGCCCCAGCCACAGCTCATCTCACATTCTGGCTTCAACTGCCTGCTAGCATGTCCAGTTCTTGTCCCAGAGAAAGGGTCCCACAGCATCCTTAGTTCTGAGATATTGGCTGGGGTAGGGTAGCTGAGAAGAGCCCTCTGTCTCTTGTAATCACCTGCTGCCGCCTGTCCTGTGTGTGTCAAGTGTGGTCAGTCATTTTTGCTCTGCTCACCATTTGCAGGGGGAGGGGGCTGGGGAGGGACCTTTAACCTGCCTGCCCGAGAGTGTGGATTAACTTCGCCAGCTCGATGCCCCAGGTTGGAACCAGCCTGCTCCCTCTCCAGACTCAGAGAGGGCATTGCCAGGTCTTGTTATCCATTTCCTTCTCCATTCTGGAGATATTAAGGAGTGGCACTCCAGACCCTTGGGTGTGATGGGTTTGACTGGGTTTAAAAGGGGGACTTGCCCCTTAAGGGCAGGTTGATGTCGGCTCTACCACCAGCCCACTGTACCTGTGTCTCACCCACCTCACCTCTGCTTTGTTACCTGATCACTTAGTGTGGCCCTTTTCCTTCTCGTGGGGTGGGGGTGGGGCACACCTCTTTCTCACTGTGTGGTCTCCATTTCCTCAGAGTATCTGTGATGTGCTGTGTCGCCCCATTGTGGTTTCTGTGGACTGCATCCGATACTGGCATTTTCTCTCCAGGGTTTCAGTGTCGTAGGGGGCAGAAGGGGGTTGGGGAGAGGAGGAGCCAGACCTAGAGAAAAAGCTCCCTTTGTCCTTAACCCTGGGCAAGTGAAGACTCAATGGCCCACAGCCTGATGTCACTTCCTGCCTCTAAAAGAAGTGGTGAGCCGGGCGTGGTGGCACACGCTTTAATCCCACCACTCAGGAGGCAGAGGCAGGCAGATTTCTGAGTTCAAGGCCAGCCTGGTCTACAGAGTGAGTTCCAGGACAGCCAGAGCTATACAGAGAAACCCTGTCTAGAAAAACAAAAACAAGCAAGCAAACAAACAAACAAATAGTGGTGTGGCTAACAACATCTCCTGATGGAGGCAACCCATAGGAAATGCCAGCCGAGCCAGTGGCCCTCCTAGGGTCTGGGGAGAACAAAAGCCTTCATCTTTGAACCTTTGATCTTTCTTGATCTAACTTCAGTTTTCTTTCTTTTGCCAGCAGATTCCACCACCTGTAGTTCAGCCAAATCCAAGGTTAGTGCCATGGCTTCCCAAATGTGGTTTGCCTGGACAAGGCAGCCCACTGCAGTTTATGGTCAAGAGGACGGAAGTAGGACTGGGGGTGGGTTGAGGGTCCTGTGAGATGGAAGGTGGGAAATACTGAGTGTCTGGGGACTGGGAAGGGGGAGCCGAGAGAAGCTAACCTTGGCGGTGCATGGAAGGCATCTGATGTAGAAGAGGCTGGTGGTCTTGGGTTGTAGTAGCTGAGGAGCAAGGTGACTTGAAAACAGCTCTCGTTGCAGAGAGTCCTGAGTTTGAGTCCTGACTTTGCTACTTATTTTATGATGTTGGGTAATTCTTTCTGAATTGCAGCTTCCTTATCTATAAAATGAAAACAACAGCAATATGTCTGCTGTGATAAATATTTTAAGGTCCCTAGGCAAGCTGAGAATGGTGGCACAGGCCTGTAATTTCAACACTTGGGAGGTAGA
>NC_034603.1:64921054-64922210 GCF_900095145.1 Mus pahari
AAACAAACAAACAAACAAACAAAACAACAACAAAAAACTGTCTGGGAGTACTTAACGAAGGAAAGGAAAGGATAAAGATGATTGAGAAATTCATGAAACTGAAAACAATTAAGAAAAATCAATGAAACTACAAGCTGTTTCTTCGAACAAAAATCAATATAATGGATAAACTTCTAACCAGACTGACAGAATAAAAAGACATGGTACAAATTACCAATACTAAGGATGACACAGAACATCTATAGACCACACAGACACTAACACGGGGACATCAGTACAGACCACACATATGCTAACACGGGGACATCAGTACAGACCACACAGATACTCAGAGAATAATACCATAAGCATCTTTATGCCTTAAATCTCAGTAACTTAAAAGACAAACCTATTCTTAGGATTCAGACTACGATAATTTGCATAAGTAATAGCTTAAATATCTCTGCATCTACTAAAGAAGTTTTGTGTATAAAAACTTCCAACAGAGAAGATGCCAAGGGCAGATGGCTTCACTGGTAAATTCTACCAAATATTTCAAGGGGAAAATGTTTGGGGTTTTCTGTTTGTTTATTTTTTAAATTATACTCATGTATTGTGTATATGTTTTCTACAATGTGGATCACGGGGATTGAATTCAGGTCCTCAGGCTTGGTGGCAAATTCCTTTACCTACCAAGTAATTCTTTATTTCTTTGTATGTGTATTTGTTTGCTTGCTTGCTTCTGAGACAGGGTCTCTATGGAGTCCAAATCTGTGGTCTTCCTACCTTTTTCTTGGGTTCTGGGACTATAGGCATATGCCTGGCTTACTTTTCTAATTTTAAATAATTCATCTATTTATCAAAATTTATAGTATATTAGTTATAAAATGGTTGTCTTAGTCTGTTCTATCTCTATGAGGACACATCATGACCAAGGCAACTATTAAAAGAGAAAGCATTTAATTGGGGGACCGGCTTACAGTTTCAGAGGTTTAGTCCATTATCATCATGACAGGAGGCTTGGTGGCCTGCAGGCAGATACTGGAGAAGCAGCTGAGAATTACATCCTGATTCAGAGGCAGAGAGAGAGACTCTCTGCTGTGATAAATATTTTAAGGTCCCTAGGCAAGCTGAGAATGGTGGCACAGGCCTGTAATTTCAACACTTGGGAGGTAGA
>NC_034603.1:64923720-64963440 GCF_900095145.1 Mus pahari
GAGAGAGAGAGAGAGAGAGAGAGAGAGAGAGAGAGAGAGAGAGAGAGAGAGAGAGAGAGAGAGAACGACTCCTATTCACCCAGAGTTTATCTTGGAATGGATTCCAGTATCGTACTGATGAGCAAAGGATACTGCTGGAGAGAATTGGAACCGGAGGAGGCAGAAGCTGGGTGGAGTTCACAAACCAGATTATCAATGCACAGATAGATGTGAGAAGCTTAGCTGAGAGGGAGGCCCTCCAGGGGGAGCAACAAAAAGGAGGAAACAGGTGGGCCTGTTAGAGCCCCTGCTGGTGGCGGGGCCTCCTCTGAGGTGGATTGCAGGAGGCCACTGAAGGCTGCTCTGCTCTGCTCTGCTGGCTCTGTGCTCAGCAGTGCTGTCCTCTGTAAGAGCCTCTAGACCGTTCTAGAGTTCTCACCCTGTGGGTCACAACCCCTTGGGGGTGGGCCAAACAGCCCTTCCACGGGGGTTGATATCAGATGTTTATAGTACAATTCATAAGCATAGCAACATTACAGTTAAGAAGGAGCAGTGAAAATAACTTTATGGTTGGGGGGTCACAGTTGAGGGACTGGGTTAAAAGGTTTTAGAGGGTCCCAGCATTAGGAAGGTTTTGAACCACTGTCCTAGACGGAAATCCTCCTCACTATCCCCTATGGCCACATCTGTCTGCAGTAGGCATGACGCCTCCCTAAGGCTGTGGGATTCCAGCCTCCCCAGATTCTGGGCCTCCTTAATCCCTGTGTTGGCTCCTCTGGAGGAGTCTGCTTAGCCACAGAGCATTGAACCTCCACAGCGTGCTTTTCAGAAAGTGTCCTACACTTGGCTTGTACATCTCCGAGACTCTAGTGAGCTGCCCAGTCACAAGTGTACCAGTTCACACCACCTGCCCACACTGTCTTCACACCATCTTTACTAGACCTCTGTGTTCTGTCCCATCCTCACTACATAGACAGGGAAGGCAATGCTCAGAGCTCAGGTAACTAGAAGTTTGGGTATGTTCTCGGTCACAGGGGTGGGCACCTGCAGGTCTCCTCTTCCTTCCCTCCCTCGCTGAATGCTGTGGAGACCCTGTTCTGATCCTCTGCTGTCAGAGTTGGAGCATTTGGGGACACGGGATAGCCTCAGCATGGATAGGAAACAGCTAGTTAAGCACTTGAGAGCCCAAGGCACAAGCCAGGCTGCCTGGTCAATAGGAACAACTGTTACAGAGACGGAGACTTGGAACTGTGTATAGCAGGTGGTGTCTGTAGTATGACCCACAGCATCTGAGTCTGCAGCATCCCATTTCAGGTACCAAGGCCTGGGCCCAGCCAGCCCTGCAGTCCAAGAGTTGGAGATGGCACCTGCACAGCGCTGAGACTCGCTGCTGCCAGGCTCCCTCCCGACTCTGCAGTCCAGATCAGGGACGGTCAGCCTCTTCTTCTTTCTCCTTCCTTCCTTCCTTCTTCCACGCAGCCAGGGGTTTCAGAGGCTGCTGATGGGACCCAGGTGGGGTCCACCCCATGAGTTACAGTTCAACTCCACTGTGGCCTCCCTGTGAGAATTGTTTAATCTTTGGTTGGGTTTTTGTGCGTTTATTTATTTATGTATGTATTTAGGCTGTTCCTTTTTGGAGTGTGGGCTGCCACATGTCACAAACTCCTGGCTGAGGCATACTAGTTTAACACTAAGATGGGACAGAAGGGTCTCTTTTTACTTCTCTGATGGCCCCTCCACCTCAGCTCTCTGTACAGCCCAGAGTCACCAGCCTGAGGCCCCCTGACCTCCAACTGGGCTGTCAGATTCAGCATGGCCCCATCCCATTTCACCACAGGTTCCTAATCCCCTTGGCCTGTCCGTAGCTCAGGAAGTAACCTCCAAGGGAGAATTACCTGGCTACGTGGAGGTCATAACCACTGTAAAGAGAGTGATTTATATACTCTCAGTCAGACCCCTTCAAAAAAAGGAGGTAGGAGGCTGGAGAGATGGCTCAGAAGTTAAAAGGACTGGCTGCTCTTCCAAATGACCTGAGTTCAATTCCCAGCCACCACATGTTGGCTCACAACCATCTACACTGGGATTCAGAGCTCTCTTCTGGTGTACAGACATGCAGTCAGATGAAGCACCTACTCCATAAATGAATGAATGAATGAATAAATAAATAAGTGAATAAATAAATATTTTTAATCAGTCTGAGGACAGCTATATAGCATTGTTCCAGAAGGATCTATACACGAGCTCTCAGCCCAAGTCCCCCAGACCTCCAGCTCAGCCATTCTGTGGAGGCCGTGGCTGGCTATTGCCCTGTTTGTAGCAGCAGCAATTCAGTTCTCAGTTCTCTCTCTTCTATTGTCACCGAGGTCAGTGTTTAGGATACCAACTACATCAACAGCCACCACTGACTATGGTGCTCTTTCTGAGCATGTGCAGCTAAGGAATCCAGTTGGGCCTGGGCTGGGCTGGAGAGATGACTCTGTTTAAGAGCACTGACTACTCTTGCAAAGGAGCCTGGCTTAATTCCCAGCACCTACATGGCAGCTCACAACCAACTGTAACTTCAGTCTGGGGATCCAAAGCCCCCTTCTGGTTTCTATGGACACTACATGCAAAGGCACGTGCTGATGGCCAGGGTGCTGATGGCTGCCTGTGCGGGTCATAGCTGAAACAAAAGAGCTTGCCTGGGAGGCTTAGACCGTGACTACTTGCTGGGCGGTGGCAGTGGCACGTGCCTTTAGCCCTAGCATCCAGATCTCGGAGTTCGAGGCCAGCTTGGTCTACATAGTTAAGTCCCAGGACTGTCAGAGCTACACACAGAGAAAAACCAAACCAATCAACCACTACCACCACCAGCAACAAGAATAACAAAAAGACCGACGAATACTGACTTCCGACAGCATTAGGAGCTAGAAGTCCAAGGTCACAGGGCTAGCCAGGTAGCTTCTGATGAAGGCTCCATTCCTGGTTTTGCTTTGACCTTTTAATTATTTTTATTTATTTATTTATTTTTTTTTTTTGATAGCTACCTCCTCACTGTGTCCTAGAGATGGAGAGAGAGGAGGAGAGATTAATCCTATCACCAGGGCCCTGCTCTCATCATTAAAACCTAGTTTTCTCCCAAAGCTCTATCTCCAAATATCGTCACAGCTGGGGGCTGGAAGTGCGGTATCTGGCTTTGGTGAGGGACACAGTTCTGTTGGTAGCACTGAGTGAATACTTTGAGTTGAACAGCCTCATCTTTTGCCTCAATGGCTCAACACTGGCCAGGTACCCTGTAAGCCCACCCCGGGCAGGTGGCCTGACTTCTGGCAGTTTTCTTTTTCTTTTATTAAACTATTTTCCTAGTTTTTTAAAAAGATTTATTTATTTATTGTATATGTGTAAGTACACTGTAGCTGTCTTCAGACACCCCAGAAGAAGCATCAGATCCCATTACAGATGGTTGTGAGCCACCGTGTGGTTGCTGGGAATTGAACTCGGGACCTTCAGAAGAGCAGTCAGTGCTCAGCCTTAACCTCTGAGCCATCTCTCCAGCCCAGCAGCTTTCAGATATGTTCTCTGAACAAAAGCAGGGCCGCAGGAGCCTGGTGCAAGGGTCTCCGATAACCTCACCCCAGAGCACAATTCAGTGACCGGGAGTTTTGTCCTAAAGTCAGTATGTCTCAGAGGCCTGCAAATAGCTCCTTGCCGCTGCTTAAACCCTTTGCATCCAGTCCTCTGTTCCTGTGCTCACCTCCACCCCCATTGCACTCCCTGGGCAAGGCCGTGGACCTCTTGCCACTAAAGGCAGCTGGGATGGGGGGAGGGTAGTTTGATCAGGCACACAGGCTCCAGGAGACAGTAGGGCTGCCAGTCATATCGAAGTGAAAAGGGCCTCAAAGGAGGCTTGGTGGGGCAGTCGCCAGAGTCCACACTGGATTCCAGTAGGGGCCTGGGCTCTGGGCTCGAGGTTGGTGCTACTTCTGATAGTGGTGGAATCATTCAGTCTTGAACAAAGCTGGCAGGAAAGCAGAGCCCTGCTGTTGAAGGGTGGGTTCTATAGTGCGAAGGGCTGCTGGGGCAAGGGTAGAGGCGGACCCTGTTTTTAGAGGGCAGTGTGCGCGGAGGAAGTTTGGGACAGGGTAGGTGGGACGATGTCCTCTCCGTGGGTAGATCTGGGTAGAGATGGAATCACAGTTGGAAAGGAGTCTGGAGCTCACATCTAGGTCTAGGGACTGGGTGGAAAGAGGACGTGCCTGGGTAGTGCCCAGAAGAGAAAGGCTTCCCGAGGGCGGTGAGTGGATGCTTGAACCATTAGCATTTACAATCAGGGATCCTGGACCAGACACCTTGATTGTCTTGGACTGTTACCAGTAAGTCTAAGGAATTTATCTGGAAGTGACTGGAGAAGACCCTACCCAGCTCCCAAATCGGACAGGAGCATGCGGTGGTGGCGCTCCAGTAGAAACCGTGTGCCACACCATGCTGGTGTGGGCACTGGCTTGTTTGGGAACTGGTGATTGGATGCCATGGTACGGGGCGAGGAGTAGGGATGTGCAAGACCCTTCTTACCCTCGCTGTCTCCTTACACAGGGTTCCTGGGTCCCCAAGAAAGAACCTTACGCCCGGGAGATGCTGGCGATCTCCTTCATCTCTGCGGTCAACCGCAAACGGAAGAAGCGGCGGGAGGCGCGGGGCCTGGGCAGCAGCACCGACGATGACTCCGAGCAGGAGGCGCACAAGGCTGCGGTGGGGACGCAGGAGCCACCCGAGGGGCAGCTGCCGGGCCCCGCAGCCGAGGAGGCCCCTGGTCGCCTCAGCCCCCCGACGGCACCCGACGAACGGCCTGCGGCGGACACGCGCTCCATCGTCTCGGGCTACTCCACCCTGTCCACCATGGACCGTAGCGTGTGCTCGGGCACCGGCGGGCGGCGCGCGGGCGCGGGCGACGAGGCGGACGACGAACGCAGCGAGCTGAGCCACGTGGAGACGGACACGGAGGGCGGTGCAGGCCCCGGGGGGCGCCTGTCGCGCCGGCCATCCTTCAGCTCGCACCATCTCATGCCATGCGACACTCTGGCGCGCCGTCGCCTGTCTCGCAGCCGCGCGGATGCGGAGGGTCCGGGCGCGGGTACAGCCCGGGCGGGTCCCCGCGGTCCCGAGCCTCCGGGTTCGGCGTCGTCCAGCAGCCAGGAGTCGCTGCGTCCTCCGGCGGCCGCCCCGGCACTCGGCTCGCGACCTTCGCGCGTGGAAGCCCTACGACTACGTCTCCGTGGCACCGCCGACGACATGCTGGCCGTGCGGCTGCGGCGCCCACTGTCGCCCGAGACGCGGCGGCGCCGGAGCAGCTGGCGCCGCCACACGGTGGTGGTGCAGAGCCCGCTGACCGACCTCAACTTCAACGAGTGGAAGGAGCTGGGCGGAGGGGGCCCTCCGGAGCCCGTGGGCGTGCGACCGCACAGCGACAATAAGGACTCTGGCCTCAGCAGCCTGGAGTCCACCAAGGCACGGGCCTCATCCGCCGCATCACTGCCATCGGGAGACCTAGGGTCCCTGCAGGGTCTGCCCCCGCGCCGCTCAGCTGCCGCCCGCCTCCACCAGTGTCTGTGACACCCTCCCTTGTCCCAGGGCTGCAGGAATTCCCGTCTCGTTTGTGCCCCCCTCAGCCGCCCCCAGTGCTGCAGAAGGTTGGGGGCGGGGTGTGAAGGGCGGCGCTGGTGCGGCAGGCTGGAGTTAGGTGAGGTGGGCAGAGAAGTCAGAGCCAGACCGGGAGTCCTCAGGCGAGGGGAGGGGAGGGGCTACTGGGAGTCATGTCCCTTGGATGAAGAGCCGAGTGACCCTTTTCTGTGAGTCTACTTAGAGACCCTTGGTGACCCATGCAGTGTGGGTGGGCCGCCCAAGTTTCATACGGAAGGAAAGATACAGGCTGGATTTGAGGTCTGTCCTCTGCCCCCCCCCCATTAGCTCCTAGCCAAGGAGAGAGGGAGGATGAATGTCTGAGGAGCGGTTATGTGGGGTTGGGTGTCCATGGGTTAAGGGGTGTGTGTGAGTGTGTGTGTGTGTGTGTAGTCACAGTGCAAAGGTGTTTGTTTTCAGTAGCAATTTCTACCCCAATTCTTTTCTTTTCCCTGCCAGGACTCTGCCTTTGGTGCACACAGGCACCTTAGCCCCAAGTTTGTCAGAGGCTGGGTTGAGGCCACTTCCACAGAGGCAGGCCTGAACCCCACTCCTACCGGAGTCACTCCTCACATCCTTTGCCGACCTCTAAGTCACCCCTCTAAGCTCTCTGACTTGTGGAGCTGCCTGGATCCCCTACAGCTGGCCTTCTTCCTCCTCTGTGTTCACCCCGCTTTCTTCGGCAGTTTAGCATGCGGACTCCCTTCAGTCGGGAGGAACTCTGTCCCTCTGTCCCGCACTGATGTATAGGGTCTCAGCTGGGCTGTTCCTGCAGGGTGGGTGGGACCCAGTTCCTCTTCCCCCACATTGTAAATAAACCTAAAGCACTAGTCCCCCCTCTGCCCTCACTCATTCCAGGGGAGCCCTAGTGGGGTGACCGGCCCTGCTGTCCAGGTCTGTCAGTCTTTCTGGTCTGGTTTATGCAAAGATTTGCTGTAAAGTCTCTCCCCCGTCCCTTTCACTGTAAATATTGTCTCTAATGTGTAACATATTATAAAGAATTTATAAGGATTTTTAAAGATGTTTTGCTCATTTTAAAAAGTGTTGTAACAGTGTTGGATAAAGACCCCCCCACATCTGCATGGCTCCTCCCACTGTGTCCTTGACACACCTCTCTAGGCTATAACTACGATTCCTGCTTCTGAAAGTCCTGTCTTAAAAGTACAGTCTATATCTTGGAAATAAATGGCCTTCCTCAGGCATGAACCAGTGTCTTGCTTGTTTGGATGGGGACAGGGACAGAGCAGCGCTGGGAGGAGACATCTGAGGGTGTCCCAGCAAGCAGGGTAGCCAGGCGGAGTAGCAGGATGCAGGGGGAGACTGGTATGAACAGAGAACGGCACACAGACTGAGTGCTGTGCTGTCCCCACCCATATCCTGGGTCCGTCGGCAGGAGGTTTCCCGGCATCTGCTCTGCAGAGGCAGGTGTGGGAGGCTCTTTCTTTCTCACACCTTCCGAGTGGCCTCAGGCACTAACCCACAGGCAAGAAACTTGGCTAGCTGTCGCCACAGGCACCTCAGGCCCAACAGCATTTAGTGTGAGATTGACCCATTTTTTTTCAACCATGTGGAAGCCCACAGCACCCTCAGTTATGACCTTGGGTAAGCTCAGAACTGGTATTCCTGAGAGCTCAGGACATACCGAGAGGGCTTTGCCCTGAACCACGTCTCCGACGCTCAGCTCAGGGCCGTCACTATGTCCTTTCTGGGTGTGAGAAAGCTGAGGCACTGAGCAGGATGTGGCTTGCCAAGGTCACCCTGGATCCAGAGAGAAGCTAGGGGTAGGGGTGGGACACCCTCCTCACAGGGTGACCTGCAGACAGTAATAGACTCCAAAGATGAGAAGGTCAAAGAAAGATACGTCTAGATAAGGAAATAGAATTCTTTGCAGGCAGAAAGGGCCTCTGAGCTGAGGAAAATTCACTGGGTGGTAACTTGAACCCATGCAGAGGATAAATACTGTGGCTGTGGGGAATAGAGAAACATTGTATTTTTCTAGTTTCTCTTTAAAAGAGGACTCAGCTGAACAAAACAATAATTGCAAAAGCATTGTCCATAAGGTATAATTTGTATCATACTAACCACATGGAGGAAACTTTGGGTTTGTTTTATTTTGTTTTATAGTCAGGGTCTCACTATGTAGCCCTGACTGGCAGAACTCATTGTGTAGATCAGGCTGGCCTCAACTTATAGCAGTTCTCCTGCCTCAGCCTCCTGAGTGCTGCAGATTACAGATGTGTGCCACCATGCCTGGTTTATGGTTTGAATCCAAACGATCTCCCTCTGGCTCAGATCTTGACCTCTCCAGCTCAGATATTGACCTCTTGGTCCCCATCTCACTCACAGCACTATTTTGAAGTCAGTGGGCCCTACCTGGCAGAAGAAGATCACCAGAAGCCTTTGGAGGTCCTAATACCCTCATTCCAGCAGGGCCCCTGTGTCCTTATCCAGCTACACTGTGTTCTCCACCATGATGGACTGGAAACTCCCTTGAAATTATGGTCCAAAATATTTATTTATTAATATGTATTTATTAATAACTATTTATTAGTTGTTTCTGTCAGGTATTTGGTCACACCAATAAATAGAATACATTTCTTAAAATGGAAGTTTAGCATAAAGAAACAGAGAGAGAGAGAGAGAGAGAGAGAGAGAGAGAGAGAGAGAGAGAGAGAGAGAACACGCTAGGGTAACTATTTCAAGTATGAAGCAGAAAGTCTCATTAGGGACCAGGACATTTTGTGTCTAACTAAGGACCAGGATATTTTGTAACAGCCTATAAGCCAGGCTGTAAGGAGTTAAAACTGGTACATTCCCAAGGGCAACCTAGGTGCAGGAAGTCTAACAGGGCTGGAAAGAAAACTACAGTTTGATGTGCTAGCTGGAGATTTCAATATCCCATCCTCAATGTAGATAGAACTGACCACAGGAAGAAAGCCTGACCCTCTGTAAACCAGCTGGGCTCCAGGGCTCTGAAGGACACTCTAAAGATGAGAAGACTCCAACTGTGTCTTCTCAGGTGCACATGGAACGTCCTCTGGGCAGACCATATCACAGGCCTTAAGCAAGCCCGGCTGCTTGTCAAAGGAGAGAGAGCTCACTAAAGCTTCTCACCCACAGTGAGATTAAGTTAGAAAGTAAGATTTGGGGGCCAATGAGAGGGCTCATCAGGTAAAAGGGTGCCTGCTGCCAAACCTTACCACCTAAGTTTGATCTCTGGAACCCACAGAGTTGAAAGAGAACAACTCTGGAAAGTTGTCCTCTAAAGCCAGGCATGGCGGTTCACACCTTTATTCCCAGGGCTCAGGAGGCAGAGGCAGGCAGATTTCTGAATTCAAGGCCAGTCTACTCTACAGAGTGAGTTTCAGGCCAGCCAGGGCTACACAGAGAAACTTAAACTCACTGTGGCATGAGCCCACACAGGGGAAAAAAAAAAAAAAGACTTGCTACAAAGCTGTAAAAAAATCAAGATAAATGAGGGGCTGGAGAGGTGGCTCAGCAGTTAAAAGCACTGGCAGCCATTCCAGAGGACCAATTCCTAGCACCCGCATGGCAGCTCACAACCATCTGTAATTACAGTTCCAGGAGATCCAACAGCCTCACAAAGACGTGAATACAGACAAAACACCAATACACAGAAGGTAAAATGTTACACTAAAAAAAAAAATCAAGATAGATGCTTCAGAGACTGAAGATATGGGGCTCAGTTCCCAGTCCCACAAAGCCAGGTTGGGTGGTATCCACCTGTGATCTCAACAACTGGGAGGTCGAGGCAGGGAGATGAGAAGGTTTACATCAGCTCCTGTTACACAGGGAGTCTGAGGTTAGCCTCAGCTCTACAAGACCTTGCCTCAAAGAAAATAAAGACACCAATATGGATATATAGAAGACATAAAGCCTACGTGGAGAGGCTGGAACCCTCTCAGGGGACTGGTGGGAATGGAAGCCATAGCTGCTGCCTCAGGATGGTATAGGTTGGCCGTCTGAATTGCATCTTCAGAACCCCCATCAGGGTCCAAGGAAGGTACTTATTCCCAAAAGTTGTTCTCTGATGACCTCCATACACACCCTGTGGCACACATGGCTGCCACCATGTTATGCTTGTTATCTGAATATGCATGTGCTAACCACCCAAAGCTGGACTCACACACACACACACACACACACACACACACACACACACAAACACCACATAGAACCTCCACGCTGGGGAAGGGCTTAGCCGGGGAAGGGAGGAAGCTGGCCTGCATACTTTTACCACAGCTGACTTGGCTACCACGGCTGGCAGAAAAGAAGCCAGGCTGCTGTGTGGTTCCATCTCTGGATAAAGTCTGGGGGATCCCCACAGGGGAAGGAATTCCCCAGGGATGGGGTGTCACTGAGGAAGGAGCTGAAATAGATGATGATAGTTGGTGGAGGGGGTCAGGGTTTTTTTGTGGGTGTTGAAAATATTCTAAAACTAGAATGTGGTGCTGGGCACACATCCACAAACCAACTCAAACCCACTGGGCTGTGGATGTTAGATGGGAATTTTATGGCATGGAAAACGCATCTGAGTGAGCACTAAAGGCAGCAAGCAAGCTGCACCCCGACCCTGCGGCCCTGGGATAAAGCTTGCTGTTTCCTTTGAAATGTTTCTTTAGGAAAAATTAGTGTTGAGGGAGAGGAGTACACACACACACACACACACGCACACACACACACACACATGCGCATACCGCTTTTCTGTCATAGGCGAGGACCAGACCATGGCTATCTGGCTCAACTAATGAGACCACTGGAGGGAGTCCTAGGTTTCCTTCTGGACCATCATTGCCAAGACTCTGATACTTCATTCTCCTCATTCATACATCATCACCCACAACCGTGAAAGCTGCCTTGGAGAAGCATCTCTGCACCTGGGAAGGTCTTGGACGCTTGCCTAGCAGAGAGCATATGGGCCCTGCACAGGGGCAGCGTTTGGGTCCCAGCACCCACACCAGGCAGCAGAGATCCAAGACTCCCCTCTGGCCTCCTCAGAAACCGTCACTCATACGCAAACTCCTCTCCCCACCTCATAGCCTAGGCTGACTCGAGGATGCTTCCTGCATCAGAGCAAGGATTACAGGTATGAGCCACATCTGACTTTCATTTATTGGGAAAAGGTCTCTCTCTCTCTCTCTCTCTCTCTAATCCCGACTAGCTTTAGATCACCCTGCCTTAGCACACACTCCCAATCCCCTAGGTACTCGGGTGATAGGGATGCTGCTCATTTTGGGGGTTTTATTACATTTATTAGTTTACATATTTTATCGGGGCTGGGCACAGCATGTGTGTGGTCAGAGAACCTGCAGGAGTCAGTGCTGCCGTGTGGGTTCTGACTTTACTTGCTAAGCCAAGCTCAAGTACAAGGAGTTTCGTATACCCCAGGCTGGTCTCAAATTCACAATCTCACTTAATCTTCTTTTTTTATTTATTTATATGAATTCACTGTAGCTGTCTTTAGACACACCAGAAGAGTGCATCAGATCCCATTACGGATGGTGGTCTGGGAATTGAACTCAGGACCTCTGGAAGAGCAGTCAGTGCTCTTAACCGCTGAGCCATCTCTCCAGCCCGCTCAATCTTACTTTAGTTCCTAACCTTTCTGCTGCTGCATTCCGATGCTGGGCTTACAGGCTTATGTCCCACTCCCAACTCCACCCCTCTTTTTTTTTGTTGTTGATGATGATGACAGGGTCTCACAATGTAACCCTGGCAGTTTGTAACTATGTATATCAGGCTGGCCTCCCACTGATTCACCATTATAGGGAAGTTGAAAATCAACCTTTAAAATTCTGTTAGTATTCTGTGTGTGTGTGTGTGTGTGTGTGTGAGTGTGCGCGTGTGCGCGTGCACGCACACATATATGGAGGCCAGAAGTATGTGTCTTTGATTGCTAAGCATTTTTGAGACAGGGTCTCTCACTGAACTTTGCATTTACCTGTTGGATAACCTGGCTGGCCAGTGAATTCTGAGGACCTGTCCCCAACACCCTCCTCCTACCCTAGGGTCACAGACCTGAACCACTATGCTAGGGTTTTATGTGGGTGGTGGAAATCCAAACTCTGGTCTTTATGCTTGTATGGCAGGCACACTACTGAGAGCCATCTCCTCAGCCCTTCTAGTCCTCATACTTATGGTCTCCACTCAGGGGACCCCAGGGCCTGGCCATCCTGGGCAGGTCCACATTGCGCATCGGCACCATAGTTACAGGGCTGTCTCTTTGTCCCAGTGCTTGCTGCCAATCACAGTTTGTAGACACTCGCTCCTCATTTCCTGGCGGGCTCCTCTGCCACAGGCTACAGTTGGCCCCGGGGTTACCTAGGCACGGCAGCAAGGAGATCTATTCGGGAGTCACGCGGAGGGCTGTGCCTGGCATGATCTCTGGCATGCAGGTGATGTGATGTTTGTTCTCTGTTTTAAAAATGCCAGGGAAGAGGGAAGGAGGAGGGGGTTGGCTGCTCTCATTTTCCAGGAATACTACAGGAAATTGACAGCAGGACCTGCTGACATTCTCAAAGTCACAGGATTAGCCTCTAGGTTGACTGAGGTCTGACTCAGGGCAATGGCTGGAGGTGACTCATGCAGTGGTGAGCAGGTGTGCTAGTGGCCCTTAGAGAATGATGCTAAGGATTCCAAAAATGGCTGGGAGTGTGTCCTTTCAGGACCCTGCCTCCCCATGGGACAGAGGTGACCAAGGACAGACTGGTAGATCTGGTAACTCAGCCAAGAATATAGGAAGACTCATAGGACGAGCGGGAACTGTGGCAAGACCTTCAGAATTCTTGAATTGAGACTTTCCAAAATCCCGATTGGGACATCTGACCCATGCCCTGCAGACTGTGGGTAGCAGGTACATTTCACTGCACATTTGTTTCATGTGTTTCATGTACGTTTCTGTTAGTTCCAGGTGTCTGAAAGTGATGGAGTATACATCAGGGGTAATCCCTCCCAGTGGGCCAGAGGGTGAAACCCAACAAGGCCATGCTCCAGGTAATGATCTTCAAGAACTGGCACTGGGGCCAGGTGGAGCTGAATTCAAACTATGAGTTTAGAGATCTTCGGTTCTGTGACACAGGAAAGATGCCCAGGATCTAACTCACTGGAAGTTATGGGGGACGAGATGGTGCCTCTTCTGTGACATCCAGTCTGGAGCTGACTCTTCGGAATTAGTGGAGTTAGCTGGGCATGGTAACACACGCCTCTAATCTCACACTGGGAAGGTAGAGGCAGGTGGATCTTTGAGTGGAGGCCAGCCTGGTCTACAGAGCCAGTTCCCAGACAGCCAGGGCTATACACAGAAGCCCTGTCTCAAAATTCCAAAAAAAGAAGGTGCCTGTGGCGTCCTTCCCCATGGTAGCAGGAATCAAGAGCCTTGGATAATGCTTCCTGCCCTGACTGTCCCTTCTGTGCCATGCCCTCTAACTCAGGGCATGCTGGCTTCAGAGTCCCCACCCCTCTGCTGTTCACCCCAATTCCTTCCATGCCCCAGTGAAATAATGAGGCACAGCCCACAGGAAGAAGATCCAGGAGAGAAAAAAGAAACAAGTTTTATTAAAGCCCCAACACTCGGCTAGAAAAACCAAAAGGGACGGGGAGAGAACGGGGAGGTAGGGAAGAAATAAAGGACATTAAAAAAGAGACAGAAAACACAGCAACCCTTTCCATTTAGAAATCGTCAAGTTACACTGACAGAGGTCACAATATCCACAGACGCCATCACTTCTACACCAACACAGGCCCTACAGGGTGGACGGGTGGGTGTGGAGCCAGGCTGGCCTTGGGGGGCCCCACTTGGGACCTCACTCAAAGCCTTGGCCCGAGGCCCCTGGGGAAGAGTATATTGTGGAAGGGGCCAGAGAGAACCCCCCATGCGAGTATCACAGCACAGCGGGCAGGGGTGAAGGGACCAGGTACAGGGTCCCCTGATGTGGCAGTTTCTCTTGTCAAGCACACACTGATGGATAGCGGTGAGGCGCATGCAGCTGGAGGTGGGGGCAGGGACTGACGTGCTGTGGGCTTTGAGAAGACAGGTGGGGTGGGGAGCTAGGGAGGGGAGCCGGGCGAGTGGTGCAGGGATGATGGAACACACACATGCACACGAGTACTCACACACACAGAGAGACCCTCTCACACGCCTGCCTGCACCTGCACACACCATACCCACAGCTGACGTTATTTGAACCCATCCATATGTGTTCCTCACATGAACAGCCAGGCGTGTCCACACACATCACACATGTCCTCACTCCCAAGGCTCTCCTCACACAATCATGTTGATGCCAGGCAGGTCACGTTCACACACATGTACAAGGCTTCACACATACAATATCATGTTTTGCCTATGTACACACAACCCAGGCATGTGCACACACAAGTTATGTAGGCTCGTGCCAGTGTGCACACACACACACACACACACACACACACACACACACACACACACACACACACAGGCTGCACACAACCCCATACAAATGCCTTCCAGGACACACATGCGCAGGAACCAAATCGAAGAACTAGAACTTCGCAAAGCCCACGGGGGCCGTGCCTGAGCTCGTGGGGCAGCCCCGGCATGAATGGTCACTTCCTCCAACTCCCCGTCTCTCCACAAAGGACACTCAACTCAGGACAATGACGGAGGGGCGCACACTCGGGTCTCAGGGCTGAGCGGGTGTGGGGGCAAGCAAAGAGCAGCAAGCAAAGAGAAATGGAGTGGAGGGGCCCCTCCCCCTCCCCTCCCAAGCCAGGGGTCTCTGTACAGCCAAATCAAACCAAACTGCTTCACAGGGACCACAGAAACCAGGCCACGCGCCTGTCCCCAGCCCCTCCCCTGCCGGACGGCGGCCAGGGAGAGTGTGCTGTGGGTTTTTTTTTTTAATATTTATATATATTTATATTACGTATATTATATATATATAATATGTAAATATATTTTTAAAACAATATAAAATGTTAAGACACTTCACTTAAATGTAAAGAGTTGCTTGCAATTAAAAGTAATTGCATCATTGTGAGGTCCTTTTTTTTTTCTATTTTTTAGGGTTTTTTTGTTTTTTGTTTTTTGTTTTGTTTTTTGTTTTGTTTTTTTTTTCTGGGAGGGATTTTTTTCTTCTTCTTTTGTTATTTCTCAAAAAGGCTTGCTTGCCTTAGTACAAAAATGATCCAAAGCTAGAAAACAAGAGCAAACTAACAAAACAAAATTAGAAATAAATAAAAATAAACGAAATCAAAGAAAAGAAACACAACCCAGTTTTCCCTCCCAACCCAAACCCTCAACAGGTGCCACTTGGCTCTCCCTGGCTGGGAGCCAGGGTCCTGGGGTTCTGTCCCTTCAATGGCTCCTCTCTGTGCTTCTGTGGGACTGGTCAAGACCACACCTCTGTGCTTACTTTGCTTTGTGCTCCAAAGGGAAGCCCCCTCCACCCTTCTTGCTCTGGCCGCTCTGTACCTAATGGGGGCCAGGCCAGAACCAAGTCAGCCTCTCCCTTTGACTCCTGGACCCATCCAAAGCCAGTCTGTCCTGTGCAGGACCCCTGCAAGGTATCCAGACTGGAGTGCTAGCTGGCTCTTCTGCCTTGGGGACCCTCAAACACCTGACAAGTGGTCACCAGATCCCCACCGGCAAGTCACATCTCATGCCTTCCCTGAAAACCTTCACATCATTGAGGCTGGCTGAAGGTCAAGTTGCGCCCTCTAGGGGTCAGAGACTTTACTGCACCCACCCGTCCCTTCTCCCTGTATCCCTCACACCAGACCCTTCCCACCCTCCAAACAAGTTTCTAGGCCCTTCCATCTTCCCCACCCCCATAAAATAAGTTAATGGCATTTAAAGTGCTAAATTAGGGAACTAAAAGTACCAGATGCCCCTCCCAGGGCTGCCCTCTCCCAAGGCAGATCCCCAGGGGGCAGGCTGTCCCCAGAAGCACCTTCCATAACAGGTGTCCTGGGGACCTCCTTCCATCTGTTGCTAGCACCAGCCGGACACTGAGCAGCAGCGAGCCGGCTTCTCCCCTGACACCTAGCGTCCCCCCTTTCCCTCCTCACACCCAGCCTTGGCCTCTTCTCTGGGGATCCCCTCCAGCTAGGCCTGCTTCCGGGCCCACCCTGGTTCGAAAGCAAAGCCACAGGCCAGCAGCAGAGTTCTGTCTCTTCGAAGGCTGGACAGACAGTGGGGCGTCTCCAAGGCCAGGGTCTCCCTTGTCCATTGTCCAGCCTGACGCTGGGTCAGTCCTTGTCCATCTGTTCCTCCAGGAAGGAACCCAGACGGGAGGGGGGCCTCGCTCCGCTCCAAGTCTCCGTGGCTCAGAGTTTGTTCCAAGTGTTCTTGGGAAGTTAGGGGAGGTGGGAACTTTGGATGGACTTGGGGGGGGAGGGGAGGGGAGGAGGGTGAAAGAGCAGAGGGGAAGAAGATGACAGGAAGTGGGCGGAGCAGAGGCCGCTAGGGGGCCGGAAGTCGGGGGAAGTTGGTGTGTTTGGTTTTTAGCTTTCTCTTTTGCTCTTTAAAAAAGAAAGAAAAAAAAAAAAAGGAAAAGAAAGATAATTAAGGAAATCGCTGAAAAAACCAAAAACACCAAGAGGAGATGAGAGGGCGAAGGGCCATGCCCCGCCGCAACCCTTTAGGCGTGAGAGTGGGCAGGGTAGAGCGGGCATGAAAGGAAGGAGGGACGATGGCGGGAGTATGGGAGGGGCGGGCTGGGGTGGTGGCATGAGGGGCTTCTAGAAGGAGATGGAAGAATTCCTTGCCCCAAAGGAAGTCAATACAGGGATGGAGGTTCTGGAACCAGAGGGCTTTTCTGAGCCGGGGCTTGAGGTCTCATTCGGACCGCTCACCTCTTTAGATGGTTTAGTGGCCTGGAACAAAAACAGGGGTCAGGGGTCAGAGAGAGCAAAGGAGAGCCTCCATGCTGGCTCCGGGCTGAAGTGTTGAAAAATGGGGAAACTCCACAAGTCCGAGAGACAGTTGACTGCAAAAGCGAGAACCCAGAGGGGGCGGGTGGGGCGGCTGGAGAGAGCGCTCCTCTGAACTGGGGGGGACAGGGTGGGGAAGTGTGTCGGCAGGGCACAAAGAAGGTTGAGGCGAGCCATGGGGTTGGATCAAAGGCCTGGAAAGCAGAGTGGGGGGTGGGGGTGGGGTTCAGTCCATGGTTACTGAGAGAGGAAAGACAGGACAGAAGAGACACCAGAGAGACCCAGCCCAGGACAGGCAGAGGGGACAGGGGGTGGGAGGGCGGGTGAGGGAGGGAGAAGAAGTGGATGGTTAGTAGCAACAGGGGTGAGTCTAAAGCCAGGGCAGATGGGGTCAGTAGCTCAGCCCAGCAGTAAGAGTCCCGCCTCTGACCTCTGTGGGAGACCAGTCCGCACCAGAAGGCCCCTGGTCTAAGCTGGAATGAGCTAGCCCCATCTGGGAACTGGGAGTAGCCACCTGCCACCACCAGCGACCCATCCCTCTCAGTTCAGGGATCCCCACTGTGGCCCTCCCTGCTCACGCCCCCTCCCCCTCCCAGCCCCAAGTGCCCCTAAGGTCGCTGGAGACACAAGCTGCGCTCCAGGCTTGCCCCCCAGTCAGAATGCCCTGCGTGCACGCGTGCACACACTCTCCTTACTTTTTACATTTGTCCCCCAGGTTTGTTCTTTGGAGCCATGGCCTCCAAGGTATGGCTTAAGAAGCCCCTGTGTCATCTCCAGGGTACATTCTGTGGCATGTATCACACTGCGTATTCCAGGGAGTCCTTCCAGAGTCATCTCTACTTTTGGGGTGGGACTGTGCATTTTAAGCAGGTGTCACTACTGGGGGATGATGACGCACAAATCAGGCAGCCTTGAAGTCTGTAGCTGTGACCAGGGGCTCACCTAGAGTTTAGCTATCAGTGTGATAAATGAATAAACAGCCTTGATTTAAAAACAGAACAAAGGCTGGAGAGATGGCTCAGCAGTTAAGAGTACTGACTGCTCTTCCAGAGGACCTGGGTTCAGTTCTCACTACCCACACGGCAGCTCAAAACTGCCTGTAACTCGCTCTAGAGTACCTGACACCATCACATATACATACATGCAGGAAAAACAACTCACATAAAATGGAAAATAATAAAACAAAGCAAAGCAAAAGTCCTGGTGTCATGGTGCCTGTAATTCTGGGAAATCTGAGGCTAATTCCAGCCCAGCTTTGGGCTACTTAGGGAGACTCTGTCTTAACAAATCAAACCAAACCAACAACAAAAGCCATGCTAGAGAAAAAGAGGGAGCCGGGCAGTGGTGGCTCACGCCTTTGATCCCAGCACTCAGGAGGCAGAGGCAGGTGGATCTCTTGAGTTCAAGGCCAGCCTGGTCTACAGTTCCAGGTGACAGCCAAAACTACACAAAAGAAGAAGGAGAAGGAGGAGAAGAGAAAGAAAAGAAAGAAAAGGAAGGAAAGAAAGGAAGAAAGAAAGGAAAGAAAAAGAAAAGAAAGAAAAATTGTGTGGCCCTCAGTGACCCTTCGAGGTTCTTGAGATCAAGCAGGCATCAAGTGGCCCATCCCATATTTGTATAGGCTTTCCAGAGCTGAGGCTGGCAGCCAATGCCTCCTCTTCAGGAGAGTTTTTTGTTTGTTTTGTTTTGTTGTTTTTTTTGTTTGTTTGTTTGTTTTTCGAGACAGGGCTTCTCTGAGTAGCCTTGGCTATCCTGGACTCACTCTGTAGACCAGGCTGACCTCGAACTCAGAAAATCCGCCTGCCTCTGCCTCCCAAGTGCTGGGATTAAAGACCTGCGCCACCACCGCCTGGCCCCTTCAGGAGAGTCTTAGCAAGCATGTGGATTCAGTGGTATCCCCTCTACTGTAGTCCACACCATCAGTCAGCGTCCTGCCCCACGGCATTCTGTGTCCATCGCCACGGGCCAGGGGTGACCCTGCTCTCCCTCGACAACAGGAGTACCTGGGCCTGGGGACAAACTCATAACACAGGCGACCAAGTGTCCTCTGCCACTCACTTTGGGTTCAGCCTGCTGCCCCCGCCCCATCCCTTCTGTTACCACCTTAGGGTCTCCCACTTAGTTATTTCTCTGAGCTGGAGAGATGGCTCAGTGGTTAAGAGTGCTCGCTGTTTGTGCAGAGGACCCGGGTTCAGTTCCCGGCACCCACAGGGCAGCTCACAACCACCTGTAACTCTAGTCTGAGGGGTTCTCATGCCCTTTCCTGCACACATGTACACACATGTGCTCACTCAGGCTCACACACATGCACATGAATGAAATATTAAGATGAGTGGTGGTGGCACATGCCTTTTTAATCCCAGCACTCAGGAGCCAGAGGCAGGTGGATCTCTGTGAGTTCCAGGCCAGCCTGGTCTACAGAGTTAGTCCCAGGACAGCCTACACAGAGAAACCCTGTCTCGAAAAACAAAACAAGCAAAAAGCCAGCTTCCATCCGTCTGCGGACTCCCTGTGAGGACTCCATACAAGATTTGCTGAAGCAAAGGGAACAGGGAAGGCTTCACTTGGCAGCTCTACGCCGCCCAGAGTCCCTGATCTGGGGGTTTCTGTCACTTCCGTGTCACCTGCCGATGGGTGGTTTGGTTTCTTTCTGTTTTGGTTTTTTTTTTAAGATGTATTTATTTTATGTGTATGTGCGTTTTGCCAGCATGTATGTCTGTGCACCACATCCATGCCTGGTGCCTATGGAGTTCAGAAGAGGGCATCAGAGCCCCTGCAATTGGAGCCACAGGTGGGTGTGAGCCACTGTGTGGGTGCTGGGAAATGAACGGGGTCCTCTGCAAGAGTAGCAACTGCTCTTCACCACTGAGCCGTCTCTCCAAGCCCTCCCTACACATACCATGGCTCTTGATTCTGATAAGAGAAAGCAGAACCTGCCCAGCTTTGTGATGAGACAGAAGCCTCAGAGAGACTCCGCTCTTCTCTGGGAGAAGTGGGTTACTTGTGGACCCAGGGGCCGTGGCAGCATGCCACCACACCATGGCACATCTGCTCTCCCGGAGAGGCACTAAAAGACAAAGTAAGTGGCTGGCCTCCAGAGCTCCATGTCTACACCGAGCCCTTGATCCCGCGCCTCTAGGTGACGAGATGGAGTCCAGCCTCACTTCACCTACCATCAATCCTACAAACAACATTCAAGGGTTCTTCCTGTCAGTCATCTCCAGGCCTCTGTCGTGTCTGTTGTAATGCTCTCCCATCTTGGAGTTTTCTTCCTACACTTCCCAGGTCCCCGCCACGTCTAGTTCTCTTATTCTCACTGACATCAGAGCTCTGTGGCCAGGTCCAGTGCCACAGGCCTGTCATCCCACCTACTCGGGCTGCTGAGGCAGAATCCAAGCCAAGGCCTGCCTGAGAAACTGAGTCAGAGCTTGTCTTAGCGACACAGGTGTTCTGAGCATGTGTGCGCACTGGCTCCGAGCCTAATGGAGGACCAGCTGTGTAGCCTGGACAGCTGTGAAAAGATTCAAGATGGACTTAGTGGGCATAGACTTTAAATGGCTATGTGTCTGAGCATTCATCAAATATGCATTTTAGAAAGTCTTCACAGGTCTTAGAAAACCAATAAAAGTTTACCGCAGTCACGGATGGCCTTAGGAGACCACACATTTTGGTGGTGACACTACATTGTTTTTGTTTTTTTTTTAATTTAATTTTTTGTTTTGTTTTGTTTTGTTTTTCTACAGTGTTAGGGAATCGTACCCACCCAGGGCCTCCCCCTACTAGACAGACAATCCTCCACTGAGCCAAACCTCCCCACACCGGTTCCTTTATTGTTTTCTTTATTTAAAAAAAAAATTGTCCTAAGAAACATGTCTCGCTTCATCAGAAAGCTGACAGACCCTGGCATAGCACAGGTGACAGGAGTGGCTGGCAAAGGGCAGTAGGGTGGGTTGGGGCCCATCCTGGGGTGGGGAGGAGCAGGACGGGCCCAGTGGAGTCCAGGAGCTGTGGGGTGTGGGGGCTGCATGGTGCTTCCTTGAGGGGCCTACACCTGGGGATGCTCTTGCCTTTAGACAATGGAGGAACTGGGAACACTGACAGAGAGGGGCTGGAGGTGAGGGCTCACTCAGTGGCCAGGCAGGCCGGGTAAAGAAGGAACAGACAGGAGCCAGGTATGTGGCTGATCAGGCTGTGACACCCGATCTGGCTGATCTGGCTGGGAGTCCCCTTCCTCCCTCATCGCTCCATAGTCCTCCCTCCCAAGGCTTCCGAACCTTGGACTCCACCTCAGCGTCCAAGGGCCTGTGGTGGGAGGACAACGGTCTCCAGTAGATTTTCCTCCACAGAGGACCACGCGGGCCACAGGCATACAAGAAGACGCACCGTCCAGCTCGAAACATCATACAAGCTTCTGAGGTTCAGAATGGACCCAGGATGGGGAGGGGCTGATGTAAGAGTGGGGGGTTACCAAGCCAGGGAGGGGCTACACGGCAGCATAGATGGGGGGGAATCTCTAAACAGCCCCGTTACCCAGAGGTAAGGAGGAGCTAGCATGGCCCTTGGCAGTCTTGCCACTCCCTGTAGGGAGGCAGGAAGGCTGAGAAGGGTCAGGCCCAGATTGTATGGAGCTGACCCACAGGGCAGCAGGTAGCAGGGCCTGGGTTTCAAGGGAGCCAGAAAACAGGACAAGGGTGGTGATGTGTAACTGCCTTGGTGGGGGATAGGGGTGGGGGTGGGGGTAGGGGGTCTTGACTGCGCAGAAGCAGGCATGCACATGGTAAATATTCCATAGCTACCAACTGCTTTTCTGGGCATGAAATGAGGGGACCCCTAGCACCCCAGACAAGTCACAGAAGAGAACTGGGGGGATGGGTCTCACTGGGTGAGCCTGGGGACCATGAGAAAGTAGGGGCTGCGAAATTAAAGCTGGGGTCAACTGAATGTTTGTCTTCCTAGGAGCCGACAGGTAGACAAGGTTGCCCAGGGCTATCTGGGGCCTGTGGTGGAAGCGGTTTTAAGATTTTAAGATAGCTAAGTCTTGTCTTGGCTCTAATGTCATTTGCTATGCAGGTCTGGGAGATCTCTTTCCTGCGCTGAGCTGAGCCTTGTGGCCAGGCTTAACCATCCCTAACCTTATAGCTCTGAGCTTTGGATCGATATCTAGACAGAACAAGGCCTACCTGGGACCCCAAACAGGCCTGGGGCATAAGAGATAACTACTCAGGAGAGGTTTTGAACTCAGTGTGTGCACTGAGGGGCTCGAAATAGCTACATCCGGGACCCTCCTCTACTCTCTGCCCAGGCAGACCTCACGAGCAGGCTCCAGGGCTCTAGGCAGCATGGGTGAATTCTGTCAACTCCAAACCTACACATCCAAGTGGCTTATTACATCTGAGGGGTCCTGACCACATCTGATGGACATGACAGGCTGTGAGTCCCCAACCTGTCACTGAAACGTGCATGCTCAAACAGCTTCTTCCTGACCTGAGAGAGGACGAAAAGGTGCAAAGCAGGTGGGAGCCGTGCCCAGGAACAGAGATGAGACAGCTGTGGTGCAGGCTACAGAAGTGACCCAACCACTGGGGCAGGGAGTGAATCAGCACAGGGCAGGCCCTGCACAGGCAGGGGGTGAGGCTCCTCTACCCCTGAGCAGGAGACTGGCTATGAATTCAGGGACTCGTGTCTATACCACATCCAAAGCACGGCTCACGAGGAGGAAAAAAAAAAAAAAAGAGGGCATCATGACGGGGAGAATCAGAAGAATCAGGACTATCATTAAGACAGTGGCATATAGCATAGCCTTGGCGTATGACCCTCCAGGGGCCTGGGTGCCTGGAAGTCCACCCTCACCTGCTGCTGGGCCTGGATCCTCATGTATTCCGTTCGTTGCTTGCCATGTTTGCCTTTATCGGGGCTGCCTGCTGGGCCCTGGGCCGCCTTCAGCCGCGAGGCTCCGGGAGTCACCACCTTCATGGGTGGCACGCTGCCACCACCACTCTGTGGAAAGAGAGACAGGGCTGGGGTGGGACAATCCGGTGTAGAAGTCCAAGCATTGGGGGAGGGGGTGTCTCTGGGGTTAGGACCTCCTTAAGCAGGCCCCTGGAGGCCCGGAGACCCCTCCCTGACTCTATGTAACCATCCAAGACTTAAGTTCCTTCTGAGTCCAGGCTCAAGGCCCCCCTGCAGGAGATGATCAGGCTAGGCCCTGTTCTGGGTAAGAACTCATTTATGACTTTTCCTGAGTGGTCCAGGGGCAGCTGTACCTTCCTAGGAAGCTGCTTCTACAGGGAAGGCCCCAGTGCAACTCAATCCCCAGCAGAGGATTCCATCCTGGTCCAGGAGACTGAGTTGGAATTGGGGGGGGGGTCTCTAAGAAGAGAGCAGCCCCAGGTCCACATCACCCCCCAGAGTAGGAGATAAGAAGAAAAATCTCGCCCAGAGATGTGCACATCTAGCTTCCTATAGTC
The DNA here is from genome assembly GCF_900095145.1 of Mus pahari. NCBI lineage: Eukaryota > Metazoa > Chordata > Mammalia > Rodentia > Muridae > Mus > Mus pahari. The sequence continues at coordinate 64,946,754 of NC_034603.1, forward strand.
ACCCCTTCGTGTATAGCCCTTCCCTAGGGGGGGACCCAGAGGCGCAAGCAGAGAAATGACAGGGACAGAAAGAGACGGAGACAGGAAAGGGGGGCCGGGGGGTGGAGAAGAGGAGAAAGCTTTATTCTCCGGCTTACAGAAAGCAGACAGGGACAGAGCCCACTTGGTTCATGGCCGAGCAGCAGAGCTGAGTCCTGGGTGGGCCGGCTTCCCGGCCGCCCCTGGCTCTGCCCATAGGCCTTGGCCTGGAGGAAGGCTCCCAGAGCATGGTAGACTGAAATACAGACAGTGAGATGAGGGAGGCGGGCGGAGCTTCTGCGGCCCCGCTCCTCCACTCTGCAGGCCCAGAGCCTGGAGCAGGAAGGCAGCAGGGAGAAGACGGGGATGGCAGCCACCTGGGGGTGGGGACGTAGGGGCTGGGGGATGCCTGGACACGTCATCATCATCATCGTCGACTTGGCGCCCATCTCGCTCAGGGTGGTTTCTAGTTCCTGGAGTGTCTCCTCCAGGCTGTCCATACGTAGTGGGGCAGCATCTTGTACTATACTGCCTGAGCTGATGGCCTGTGGTCCCCTACTGCAAGCTTGAGTGTCACATACAGAGTTCTGAGGGGTCTCTTTTGAGTGGGTCTCAACAGTAAAAATCTTCTGAGTCTCAACCGGGGATGGTCCCCGAAGACAGAGGACTCTGGTTTCCACACAGTGAGGGCTCTGTAGAAGTACTGGCTCCTTTCCGGAAACTGAGCTGCTCCTGAACCAGAGTGTCTCAGCTGCTAGTCCCAGCAAGGCCTGGGGGCCATTCCAAGCCTTCCCACTGCCAGCCAGGATCCGGGGTCTGGATGTGGGAACTGTCCTGGGACCCAGTTCCTCTAAGGTGGTCTCTGGCAGAGTGGGAGAGCTGGAAGTGCATTCTGTCAAGATGATCTGAGGGACACAGAAGTCCCTGGGCCCTGAGGCAGCCTGCAGGGACAGAAAATGGGCAAGAATGTGATCCCCCGCCGAAGAAATCCTGAGCTGGGGTGAGGCTAAGAGAGAGATGAGCCCCACTGCCTTCCTCTCCCAGGTGGGGAAACTGAGTCAAGGAGCGCCCTGATGATGTCACCCAATACGCTGGGGACAAAGCTGAGCCTAGAGCGCAGGTGTCTTTCCATCCCCCGCTAACCCACAGCCTCCTGCTTCCTGCTGAAGCATAAGATGTGTTCCTTCCCCACTGCCCAGGTTACACTGGGGAGCAAATCTTAGGCTTTCCTCCCAGGCACCATAGAACAGTAATGTGGGCGGTGCCGCTAGTTCATCAGTGAGGATGCCCTACTAAGTGTCTGGTATCATTTGAGCAAATACAAGCAACTGGTTGAACTGCGACTTCAGCTGTGCGATCATACTGGTTTCTACCTCAAGGATGGGCCACTGTCCTCATCTGGGGCTCCTGGACTCAACCTGTGAGCCCCTCCACAGTGAACTCAGCTTTGGCAGGGTGGAGCTTGGCCCTGGCCAGTTCCTCGGCCACATACACTGGGCAGTGCTCCCACTAGGCGCCCATTTCTGTGTGAGCACCTTGGCGCTGGCTCTGGCCAAGCAAGGCCCAGAGTCCTCAAGGGCCCTGTGAACCTGAGTGAGTTCTGCCCGAACTCTAAGTACCAGCCCATGTCAGACATGACAGCTTATGTCTTCATCTTCGATGCTTTTCTGTAACCCATGAAATGACTGTCACTCTCCCTGTCCCCTGTCACAGGAAGGTAAGGAGCAGCACATGACTCACACCTTGTCCAACCTTCAGCTCATTAGCAGTAGAGTCAAGATTTGAACGCAGACAGCCTGAGTTCAAGTCCAGTGCTCTTTTCACTAAACAAGCTGAGACCCCCTCCTCCACCTCCCAAGGCAAACCACCCAGCCCTACCACTGCTTACCTGGAAGTGGGGTGCACACAGGGAAGGCGGGGAGGGCCCCCGGCTCGACAGGCTCCTCTGCCTGATGGCATCTCAGGATGCAGAAGGGGAAACCAGGGAAAGGGCCTTGCCTGCTGGGTCCCCTCAAAACTGAGCCTCAGAACCAGAAAGGAGAAGAGCTGGGTGCTGAGGACAAAGCCAGTCAGGAAGTGTCCCTTTCACACCACTCAGCCCCTGAAGACTCCAGGGGCTGCACACAGCACTGTCCACCTTCTGATGCCTGTCTGCTCCCATGCCAGGTAACCAAAGACCACCCTGTCTCAGGCCGGGCCACAATGCTGGTGGCCGCCATCATGGACCCCATTGTGGGTTGGGGAGAATCACACAAGGAAGGGGAGGGCGTGTGTGCGCATGAGAAGTTGAGGACCGCATGAGAAGTTGAGGACCGCATGAGAAGTTGAGGACCGCGGTCCTCTTACCGGAACCTGGCAGAGCAGAGGGAGAGATGCCCTGACCTTACTCCCCCCTCCTCCTCAAGCACAGCCCCCCCCCTCCGGAGCGCAGACAGCAGGCCCGCCCCCCACATTCCCACAGGAAATAAGCGCAGCAGGACAGCAGCAAAGGCTGAAGTTAGAGAGAAGGACGCCCCAATGCTGAAGCCAGAGAAGGTCATGGCTTCTCTCATTCCAAGCTCCCTGACCCCGGCGGTGGCAGCGGCAAGAATGGCCACAGGGCAGGGAGAGGTTTAGGAAAGCCTTCTCCCTGGTCTGTCCCTGACTCCCCATCCCTGGTGTGTGCAGCGGAGCAGGGTAGAGAAGGCGGGTATCAGGCAAGCTCTCGAGACAGGTCAGATTGAGCCGGACCCTACGGTAGTTCCTGAACAAGATCCAAATTCCGATCTTGGCCCCAAGACAACTCACAGGCTTTGGATCCAGCCTAAACCCAGGCTGTTAATGGGAGCAAAACACTCAAGAGCCAGACAGAAGCTGGTCTGTAAGAGAAAGCCCAGGTCACACCAGATACCCAGGTCGCAGTCTCCAAGGAAGAGCCCCCCCCCCGGAAATCTCGGGGAGGGAACAGATTGTGCAGTTATGGGCTGCCCTTGGCGTGTGCAGGTGGGTGAGAGTCCACGGGGCGTGAAGCTGGGGCTGTGGCGGAGGGGCTGGCGTGGGTGGCGTGTTAGCGGGTTAGCGTGAGAGATGCGGAAAGGAGGCTGTGGAGGAACAGGCAGAGAGAAGTGCGGAGAGGCCCGTTACCTTCCGTGGGGAGCCCAGAGCTGAGCCCCCAGGGGACCCCATGTCCTGGGGGGACAGCAAGGTGGGGATCGGCTGGCGGCGGGGCGTGGGGGGGAGGGAAGATACTGAACTCCTTTCAAACACCTAGGGAGCAGAAGGCAGGGGCGGGTTTGGAGGACCCAGGTGACATGTGCCATGGCAACAGTGATCTAGAATGGCCATGGACTCTAGTCACACCTTGGCACCTCACCACGGTCACTGACCTGCTGGACCCCGAGTCTCTCCTCCAGAGGACCCTGACATGCAGGGACTTCTGGCACAGGGCAAAGATCTATGGGAACCCTATAGGCTGTGGCTTGTACTAATGCAAGAGCCTGGGCCCTTGGGCATGAGGGTCTCCAGGATTCTGACCTCAGAGTACTGAGGCTTCAGCGGTTTGGAGCATAAGCTATCCTGAAGACCGCCTGGGTGGGGGTCTCGGTAACACCGTGCAAGTCTGGGGCTTTCAGAATATAGTGAGTCTGGGGGGGGGTGTCCCCGGGAGAATCTGAGACTATATAATGAAAACTCAGACCTACCAACACGAGTTTTAGACTCACTTCCCACTTCACAGTGGAGAAGAAATAGAAGCTAAAAAAAAGGTCCTGGGCTAGCAAAGGCTTGGCCTGACATCGAGGCCGTGTTCAGTCAGGCATGACCCACCTCCAGCTCTGCAATGATCCTCTCCTCATCGTCCTCATCCTTGATGGCAGAGGCCATAATGGGCGGCGTGGAAGCGGGGCGGACCACCTCTGACACAGCACGGCGCAGCTTCACCTGGGGTTTCTGGACCTCCAGCTCCTCCGACTCGGCCTTCTGCAAAGCCAGGCGCCTATCAAGCCCAGGTCCTTCCCTCCCTCCAGCAGTGACACCCTGCCAGGATGACCCACCCCTGACCTTGCCAGGGCCTGCTGTGGGATCAGAACAACACACAAGCCAGAACTCATGTTGGGTGGCACTGGCTGACTTCCCCCCTCTGAGGTCACCTCAAGCTTCCCTTTCAAGCCCCGCCCGCCAATGGAGGGCTGTACCTTGATGAAGACTGAGTCTTTCTTACTGGTGACCACAACTTCTCCAGTGCGCGTGGTGGTCAGGCCATGGGAGGAAGGGAAGCTCCGGCGGGGAGGGGGCGGCGGGGGTGACTTGGAGGGCTTCTCTGTGCGGTACCGGGGCACTGTGAGCTCATCTGCAAACAGTGGGGATCCCCAGGAACCCATCACCACAGTGTCCACAAGTGCTCATGCCTCCAGGAATGACCAAGAGGAGAGCTCAGGTCAGGACGGGGAGGAAGGCAGGACCCGTTCCTTTCCATTTCCCCATGCCTGGCAGTGGCACACCCAGCCCCTCTTCCTCCAATAGCCCTCAGCCGCTCAGTGCCGACTGTGAGCCAGGAACACTGAGGCACCTTGGGGACCCTTTTCTTGGAACTGCTGACCCAGCCTGGGTACCTTAACACTCCCGAGGTTCATACCCACGCACAAGCCTGGGATGCTGTGCCATTCTAATGTGTCTCGTGTGGCACAGCTGCTCCTCAGCCCCACCAGACTCTGAGCTACATCCTCTCTCTGAGGAGCCTATCCTGCTCCTGGCCCTGCCTTCCTCCAGCCTGGTTTCCATGGCAACCCACGGAAAGGTCACTCAAACCATAACACCTTGGCCTTTGATTCTCTGTGGCTTTCCACCAACCCAAATAGTGCAAGTTCCTAGTCCAACACCTTCCACAACCTCTCAACCTTGCTCTGTATTAAGACCTATCATGGACCCTGCTCAGCCAAAGCCACGGCTTCCCTGTGCTCGCCAGCCACGCTGACCCCCCACCCACACCCCCAAGGTGCGGCTCACTGGCTGGGAAGTGCCTGCTCATTTCTAATGCTCCAGTGGAAAGCCCTCTCCTCCTTTCTGAGACTGCACGGCCCCAGCGTGGCACAGGAAGGAGATGCACTTAGCCCCTTTGTTCTAGGGACACATGAAATGTGGCCTGGGACAGATTCTATAACCATTTGAAGTCTGTCCTCTCTGTAAAAAGGAAATGACTGTGTCTGCCTTCTGCAACGGATGCAAAATCATTAGGAAAGACCGACACTCGACACTCGGAGGGCATCATGTAGTCAGCGCCTGTCTCACCGTCACCATGACCAGTAGAAATGACTCAGAGGTTAAAGGGACCTCGGCTGTGCAAACCCGATGACCTGAATTTGACCCCAGGATCCCACAGTGGAAGGAGAAAATTAATTTCCACAAGTTGTCCCCTGTCACGTATGCACTTTCATCCACACGCACATAGGCACCAACAAATAAGATAATTAAAAATATTTTAAATAAAAAGAAAATCCAGGGGCTGACGTGATGGCTCAGCAACTGAGCACACTGGCTGTTCTCCCAGACCATGGCTTGAGTCCCAGCACCCACATGTCGGCGGCTCACAGCCATCTGTAACTCCTCTTCTACACTCTCAGGCCTGCTTAGGCACCAGGCACATATGTGGTGCACAGACATACTCATGGACAAAACACACACACACACACACACACACACACACACACACTCGTGCGTGCGCGCACGTGCAAATAAAAATTCTGAGCTCCCTGAAGCACTCTTCACAGTCAGGGATGCTGGCAGCACTGATGTAGTACCTCTCTTCCAGATGTTGCCTCCCGCCACTGGCAAGCTTGGGAGGTCAGAGCCCTGTCGTGGTGGCCAGCAACATACTGCCCTCAGAGCATCCTGCCTCTCCCTCAGGTAGGTCGGGCTTGGATGTACTCTTGTCCCCTGCATGAGCCTCCCAGGAGCAGTGGGGAGAAAACTGGACGGACCCCAGCTTACCCTGTCATTCTGTGTCCTGTCCCTTCAGTGACTACTAATGGCTAGCACCCCATTCTCTGGCAGCCTGGCTACCGTGGCAATCGTTCTCCAGTGCTTCCTCCCCCTCGCCCCAGCCAAGCTCTGGGGATGAGTCTCCTTCACGTCCAGGACTTTGTCCCCATACCTGATCCTCTTCGCCCACTGGGCTCTGTCCGGGGGGCTGCCTTCTGACCATGGGGTGCCTTAGGGGGCTTGTGGTCTGGAGTGGGAGTAGGGCCTGGGTGGGTCTTGCTGGCACAGTCCAGGTCGGGGATAGCCTTGAGCAGCTCAGCCTGGGTCTCCTCCAGCAGCCGGTTGATGTCCTTGGCGCTGTACTGGGTCAGGGCTGCCCGCTTCTCTTCCCAGTCTCTCTCCGCAGCCTTGAGAGGGGAAGCAGAGCTGCGGTCAGGACTCTGGCTCATGAACCCCTGAGCTCCTGGGATCAGCCCCTCCTCCAGCCACTAGTGCTAAGAACAAGAGAACTTTACAAGGCTTGAACCCTCCTACTGGGTGCTACACACATGTCCGTGTAGCTTAGAGAGGCCACTCCCAATCAGATATAACATCATTAGGTTTATTTCTGGACACTATTCTGTTTCACTGACCACACAGCTTGTGTTTATGCAAGTACCTTATAGCTTTATAGTATACTTCCTATTGAGAAGGGTACATGTCACCAATATTTCTCAGATCCTCCTCCTAAGGAAAAGGGCCCACGTGCTCCTTCAGTACCTGACATTCCAAGTGACAGCAAGAACTGTGAGCCTAGCTCATGCCCCGCCCTGGCCCATCACCTCAACAGACACAGCTTTGTCCGTGTTTCTCTTGCTGGGAGCGTCCAGGCCTTTGGTGGGGTTACTGCTCTTTGGGGTGAGAGGGGTGCCTTCGGCAGGTCCACTCAGCTCGTGGAGATTCAGTGGCGGACTCGGGGGTGGTATTTCAAAATCCAAGCCTTTGCTGAAGTCGGTTTCAGCTGCCACCTTCTTGGGGGACTGGTTCAGGAGGTTGTTGGGGGGAGGCCACATACCCTCATCCACTTGCCTAGGGTTGGGAGAGTGAGGAGCAGCTAATGAGAGGTGGTAGTCCCAGGAGGGGGGCCTGCAGGCATCAGGGAGGCTATGGGATCTTGCAGGAGAGATGGGAGAGCCTAGAGAGGCACGTGAGGGGAAGCCAAGGCATGCAGGGATCACGGGTCAGAAGTGAAGGGCAGAGCTAGCTGGCACACAGTGATCTCCATCAAGAAGTCAGGATAAGGGGTCTGGGCCCAGTGTGTAACCCCAAGGGAAACTAAAGATCAAGTAGAGAGTGACCTTCGGATCTGGGCCAGCGTGTCAGTGACCCCCCGGCAGCGCTTGAGGAGCCCGTCAAGGCGTTGAGGTTCCTCCTTCAGGAACTTCACTGCCTCCACCTCTACGCGCAGCACTACCCGCATCTTACTCTGCAGGCCTGGGAAATGAGCTGAGAGGGAAGGGGGAGTAAGCCGGCTGGGTAGGCAGACTGAGGAACTGGGGCACAGCAGGGACACCCCCCCTTAGGTCGCCCTCGCCAGGGCAGGCTCACCCTTGAGCTCTGTCAGCGTCTCCCCAAGCTGCTTCAGCACCAGCGCCTTCTCTTCCAACTCAGGACCAGGCACCAGCCGGTGGTTATGGGCCATGTCCCTCTGGATCTTCTCCACTGACTTCTCGAGGTCACTGCAGGCACAGAGAGACCCTTCTCAGTCCCTCCTGGCCCCAGCCTAGTCCCCCCCCAGAAATCATGTCACCAATCAGATCAAAATTAAAAGCTGCAGCAAGGTGTAATGGCTTACTCCTGAAATCCTAGCACTTGGAAAGCTGAGGCAGGAGGATTGTTGAGGCCAGCCTGGGCTACATAGTAAGACCTTGACTCAAACAAAACAAAACAAAACCAAGTCATAAAATCAAAAAGCATTCCCCAGGCTACATGTCCATGTGAAATTGGAAATGCCGGATTTCAAAAATGAGACTTTCAAATAGTTCCTGAAAGGAGTCCGCCCCCCAAGCTCTGATATACCGTAGTATCAGCACTCAACGAGAAACCTCAGACTCTTCCCCAGACACACTCCAAAGTCCTGGAGGCCATACAGTCAGTCTCACAGGAGCCCAGAGGCAGCTGCACGTGTCTGAGGGCACAGCCATGCGTGTCGCCTTTTGTCAGGGTGATCCTGCCACAGTGCCTCTCTTCCTGAGGCCAAAACTGCCTCGGGTTTTCAGCTAGTTCACTGTAAACACTTATAATCTCACATCTTCCTAAAGTCAGGGTCGGAGCAGAGCGGCAGGAGCCTGTAATCTCAGCACTTGGGAGGCTGGGAGAACAGGATCACAAGTTTAAGGCCAGCCCGGGCTACAAGATGTTGTCTCAAAACAAACAGCCCAAGGGACGCAAACCAAGGCACCTTCCTTGTGTTAAGTTCTTAATGTGTGGGTGGGAGGGAGGCTGAGGAGATGGCTCAGTGGGCAAAGTGTTGGCTGGGCAAACCTGAGACTCTGGGTTCAGATCCCCAAGTCCCCATCTAAAAGCTGAGCATAACACAGTGCAACTCCAACCCCAGCGCTGGGGGAGGAGGAGGCAGAGATGACCAATCCTGGGAGCTCACAGGTCAGTGAGAGATCTGGTCTCCAAAACTAAGGTAGAGGGAGGGATTGGAGAAATGGCTTCGTGGTTAAGAGCATTTGCTGCCTCTTGCAGAGGACCTGGGTTGGATTCCCAGTACCAAATTAAATATTTTAAATATTGTAGGATGAAGAAGTGAGAGAATTATAGGCAGATAAGTCATCGCAGTCCCACACATGAGTCAGAATCATCCGTCACTCACGTGCGGGACTTTACATACATTCATGTCATCTGTTAGATTGCAACCCAACAGCCCACGTGAAAATGACTTGAATCTGTCTTACCATCCGGCACATCTGTTTTGTTTTAAAGTTCAGTGTCATCAACCAATTCCACGAGCATGCCTTAGATATCACCGGCCAACCAGCCGATGAAAACACAGACCAGGGCAGAGCCAAGGACAAAACTCCTGAGATTCAGCAGTGCTGTTTAAAGAACTACCCTGCATGAAGCATTTCCTGTTCATCAGGCTGGCACCTCATGGTCAGGCCTGTACAGCACATGCATTTCCTTATTTTAACCTTAAAACAATCCTGTCGGTGGGAACGCTGCTTCCAGCCGACACACAGACAAACAGTGAGTGGTTCAAAGACTAGGCTACACTTCCCAGCTTCTCTTGCAATTAGAAGCGGGCTTTCAAGCCAGGCAGAGGTGGTGCACACCTTTCATCCCAACATTTGCAAGGAAGGCAGAGGCAGGATGATCTCTGAGTTCAAGGCCAGCCTGGTTTACAGAGTGAGTTCCAGGGCAGCCAGGGCTACAGAGAGACCCTGTCTCAGAAAGGGGAGGGGGAGTGGCCTCTCACCTGAGGCCTACACAGGAAGTTGGGATGGGAAGGTCACACTCCTGGATCTAGCCCATGAAGACCTGCCATATAAGCTTCCTCTATCAATGTTCTCTCCCTTTCTGGTTGGTTATGAAGAACCACGACCTGGGTGACTTTGGGGGTGTATGTTGAACATGGCGGATCCTCCTGTCATCTACATCTGCATTGCAAACCCATCTACAGTGTTTTCTAAGAAAGAAAGATCTACCTTTTTTTTTTTTTTTTTTTTTTTTTGGTTTTTCGAGACAGGGTTTCTCTGTATAGCCCTGGCTGTCCTGGAACTCACTTTGTAGACCGGGCTGGCCTCGAACTCCGAAATCCACCTGCCTCTGCCTCCCGAGTGCTGGGACTAAAGGTGTGTGCCACCACGCCAGGCTTACTTTTTTTTTTTTTTTTTAAAGAATGATGAATTTATTGAACGTTAGGTGTGTAAGTGTTTTGCCTGTGTGTATATGTACTGTGTGCTGGCCTGTCACCTGCAGAGGATGAAAGCACACACATTAGAACCTCTGAAGAAGAGGTGGTTGTGAACCACCATGTGGGTGCTGGGGACTAAATTTGGGGTGTTGTTGTTATTGTTGTTTTTACTAAACAGCAGTAAGTGTTCTTAACTCCTAAGTCATCGCTCTGAGCCGTCTCTCTAGCACCTTTAATTAATTTTTTGCAGTAGAATCTCAACATATATATATATATATATATATATATAGGCTGAAGATATATATGTAGCTGAGGATGGCCTGACTAAAGACACTTCTGCCCTCCTCCTGAAGGCAGAAGGCTTACATCACCACACCCAGCTTAAAGTCCTTTACTTTAGAACCATTAAAGGACTCAGGGGCATTTGTTATAGCCTCTGCCTTAAATAAATAAGGAACCCTAACTGAGGTGTGGCCTTGAAAAGGGGAGTGGCAAAGGCTCTGTGATGAATTAGGTCATACAACTAGCTATTCAGTGTGGCAGTATGTTCTCATGTGGGACTGCAGCTATTGGCTCTGTGGTGTCTGTCTCACTTCCAAACTGAAGGGTCTCACTTACCTGCTGTCCCACCCAACTTCACTCTAGCACATGGGGCAAACAAACAAAACAAGACAAAAACCCAGAGCTAGCTCTGGGTCAGCAGACAGACTCCAGGAGTCAACAGGCTTCAGTCAGGGGACCATACCCATCCAGAGAAAGCCCAAGGCGTTGACTAGACAGTCAGGTGAGTGCGCCCAGCAGGAATAAAACCAAAACCCAGGCTCAACTGCCAGCAGGTTGCCAGAAAAGAGGAAGGAACAAAGGAAAAGGAACATGAGAGAGAGGGTGGGGTGGGGAGCGCACAGGGGCTGCAGGACTTGCCACGTGTCTAAGGCAGGAGGCGGGTTCTTAAGGCTAGACCAGAACCAACAAAGGGCCCAGCCGCTGCCTCACTCAAGAGAGACACGTGCCAGGTTGGAGAATTCCACCAGCCTTTCCTGGGTTCTCTACAATGAGTGGTCCAGGCAATGGGTAGGATGGGGTGAGGACTGTCTGTGTTCCTGGAGAACTGCGGCCCCCGGGAAGCCAGGGACCAGACAGTCATGAAGACCAGAGCACACATTGGTCCTTTCTTCTCTTTTGCTCCAGAGCTTTGATGGTTCCCCCCTTAATTTCTCTTTAATGTCTCAGACTAACTCCCTTTGAAAATCCTGGCCCAGCTCTATGCAAAATGGAAAGAGGCACGGAAAAGATGGGGGAAGCAGAGGAAATAGAATCCTTGAAACAGTGTGGCAGTCTCGGGTCAGCTTAAAGATCTGCGGTGGCTGTCACTATGTCATCCCGCGAGACAGGATGGTGACTTGGAGTTACTGCTGTTGGCTCATTACCATGTAAGGGGGCTCCTCACTGCATTTCAGCTGCATGGGGGTCACAGGATCTTACTTTAAACATTACCAAAATGCATACCAGGTTTACCTGGGACCCCAGGTGTGACCACCTCATAAAGCCCCAGTAAGGGCCCCCAACTAGGACTTAGTGAGGTAGCACCATAGAACAGCTTTCTTGGCTCCCTGGTCCCAAGTCCCTTAGCACAGTCAAGCTCTCAGCTGTTTCCAAAAGATATCAGCACTGATGACAATGCTGAAGCACGGAGGGGGTGGCAGCCACCTTCACCACATAGCCCCTAGATTCTAGAGCTGTCTCTGGATCCCCTACTGCCCCGTGTCACTAAAAGGGACCACAAGAAAGGGAGGGGCCTTTGCCTCAGCCCAAACAACTCGGGAGAAATGGCTGCGGTTAGATGATGGCTGCTTCCTGAATGGACAGGGGGAAACTGCAGCAACCCCCATTCACAGGTGCCAGACAATGGAATTGTGGCCAGACAGCCATTTGCTAAATCTGGATCAGACTGTCTTCTGTTAACCCTTCCATGTCTAAGCAGGGTTGGGTTATTCTCTGTTGGGTTATCCTTCTTCAAAATGACTAGAGCCTGGCTTCACTTTGCATAGGAAGGGAAGGGTTTTCTTTGATGCTTAGGTCTCAGGGATCAGGGTGGTAAGGGGTCAGGAACCACCTGGGCAGGTGACAACATCCCTGCCGCTGCACCTTCTTGTTCAAACCAAGGGTGAAGCTGTCTTGGTCTTAGGTCAGAAGGAAAGCAGGCACAGGTTAGAGGGAAAATAGTCGGCTGGCGTGATGAGAAGAGGAAGGCCATAGGAAGCGATACCGTGGCAGAGGCAGGCACCAAGCCAGAAAAAAAAAAAAGAAATCAGGAATTATGCCAGATGGCCAAAGGTTTGTGGGTCATAGAGAAATCTGGCCACAGTGGGGGGTGAAATCAGACTTTAGAACATCAACAAATCTCATCTGTGATTCCAAATAAAGGAACTGCACCTTCCATCTGAGCCAGGCTGTTCACCCAGGCCGCATCGTGCCCCCTTCTCTCCTGACAAGTCTCCGGTCCTCTCCCCACCCCACCCCACCCCATCCCTACACACCACGCTGGGACCCAGCCTCACTTGAGCTGCTGAGTAATGAGCTCCTCGTCGTTGAGGTAACGCAAACGCTCCTCCTCCACCAGGGTGCGCTGCCGCTGCAGCGGGTCCTCCTGCCGCCGCGCCGCCTCCGACACGCGCATGCTCAGCTCCGCCTCGGTGCGCTTCAGCAGCGCGCGCACCGACTCCTGGTTCTGGAGCTGAGGGACGCCAAGAATGCTCGCGTGGACCGGGTGGAAGGAGGACGCATGTTGGGAAGGGTGGGCAGAGGGCATCCCCGCGCAAGCAAAACTCCACAGAAGAGTGGGTTGCTGGGCTATGGTGTGACCTGCCCCGAAGGCGTGGCAAGGTAGAGAGAGGAGTTGGGGAGAACTCAATAGGAGATGATAAGGCTCCATGAGGAGGGGGCAAAGTTATACTGGGCTTCACCCAAGGCGACATGGCTGTGAGTAGCAGCAAAGACTGGGACAGCTTGGGAGGGAGACCAGGTTATATCCTGGAGAAATATAGGGGCAGAACAGGATGAGAATTTCTGTGGCCAAAGAGTGACACTAGATAAGGCCCTGACGACAGTGTGACTGTGGACCTGTGGCCTCAAGAAGCCCTGAGTGGCGACAAGACCTGGGGTGAAGGATTCAAAGTGAGATCTGTAGGGTCTGCCGATGTAGCAGGGACTGCAAGACGAGTGCCCCAATTGACGTGGGTGGCCAAGATCTTATCTGGCCCAGATGGCAGCTCTCTGCCCTCTGCTCTCAGCTTGTCTCTGCTCATTATCCTCACCCGACAAGCCCTAAGCCCCTTTTGAAGAGCCGGCACGAAGATGCCAGGCTCCTGACAGGTGGAACCATCTGCCAGGCAGGGAGGGACCGCCACTCCAGGCTCAGGAAGGGGGAGCTGAGGGGACTTGGAGAATATGGTTACAGGACCTGAAGGAACTGGGACCATCGCAAAGGATAGTGCATGGGGGGAGTGGTGGGCACAGCTCAGGAGTGGGGAAGGGGGCTGGGACTCAGTGAAGTGTCGGGGCTTGGTGAGGGGTCTGAGGTTTAATAGTTAAGTGGAAACTAGAAAGGGAGGCAGACAAAGGGTCTGAAGAAGGACCACTGAGCAATGAGGGACTCTGCTCGCTGGAGCCGAATGCTGGGGAAAGGTGGGGCAGCACTTGCCGAGAGAGTTACAGCCGGTAGGTGGGGGCGGGGTAGGTGGGGTGTGGGGTGGGCGGGGAGAGAGCGGTACCTGGAGCTTGCGCAACTGCTGAAGCTGGCCACGCAGGTCGCTAGCGCTGTTCTGTAGGCCACGCAGATGCAGCTGCATCTGCAGACGGCTGACAGCAGTGGGTTGCTGTCCTGCAGGGGTGCTGCTGGCCGAGGGCGGGGGAGGGCCAGACACCGGAGTGGCCCCGCTACTCTTACTGCCTGACCCACACACGGCTGAGAGAGACCAGAAAGATGAGCCATAAGGAGAGTGGAGCAAAGAAAAAAAAAAAAAAGGAAGGGGAGGAGCCTCTTCACCCAAGGCCCCACCCCCAGCCAGAGAGGCACATGGTTATGACTGTCTACCCCAAGTGATGGGTGAGTTCTCCCAGGCGTATAGTGGAAATCTGTGACTCGCCCATGATGTAGCTACTCCTTAAACTCCAGTTAAGGATTAGGAAACTAACCCTAAAACTCTGAGAGGAAGAAAAGGGTCACTCACGTGCTGAGGGCGTGGCTGCTCCATTGGAGCCTTCAACCTTCTCACTGTGAAGGAAAGAAAAGGAAATGTCCACGGGGGGCCTGGACTGGCTTCAGACCATCAAAGCTGAATGGGACCTTAAACATCACCCCGCTCCCTGATCTTAGGATAGAGCCAGGTTAAAGAGAAGGTGTTGGGGTCACACAGTAGACACAGGGCTTCCAATTTAGGTTACTGTCCATATCTCTGCCTCAAGCCCAAGCCCTGACAGTGTATTGGGGGGGGTGGCGGGGGGAGGAACTCTCACCTTGGGGTCTCCGGCTCTGAGCCTCGCAGTAGGGCACTCTGTACGAGTCCAGTGAGGCTGGCAATCTGCTTCTCCATAGCCTCCATGCGCTCCCTGGGGAGGGGGGTGGGAACCAGCCCCTCCTGTAAAAGCATGTCCCTCCTGCCCACCCTACTCCCTACCCCTAAGATTAGCAACTAGGGGACAGTTAGTCTTCCCCTGACTGCCCCACGGGATCAAACCCCTAGCTCTCCTCTGCCTCTCTCACCAAGACCACCTCAACACATCTCTGAAATCCCAGCAGTTTTGTGTATGTGTGTGTGGGGGTCGCAGAGTATGAGTAGCCTCGGCCACCCGACAAGACCCGGTCCCAAGAACATGAAACACAAACACACAAGAAAGCCCAACTCCTCCCCCAATCCGAGCTTGCGTCAGTGGATTTCAGCGGGGCTATGTGCTGGACAGCTCACTTTCGGCCAACACTAAAGGGGCTGGGTCAGCGCTCCATTTTACTGCTGGGTAAACTAAGGCTAAGGAAATAATACAAACGTGGGTCTCTAGAAGCATTACTTGAGGCTTAACCCATCCCTTCAGTGTCCTCCCTGCCAGATAGGAGACACTCTAGCCACCTCCTTTGCAGGGCCAAATCCTTCCGCTGTGGCTTCTATGTCTCCTCACCTGGTCTCTGTGTCTTTGGCTGGCACCGGCGGCCCGAACCCTACGAGGGAGCGTTCCCCAGGTCCAGGGAAGAGTTCAGAAGGTGGTGCTCCGGCCGTGGAGGCACTCCCGGTGCTGCGGGCCTTGCCTCCAGGACTCTCAGCAAAGACCGACGAGGAGCCCGAATCTTTGCGGAAGGACTGGCGCACCGGCGAGCCGCGGCTGGGCGGCCCCGAGTAGGGGCTGTGCGGGGGTGGAGGTCCCCCGGAGGGCGCCGAGACGTCGGCCAGCTTCTGCGGGGACGAGGGCGGCAGACGGAAGCCATAGCCGTCTCCGTAGAGCGGGCCGCCGGCGCCCGCCTTGTACAGCGAGTCCTCCAGGTCGGACTGCAGCGCGGCGGCCGAGTAGGTGCTGAGCGAGCGCACGGAGCCCCGCTTGTACAAGCCGCCCGCGCCCGGGTATGCGAATGGGTCTCCCGCCGCGGCGGCCAGGCTCAGGCGGCCCTCGTGCAGCAGCCCGTAGGGATCGGCGTAGAGGCCCTCGCCCTTCACCAGCACCATGCCGCCCGCCTTGCCCGCCAGGTCCTCATCTGGCTTCACGTCACGCCGCTCCAGGATGGCGCTGGGGCTGGGGCTCACGCCTTGGCTGGTCGGGCCGCCTCCCAGTCGCTCAGCCGCGTGGTGTACCGGGCTGCCGGCGTAAGAGGGCGGCCGGCCCCCAGCATAGGAGAGGCGTGAACGTGAAGGTGAGCCCGACGGCAGTCCCGAAGGCAGCCCCGATGGCAGCCCTGGAGGCGGGGAGCTAGATGCTAGGTGCGATGCGGGCGACAGGTTGTTGAGGCGCCGCGTGGGCGACGACTCCCGCGACGCGTAAACCATTTCTCTCTGAGCAGAAGACAGCCCGAAAAGCCCATGGAGCAGGTCACGAAAGGGGCTTCTTTCTCCTTGCTTGAGAAGCCAGCACCCCACTCTTTACCCCAACTAGGCTCTGTTCCATCTTCCCTCTCCCAGTCTATCCTGGGCCTTTTGCCCATCAGTACTCCCGCATGGAGATAATCTGGCAGACACCAGAAAGGCAACCCTCAGCCCGTCCTTGATGGGAACAGGAAGAAGAGGAAAAGGAGAGGCTGGGAGAGAAGGCTTACAGTATCTAAAGACCCCTTAGAGAAATCTTGAATGGAAAATGCGGAAGGTAGGTGAGCTGTGGGGTGCACAATTAACTAGGGCACCTTGCCTCAGACTCCCATCTCCAAAAACACCCTAGTTCTATATTCTCCCTAGACCCCACTTGCCCAATCTCACCAGTGTCTTGGGTGCTCTCAGACATACCCGGAGATCACCGTTGGTGAGGTGTGAGCCAGGAAATGCAGCATACAACGGCTCCTTCCTATAGATCTTGATGATACTTCGGTCTTGGATATCCCTGTCAGGTAGAGAGAGGGACAGGGGATCACTATGTGGCCCCCAGCTGTGCACGATGGGAGAGGCAGCAGCTAGAACCCTTTCCTAACACCTACCCTCGGTGCTCAGTGTCTCCTGGTACCTTGGGATGCCTGTCACCAGCAAGCAAACTTGCAAAGTGATGGGGATACACACACACATACACACACACACACACACACACACACACACACACACACACACACACACGAGAGAGAGAGAG
>NC_034603.1:64963456-64965810 GCF_900095145.1 Mus pahari
AGAGAGAGAGAGAGAGAGAGAGAGAGAGAGAGAGAGAGAGAGAGAGAGAGAGACTCCACCTGTCTACTTTCACAGCCTAGGTTAGTGGAAACCCACAAGACTGGAAGATTGAGCAGAGAAGGCGGGGCGCTAGGGCTTGCAGGAGAAGGCAAAAGGGGGAGAGAGGGTGCAGATTGACCTAGGGAAGGGCCACCAAGGGTCCAGAGCTCTTCAGAGGAGTGTGGGGAAGTCCACCCACCCCCCTGGGGCCTCGCCCACCGGACGTCTTCCAGCTCGTAGAAGACGTTGCGAGCCTCGTCCTTGATGAGGATGGCGGTGTTGGGCGACTTAAGCATGCCCATGGTGAGCTTCTGCGGGAACATATGCGCGATGAGTGCGTGCAGCGTGTCCAGGCTGCTGACCTCATGTGTGATGTGTACACGTCGTGTCTCCTCTCCGAACTGCAGGAACAGGACCCCTGCGAAGGAGACGCGCCCATCACGCTCACTGCCTCTGTCAACGCGCCTCGCTCCAGGGGAGTGCGGTGAGCCCTCAGGAGCGGCATCGGTCCCACAATGGCAAGGTCTGAGGCCAGAGGCCGCCCCCGAGTGCAAGTGCACCCACGCGCTCCTCATGCCGCCGGTTCGCGGCCGGCCTCTCTGAGCACCCACCAGACCCCAGGCAACTGGAGTCTGGACGCAGAAACGGGGTTAGGGGGTAGGAGCTGGTAGAACAGAAACTGCAGGAAGGACGGGAAAGTTGGAAGGGCTGGCGAAAACACCGGGAGAAAGAAATGAAAAGAGGAAGGAAAAAGGATTGGATAGAGGAGGCTGAGAGGTAAGGGCCAGCAGGGGATGCTAGGGTATAGCAAAGGAGAAAGAGCGCTGAGGGCAGCGCAGCGAGGACTTGGGGAGGTGACCGCCGCTAGAGGAGGGGGTGGCAGAAGATAGAGAAGCGAAGGGCGGGAGACGCCGGAGGGAGGAGCTGTGTGTGACAGGGCCGGAAGACGAGCAGGCTGGGCAGTACCTGGTGAGCGCAGCTTGGTCTGGCTGGCAGAGCGGGAGAGAGGCAAGCTCTGTCGGAAGCGGTTCATCCTGCTGAAGCCCAGGGGCAGCTCGGCCTCGGACATTGTCTCCAGCGACTCAGCCGAGGCGTAGGACAGCTTGGCTGCCTGGTCTGCTAGCCCTGGCTGGGCTCCCTGCGTATGGCGCGAGCTGCGGGTCTGCAGGGGCAGGGTAGGGCGAGAGGCACCAAGCATGAGCCCCCACCCCCATCCCTTGCTCTGTCACTGCCTCCATCTGGGCTCCGGAGCTCCGGCCAGATAGCAACATACACGCGCACACGCGCGCGCGCACACACACACACACACACACACACACACACTCAGAGGAGGGTCTGTCTCCTGGGTTCCAGACTCCTCGTTGGGTAGTTGCTGAAAAGACTCTAAAGGCCTTGGATTCCCTGAGACAACCAGCAGGTAAGTAGTGAGCAAAGGACCCAGGCACCCTGGGCAGCCATACAAGAAACCATCTGAGTTGGACCCATGGGCACGCCTGCTATTTTAAGCTTCCAACGAACAACAACAACACAAATTTGTCACCGAGGTGAGCAGCAGAATTGTTGAGCAAATTGGAGCATTAGTTCCAGACATTAATTAAGCGGCGGGTGTGTGAGCGGCGGGGCGGATTTATTCTTCAAGGGGCTCAGGGGGAGCAGGGAGAAATCAGAGAATGAGGGACCCCAGGCTTTCAGCACTGGGAAGGGGTTCATGGCCAGAAGCCTTGACTTAGAGAGCTTAGTAACTGGCAGCATCTGCCTCGAGTCAACTGGACCACAACTTAAACTGTACACTCACTCATATACAGGCAAAGCCAGGTGTGATACACACAGATATACTGTGCTAGGCTCCACCTCGTGCCTGTGATGCACATACTGTCACATAGCCTGGCTGGCCTTCCCTAGCATTGAGTATGACAGCCCTCTTCCTAAAGCTACAGCTGAGAGAGATCTACAGCTAAGTTAAGGACGCCACAGACCGCGCAGTAAACCCCTAGGTTCAATTCCTAGTATCCCCCCACCCCAAATAAAGACCTGGAGTGGTAGTTCACTAGGAAGGGTGTCACAGGACCTGACCACTGTTTCTTGGGAAGGTGGCATCTCTCCTTATTTCAATTGTCCTTCTACTTCTACTTTTGATTCTCACCCAGGGCCACAGCCTCAGCCACTCTGCCCCAGACCCTACACCAAACCTGGCTACTAGACAGATGCTCCATGGTGTAAACTGTTATTAGTTTTTTTTTTCCCCTTGCTGGTTTGTTGTTGTTGTTGTTGTTGTTTTCGAGACAGGGTTTCTCTGTGTAGCCCTGGCTGTCCTG
>NC_034603.1:64965840-64973238 GCF_900095145.1 Mus pahari
TGCGCCACCACCGCCCGGCTTAGTTATTTTTTAAGATTTATTTATTGTTATATATGTGAGTACACTGTCGCTATCTTCAGACATACCAGAAGAGGGCATCAGATCCTATTACAGATGATTGTGAGCCACCAGGTGGTCGCTGGGAATTGAACTCAGGACCTCTGGAAGAGCAGCCAGTGCTCTTAACTGCTGAGCCATCTCTCCAGCTCTGTTGTTATTTATTTTAAAGATTTATTTATTTAATATAGGTGAGTACACTGTCGCTGTCTTCAGACCCACCAGAAGAGGGCATCAGATCCCATTACAGATGGTTGTGAACCACCATGTGGTTGCTGGGAATTGAAGAGAAGCCAGTGCTCTTAATCACCAAGCCATCTCTCTAGTCCCTGTTATTTTTTGGGACAGAATTTCACAATGTCACCTTGGCTGCCCTAGAAATGGCTAAGTAGACCAAGCTGGCCTTGAACTCAGAGGGATCCACCTGCCTCTGCCTTATGGATGCTAGGACTAAAGGCACACTCCATCACATTTGGCTTTCATTTAAGTTATTTACAGGAGAAAGAAAATGAGTCAGATCAGTGTCATTCTGTAGTATATGTATTATACATACAAATGTTAGTTTACTGCCATGAAAAAAATAAAACATGATGTCCAAATGTAAATTCTTAAGTTCAAAGGCAGGTATGCTGGTACATGCCTATAATCCCAGCGCAGAAAAACCTGAGGCAGGAGGATGGCCAATGGATTTGAGGCTATCCTAGACTTACACTGGGCTACAATGTGAGACTTAGTTTGAAAGCAAACAAAAATAAACTTATTTTTAACACTTAAATCACAAAAATCACTTCAGACCATTGACATCAACAATCTCAGGTCTGAGAGAGCTTTCTTTATTCATTTTAGTCCTTTATGAAATTGAATTTTAAACAATTGGGGTATATTACTTATACAGTTGAAAGGACAATAACAAAGTATCTCTCCTATTTTATTTTGTATTTTTGAAACAGGGTCTCACCATGGACGCCTACTGAGTCCTTGCTACATAGCCCTGGCCAGCCCTCAACGTGTGTCTACCCCCCTGTTTCTGCCTCCTGAGTTTGGGATTATAGCAAGCACCACCCAAGCTACAAGCATACCTTGGTTCTTTCTCCCCCCCGCCCCAATCCTGATTATCCTCTAATTAATCTCCATCTTCCTAGTAAATCAATTTAATGTTCCAATACAATTAGCATGCTCAGAAAGGGAGAGTCAAGTGTGTCCAGATGTCTTCAAAGTAGCCTGGAGAGCTTGGGAAGGGGCATGGAAAAACCAGATTTGGGCGGTCACCAACAAGCTTCTGGGCTCCAGCACAATACCTTGAACAGCAGGGAGGGCATGGGTCTTTCAAGGAAGGAGGCAGTGTATGGACTGGGTCCGAGTGGGAGATCTCATATCCAGACGGCAGACCTTAGGTGTCAACTCTAGGCCGACCAGCAGTGACAGGGATCCCCCTACCTTCATCCCCAGTGAAGCCACCAGTGGGGAGCCTATGCAATAGAGGGGGGAGTCTGGACCAGGCTGGTGGGCATTGAGTTGCCAGGCAACTGAAAGGTCAGTGGTTGCCAGGCTGGGGTCGATGAGGGGGCTACAGAATGAAGCAGCTGGTGAGATGAGGATTCGGGGTGGTCACTGGGTGGGAGGGGCAGAGTTGGAGAGAGGTGTTGAGAGGAGGTGTGGGGGTGGAGGGAGATGTGGGGAGAGGTGGGGAGGAGATATGGGGGCCATGAGGGGAGGTGTGGGAGGGGGTTTTGAGGGAAGTGTGGGGGATGCCGGGAGATGTAGGGGAAGGTGGGGGCAGTGGAGAAGGGTATGGGGGAGTTTTACGGGGTGAGAGGAGGAGTCTGGGGAGGAATGAGGGGTGTGGGGGGAGCAGAGGGCACAGATGAGCTGTCTGGAAGAGGAGGGTGTGAAAAGCACGATGATGGACAGATCCTGGGGATGGCTGACCACAAAAACAGGAACTAGGAGAAAATAACCATGCCCCTTCCTATACCTGCCCCTGCCTCCTCCCAGCCCACCAGCATCTTTCCATTCTTTCTACCTTTATAGAAAGGCCTAAGGAGATGGAAAGTCTATGAATACTTCTCTCTGCTCCCCAGGCCCCACCAAAGAAGAAAAACAAGAAGACATCTAGACTTGCAGGCATGTCCAACTTCTGACATGGCAACACAACTGCCGTCTACCAAGTTCACACTTGAGAACTAAACAACAAAACATCACAAAGCAAACCTTGCAATGTTTTAGCTAAGTTCACGATTTTATGTTGGCCCACACTGACAGCAACGTGCTGGTGTTAGACAAGCTGGCTAAGGGAGCCGGCCGGAGACAGGAACTCAAAACAGAACTTGAATACAGGAGGGGGCTGCCATGGGAGGCAGTTGTTGGACCTATTCCACCAAAGAGCTAATGAGACCTGGCCTGGGGCCAGGCAGAGGGAGCTGGGGCAGTCAAAGCCAGTCAGAGTCAAGATCTGAGCTCCCAACAGCTGTCTGCAGACTTGGGCAGAAGTACTGGGAGCGTTCACACACTCTTTCCAGGATCGACAGACCCTCAATAGGAACCTTTGTGGGTAAAGCCTGGGGCTCAAGACTTCTTATGAAACGCTAAAGCGATTCTAGCGTGCGGAGGTTAGAATCGGGTCAGCATCTGTGACTAACGAAGTCAGCTACCCGGGGAAGCATGCTACCAGAGCAGACTGTCCCAACGTGCACTGCTCTCCTCTCTTCCATCTTGCGACAACCTCGAGAAAGTCCTGATGGCACAAGCCTGTAACCCAGCAGTTTGAGGGACTGAGACGGGAGGATCGCAAATTCAAGGCCTGATTGAGCTACAGAGGTAGCTCAAGATCAGCCTGGACAGCTTAAAAAGTAAAAAGGGTTTGGGGTGCTGGGCATGGCGGCACACACCTTTAACCTTAGCACTTGGGAGGCAGAGGCAGGTGGCTTTTTGTGAGATGGAGGCTAGTCTGGCCTATGTAGTGTGTTCCAGGCTCAAAACTAAACAAGAACAATACCCACTCCCCAAAGAGTTGGTGGGGATGACTTGGTGACAGAACACATGCTCAAGGTCCTGGGTTCAAATCCCCACTCTGGCCTCTATGATAAAGATGCTGTTCACTTTCCAAAGGAGAAAGCAAGGCCCATAGGAGTATGTTACTGCTAGGATCTAATTAGGAGCGGTTTAGAATCCACCACCAGGCTATCAGACCCTCGAGCCCACACCCTCTCCTCTCTCCTGGCACTTCCAAAGAAGTGCGGTGACAGGCAGATAGATACAGGAGCCCATGACAGAGACACTGATTCCAAGGTTTCTTTCAGGAAAAATGATGGCTTGCACACAGGACACCTGTGTAAGCCTGGGTGCTGGCCCACAACCCTTTTGTCATGTCAGAGGCTCCAGGGGCCACAGATCCCAGACAATGAGCCACAGCAGAACTTGTCTCACTCAGCTCTTGGTGTGTTACAAGAAGATAGGGTAGCTGAGGGTGCTCCCCTAGGGGCACCATGGTACCCTGGGAGTGGGAAGGTACCACTCCATAACACGAACTGTCCAGGGGCACCAGGAAGGCACCCACCCCTAGACCTGACCCCCAAGGTGAAGGGTACAGGGTGTTGCCCGGTCCTGACCACGGAAGGGAATAAGGACGGCAGCCCTGAGGCCTTCCATGGGAGGGCAATGTGAGTTCAGGGTTCAGGGGCCACAAGGATCTGTGACTTCGGCTCCCTGCCTCTATCAGCAGGCTCTAGGCTGAGAAATGTCCGGAACCCCTCTCATTCGAAAACACCCCCAGTAGGCTGGGAGTGCTGGGGACCTGAGTGCCTATCTCTAGGCCAAGCCTACAGTGAAGTGGCGAGATTCCCACTCTAGATCCACAAGCCCCTGGCAGACAAACCCACTCTCTCCCCGCCCCCCCCCCCAAGCAGCAGCCATAACCGGCAGCCCCAGGCCCACCGCCCGCAGAGGAGGGGGCCCGTGCAGTCGCACACCCCAGTGAGAAGCGTGTGCAAGGCGGGGGTGGGGGTGGGGAAGGCAGGACATGCAGTCGTCACAGAGGCAGAAGCATCTCACACTGACCTTGAAACTCCAGTAGTTTGGTTGCTGATGGAAATAAGAGAAGAGATGGTTATAAGGGGCTGCCAGGGAAGAGGGGCAGGGACGGTCAGAGATTCTCTTGGGACTCAACCCTGGGATGTGGGCCTCCACCCTCTGGGAAACAAACAGCAGGCAATGCCTGTGCCTCTCAATTCTCCCCTGAGGCTGGAACCTTCTGGGTCACCAAGGACGACGGGCTGGTTCCAGATGTGCTGGGGGGGGGGGCAGTATAGAATGTTCCAGATGTTTTAACTGTCTTTTTCTAGCCGTGGTAATTAACCTCAGAGAGAGCTACAGGTGAACAAAAGGATAGACGGCCACAGTGAAGATAGCCGAGCCGGGTCGGTCAAAGGTTTGAGGGGAGGGCGGTGATGAATCTGAGCTGCGCGGCAGCGGGACCAGAGAGGTGGTACTCCTTGTGGGAGACCAGGGTAAAATGTCCCAGAAAAGATGGTGGGCAGGTGTTCCAGCTCAGTTAGGAAAGGGAAGAGCAGCAAGAAAGGTGTGCTGAGCAGGCCAGAGAGCTTAAGTAGGTATCCTGGAGCAGGCAGGGGGGCTGGGAAGAAGCAGAGGAGAGTGAAGGAAGGGGTCAAAGGTTGTTGCTAGATGCTAGACAGCCTCTGATGGGAAAAACAGCAACAGATCAAAGTACAGAAAACACAGGGATCAGATGCTGTGATGTGAAAAGGGTCCCCAGCAGGGCTGAGGGCAGGGAGTAGATGGTGGTGACTGGGACCGAGGCCAGGGTAGGCAGGCCTGTGTGCCAGGATGTGCAAGGATCGTGGAGAAAAGTGGACCAACGCCAGTGACCGCTGGCACTTGTCAGTGGATGGGAACTGGGGCCCGCACTTGGAGCTTCAGAGGTGGCAGAGAAGCGTTTTAGGGGGCCCGAGGCTTCTCAGCTCTCAGTAGCCCAGGGCCGCCCTGCCCTCCCTAGAGACTGGGAGGCTCTTCCAGATTGCCGGCGACAAGGGAAGGACAGCCTCGAGGGCGGGCTGATTCTTGGCAAAGCAGAGGATACCCTGCTGACCAGTGCCAGCCTCAGCGGGAGAACAGAGGCAGCAGATGGCCTGGTCCCAGGGTGCCTGGCACGAGTGGACAAGATTCCCCTGGCCTCAGAGTCATTGGAAAAGGAGAGGGACCTTGAGGGCTCCTGCTGGGAGGACACCATGCTGTGGTGCCCTGTGACCCCCCCCCCTGAATGCTTTAGGGGCAGGGAGGAGCTTGGGAGGAGGTGAGGATGGTTACTGCTGGGTGGACTGACAGCCTTTTGGGGGTGGGGACGATGACAGTCTGGGTCTGGAGGTAGAGTGGTGCCAGGGGATGCCTTCGGGGATCACGGGAAGGGACAGTGTGGCTTAAAGACCTGAGCCATAGCTTCTGTGACCTTGGATAGAAAAGGAAGCAGAGAGATGGCAGAGCCAGGCTGGGGACTCGGAAAGGTTTATGTTGAAAGTCATGTCTGCAGACCAGGAGTGATGGACGGCTCTGCAGAGAGAGCCACCTGCTTCCCACCCACACCCCACAGTGGGCACAGGAGCCCCCCACAGCTCCCTGCAACATGCACGTTGCTCCTGCAGTGAGCTGGCAGACTCGGGCACCTCCTTGAGTAGTCAAGGAGGTGACCAACATGTCCAGGACAACGAACACACCCACCACGGAGCACAGCGCTAAGGGAAGCCGTGAGAAATGGCCCCCAGAAACACAGAGCAACTCGGAGACGTCCACACAGAGACCACCCGACTCAGACCCACCTCCAAGGACGCTCGCTAGAGCTATACCCAAAGACATAGATTGTAGCAAGGCCAGTCACACCCACCCTCAGCACATCACAGACCCATGGAGGCAACGGACCCCCATTCACACACGTACACAAACACTAGCTACAGAAAGATACACAAAGTAGTACACAAGGACCGGCATGACCACTCAGTGGGTAAAGGTGCTGGCTGCCAAGCCTGAGGATCTGAGTTCGATACCCGGAGGATCCCACATGGTGGAATACAAGAACCCACACCCCACACTGCCCTCTGATTCCCCCCACACACACACAAACCATGCAAGCACATACCCTTCCCCATACACACGTATACTTAATAAATATTAATTTTCTCATTAGAGCAATATATGAAATACAGATTCAAAGGAAATGGTCCTTTCTCTGCTCCCCCCCGCCCCCCCCCCCAGCTGGGTCAGGACATTTGTGTCACCTCTCACCAGTATCTAATGGCTACGATGGTCCTATCATCGTGTCTGGGAGCTGATTTCCTGAATCAAGAAAGATAAAAGTTGTCCCCTCCCTAATCCTGCCACCAGTCTCAGCACAGGGACTCAGGAGGTCTGGGACAGATGACCAGGACTCAGCTGGTGTTCCTAGAAGTCTATAGCCACACGGACTGTGCCTCCTTGTGGGTTCTAAGACTGTACACACCCACCGGTCAGTACCTGGAAGGCTTGGGTCACAAACAGGCCCACGGGAGGGAACAGGGTGACATCAGAGTCTGGGAAGGGCCATCCTAGCTCTGAGAAGGGTACAGATGGAAGAGAGGCCACATTTATGTTTGGGGGACTCGGATGGACAAATGACACTGACATCCAGCCATAGGACTTTGCAGTTTGCTCAAGTAAGCCCTGCCTCCTTCCTTGGTCCTCTCTTCAAATGGGGAAGAAGGATCCTTCCAGCTGGCTTCAACGGGAACCAGGTACATGGTCTCCAAGCAACTCACTGTCCTTGGAGGGGAAACTTGCTTCATGAGAAGCCCCCAGGGAGATGGGCCATCATCCACCCTTTCAGGTGTGAACCCAAGGGACCAGCCCTGCTGATAGGGGGCAGAGGCTCCTCCTCTATTGTGCAAGAGGGACACCTCTGGTCCCGTCCCTCCCCTTACCCCCTTCCTGGTTGTAGGTTCTTCCGCCTGTGCCCAACACATATGTGCTATGTAGCAATGTCCTCAACAAATCTATGGCAATGAACAAATGCCAACCGGGCAAACCAGGCAAGGCCAGCAGGGATGGGGTAACTCTAAATACTAGGCCTGGCCCCCCCTCTGTCCATTTCTGGGTCCCTGCTATTCTGAGCCCTTTTCCTGAGACTATCACAGGTCTAACCCTGAAAGAATGACAGGGAGCTTAATGTGGTGGCGCACGCCTTAAATCCCAGCACTTTGGGAGGCAGAGGCAGGTGGATCTCTGCGAGTTTAAGGCCAGGTTCCAGGACAGTCAGAGCTACATACTAGAAAGACCCTCTCTCTCTCTCTCTCTCTCTCT
>NC_034603.1:64973503-64981561 GCF_900095145.1 Mus pahari
CACACACACACACACTGAGGAGTTAACCCCTATCACTCCTTTCCAGTACTCAGTCCATCTCTCTCCCCCTAGAGCTGGCCCTCTTCCGCCCACTCCAGCTTCGGAGAGGCAGGACGGATCCCCATCGGGACCTTACCACAACCCTTTCCCTTGCCCTGGGCAGAGGTCCCGGGATAGGCTAAGTGTCCCCATGACCCCTTCTTGACCTCGGGCCCCAAGGGAGCATCCTGCAGAGAGGAAAGCAGCCCACAAGTCGCACCCCCTTCCTTCGTCCCCAGACTGGCGCACACACCCACTTCCCCAACTCGTGTGAACCCGAGTCCGTGTAAACGCCCGCTCCCAGCTTAGGGCTACGCCACGCACCCCGTGGCCGCCAGCCTGCCACCGCCACGCCGCGTTCGGCCCTCCCCCAGGGATTTGCAGCGACACCCGCAGCTCCGAGCCCTGCGGAGGCTGGGTGTGCGGGGAGGGGGTGCACTGCAGGAGCCGCGAGGCGCCTGGGGCCCGGGGCGCACCCCGGGAAGGTCATGACTTTCTGAGATTGGGGGAGGGGGCGCCTGCCGCATTTGGGGGTGGGGGCCGACACACGTGGAAGGCACCTGCTGCGGTAAGGAAAGGGAGGGGGCGTTTCTCCGAGATCGGGAACCCGCTGCGGTCACGCGCCCCGCACCCCTAGACTAGTCCTCGGAGCCGCGGATCGGGACCCGATCTCCAGGTCCCCGCCTCCCGCGGAACCCCACAGCCACTCGTCCTTACCTGCGGCCACAGGTGCACGCTCCTGGCCGGGTCCCGCGTCGGGCGGGGGAGGGAGCACGGCCCGCTACTCCCACCCGCGCGGGCTCTCCCCTCCCCCGGCCGCCTCCACAGCCGCCGCCGGTGCCCTTTGCTGCAGTGCGAGAGCCGCCGCTGCCGCCGAGCCGGCCCGGGCCCCGGTCGCCCCGGTAACCGCGACTCCACCTGGCGCGGCGCGTTGCGCCGCCGTGCGCATCCCCTCTCGGCCCCCTCCCGCGGCGCGGCCCCGCCGGCGCAGCCCCGCCGAAGAGCAGAGGAGGCTGGTAGCTGCGTCGCCGCGGTCACCCGATACGCCGGCCCGCCGCCCGGGACTCGGGTTGCAGCAGGAGGGAGGGAGGTTAGACAGCCTAGAGGAAGCGCGGGGGGAGGGGCTGCGGCTTGGTCTAACCTCTGGTCCCTTCCCAGGATCCTCCTCACTGCCCCCCATCTCCAAAGGTCTTAATTATCCCCACCTTCCCGGCCTTTAACCTCATTTCAGCAGCGCCCCTTTGCCCCTTTAATCCTTCCATGACTTAATCCCCGACTGAGTCTGAGAGGCCTAAGACGCCTTAGTTTCCTTGTTGGCCTCTAATCATGCCTTGCTGTGTGATTCAGGTCCTTTGCAGCCAGTCTCTGTGCCTTGGCTTTACGAGAATGAACCTCAGACTTACCCCTGGTGGGGAGGAATATAATAAACTGTATCAAGAGATGACAAGATCCTGGGCTTACTCTTAAGCTCTGGGGCAAAGGTCCCCCACAAACTCTCCTTCCTCCATCAGAGTATAATTCCAGACAGACAGACAGACCATCATTCCATCACAGGACACAACTGAGCCAATGAGAGTCCAGCCTCATGTCTGCCTCTGAGGCTCCAAAGCCCTAACCCTGCCCCCAACACTCCATCTCAGAGATCCGAGGCACCAGGGTCCATCCTGTGCCTGTCTTCTGTCCATCACTATGATTGTCCTACTGTTGTCAGCCTGTGATCTCCACCACACCGGTGGCCACTCATGACAACTCCCTCCCACCTGTCATCCAGCCTTAGGAACAAACGCATCGCATCCCTGTCCCTGCTCCCCAAGTTCAGCCAGAATGGGACTGAGAGTCAGAGAGGAAGCGGCTCTGTGCCCTGAGGATGATACCCAGCCTGTCAAGCTCTTACTAGACAGGTTCCTCTCAGCCCACGCATCCGGGCTCTGGAGGCTCATCACATCCTAGCTGGTCACAATATCCTTTTATTTTCCTTGGGAAAGTCCAGCCTTGTCACACTGGAGTGCGTGAAGAACTGGACCTCTTCCACTAAAAGAACTGGCAGCCACAGCCCTTCTACCTTCTACCTACTATGGTGGCCATCAAGTCCAAAACTCCCTGGTTCCAGGTACAGCTAGAACTCCTGGTCCCCCCCTCCCCATGCCTGCTATTTCTCTCCTGGCACAGTGTGCAGGCCTGAGCTGGGAGAGCATGCTGAAATATATCCTCTTATCAGGGAAAATGAGGCTCAGGGAGGAATGGGGAAACAGGATCAGAAGCAATGGCTAGATGCCCTAGGTCTTTTTAAAAACTGCAAGAAGGGAGAGAGAAAGACACCACGCAGAACTTCCTGGTGGTCAGATGGGGGAAGGCAGGCTCCACTCAGAATAAGACAAGAACAAGAGACTCCTGGGAGCCCAAGAAACAAGACTAGGTCCTCTTGCTTAAAAGAGAGAAATAACTATTTATTTGTTGGTTGGTTGGTTGGTTGGTTGGTTGGTTGGTTGGTTGGTTGGTTGGTTGGTTGGTTTTGAAACCATTACTGTCCCTCAAAGAGGTTCCAGCTAGATTTGGGGAGGCAATTGTAAGGACTCAATCGGGGAGTTGTGAATCCAGGGCGTGGGGGGTTTCTTGAAAGTGAAGGATTCGCACATAAAAGAGAAGGGGTACAAAATAATTCTCACTATCCCCCCCCCTTACAAAAAAAATAGGGCCTCCCCAAAGCCGAACTCCACCGTGGATTTTTGTGGGTGGGATGGGTGGCTCACCTGGGCAGGCTGGCCAGCCCCTGAGGGGGTGGAGTCGCCGTGGAGGTGGGAACAGAGGGAACTGAGGAGGCACACAGGGTCCACGGTCCAGCCGCCGACCTGTGTGTGTGAAGCAAGGGACACCCCATTAGGGGGAGCGGGCAGGAGCCGCTGGGACTGGAACCAGACAGGGATGGATGTTCCCAGGGCAAGCTCTGACACAAGGAAGGGAGCCAGAGACGTGGAGGGGCCTTCACAATGGCTGGTACTTTTTTTTTTTTTTTTTTGGTTTTTTCGAGACAGGGTTTCTCTCTGTAGCCCTGGCTGTCCTGGAACTCAGAAACCCGCCTGCCTCTGCCTCCCGAGTGGTGGCTGGTACTTTTAAGTAGGGCCCCAAGTTCTTCTGTATGCCTGACAGTCCAGGGCTTTCCCCACCGGAGAGGATCCTTATTTCCAGTTCCCAGCTGCCTCCAGTAAACTCCTCCAGTATCTGCCTCCTTTCCTTCCTAAACAGGACACCTCAGATCCCACACCACAGGGTGATCTCCCTCCTGCTGTCTCTCTCAGCCATCTCTGTAACCCTGGCTTCCTGCTCCTACCCAAGACCACCAGACCAGACTCCTCCAGCGCTTTCCCGCCTGCCCTTGGCCTCTGGCCCCAGACTCTCCCCTGACAACCAAGCAGTCCTGCTCCGCGTCCTCCTGGCCTCACACTACTATGCTGCACTGCGCCTGGGTACTCTGCCCACTGAAAGGGCCCTGGGTCCTACCTCGGAGCCTCTGAAGGAGCGGATGGGGACAGGACAGAGGGAAGGGATGAGCCGGAGCATGGCTTGGTGTCCCTTAGAGCTGCCACCTGGCTGCTCTCATCTTTTTTTTTTTTTTCTTTCTTTCTGCTAAACAGACATCTGTGTAACCAGGGTGTCTAGCTCCTTAGTACACCTGGTCTCCAAACGCTGAAACTGGCCACAGCTTCTGCTTATCCCTGCCCAGACAACACCTAGGCGTCTGCAGTCTAGGCACCGACTGCCCCATGGCTCCTCTCTGATCATTTTCTGCATTAATGGCTGTCTCATGACCCACTCTCACTTCTGCCCCTAACTTGACTGCTCCCAGGTCCCCTGAAGCCAGGGTCCCCCTGGAGTTCAGAAATAGATATAAGGTATCCATTTGGCATCCTGGAAAGGTCCCTCCCAGTTTCTCACCCCACCCCCATTGACTATCACCCATTTCTCTGTCTTTCCCAGGGACTGACATCTCCCTGTCAGTCAAGAGCTTCTTCTTAGCTCTCATGTGGGTCTATGTAGCCCAGGTTGGTAACTGAGGATGGCCTTGAATTTCTGATTATCTCGCCCCTCCCCACATCCTTCCTCCCAGAGTAATGGGATTGCAGGCATGCACCACTACAGCCAGTTTGTGCAGTGCTGGGAATCAAACCCACACACAGCCTCTGGCCTGCCAGGCCAGCACTCTGTACCAACTGAGCTTTGTCCCAAGCCTTTAGCTACATCCTCCCCACCTGCCTTCCCGATTTATAGATCCAGACCACCAATAGACCAACAGCCCCTGCTCAGTTTCCCCTCCCACTCTGTCCACACACCCCTTCCCTTCCTCTCCTCCTTCCCCTGCTTCAGGCCAGCCCACACCCAGCTTTAATGTAGTGTTTATAATAGATACAACCCTCATGGTCTCTACTGGCCCACCCCACTTTATCAGTCTGCCTCCTCATGTCCCACTGCAAACCTTTTCCCCTACCCCCAGTCTCTTTTCCCAGAGGGACTTTTGCGTCATGCCCCCAGTCCACTCAAGCCCGAGCTGCTTCCCCAGTACCTGCTGATACAGCATTTTCTTCCTTCTGTTCAAACCCTCTCGCCCTGCTAGTCCTCATATAGGGACCACTTCATCCAGACAGCCTTCCCTAGGGACCACCTCCTCCAGGAAACCTTCCTATCAGGCCCCTGTAACTGATATTTCTGATCCTAACCCCCCCCCCAATGGACCAGGATGCTCATGCAATGTCTAATTCTCTACCCCCACCCCACCCCATCCCCCAGCTAAGGAGGTCAGGGCTCTACCTGAGTCTCGAACCCCTTCTGATCTTCACCAACCTGGACCCTGTTCCCAGGGGTGGGGGTGGGGGACTCTAGAGCCAGGAAAATGCAAAAGACAGAGACTAGAGAGGAGGACTGGGGGCAAGCAGGGTCCCAGAACCATGGCGTTCCTGATCTCTGCAATGGGGGGGGGGCAAGGTCCCTCCCTGACCCCAGCCACACTGAGTGTTACACCTGGAAAAGGAGCTGTGACCCAACCCTCCTCGGAGTGACTGAAGGAGTGCTAATGGACAGACACTGTCCATCTTCTCCCAGAAGGGACAAGGCCCAAAATTCCAGAGCTGGGACACACCAGCCCCTTCCCAACGCAGGGCTAAACACAGAATACTAGCCCCAAGAGAAAGCTGGTGCTTGGGTGGGGAAGGGCATCATGGAATCCAGGCTGGGCAAGGCTGAGGAGAGAAGCTTTTCCTACCCCAGGTAGGTCCTGGGCCAAAGGCAGAGGCCCCAGCCCCTCCCCTCCCGCGGCCTTACCGAGGGCAGGAGAGAGCCAAGGAACAGATCTAGATCAGTCGCACAGTAACACAGCCAGTCTGCCTTCCTGAAGGAGGTAGTACTAGGCTCCGGTTCTGGGCTCTATTCAGGCTAGGCCAAGTGAGATGCAGACTTCCAAACCTCCCATGTCTGAGAGAGGTGCTACCACCAAGCATTTCAGCTCTCCCACTGGGTCCTCGGTGCCTGAAGCTTCCCTCCCATGCCTTTTCCCCAATCATTCCTTTGGCCCCGTGTGGGCTGAGGCACACTTTCCGGCCCCTCTTCCCACATTCTGCTGCTCCAAGGTGACAAGCAGATGGCAGAGACCTGGAGACGGAGCCCCACGCCTTTCTCCTCCAGACTCCAGAAAAGACCAGAGGGCCCTGGGGACAAACTCCCCAACTCCAGGCTCCCTGCTCTGCCCCAGATCCCAATCCGATCCCTGCAGACCCCGCCCCTGAGAAACTCACCTGCTCTCGCATCCTGTCTTGCTGACCTCGCAGAGCCAGGGCATGCTGAGGGTACTTGCTCTTCAGGTGGTCCATGAACGCATCTCGCTTGCGGTCAGCATCGGCCTTCTGGAGCCCGCTGAGGGCCTCCAGGCTCTGGGCAGCGATCACCGTGTGCCGGCGCTCGGAGGTGTGCACCAGCCCCACGTTGGAGAAGCGCCGGCCCCCGCTGCCCGCTCCGCCCCCACCCCCCAGGGTCCGGTACTCCCGAGGGTACTCGGCATCGTCGGCAGACAGCATGGGGGGGCTGCTCCGCTCCGGATCTGCGAGAGGGGAGAGGGTCTGGGGTCACCAAGGCGCCATGCCAAAGAGCTGCCCATCTCCCACAAGGGTCCCTGTGGGGCAGGGCGGGGTCTGATTATGAGATAGAGAGGTCTTTGGGAGCTGAAAGGGGGCGGGGGAGGAGGAGGGTACATAAGGTGAACTTAGAATTTCAAGTTGGGGGTGGCGAGCAGGTCCTGCATGCAGCTCGGCTCTTTAGTTTGCTTTGGAGCAGGCAGGGGAGTTAGCTGTCTGGACAGGAGAGACAAGGAGTATTGGAGGTGTCCAGGTCACCTCGGTCCCTTTCCTAAAGACAGGGGAAAGAGCTGCACGGTGCTCTAGAATATTCTCTAAGGAGAGGCTGGAGCCATGAGCACCTTCCCCAGACCTGTGCATTCAGGACCGTATCCTTCAGCTAGGGGGCTAACTAGGAGAGGGACCAGGGAATCATGGGAGGGGGGAGGGCAAAGGTCAGTCCCAGGGCTTCTTCCCAGGGATGAATGGAGGCCCAGAGACTGGGACAGAGAGACTCCCTTTCCCTCCCCGCAGCCCCAAGAGACAAACAGATAGACAGACAGCAGAGGCTGGGCACAGAGAGGACAGTGAGAGATGGACAGAGAGAAACTTACAGGAGAAAGCTGGCAGACAAAACAGGTCGACCCTCCCCTCCCCCCCCCCCCCGACTCTCAAGATCTCCTCACAACACAAGACCCACAAGTGACTGCACAGGGGACAAAGACAGAACAGAAGTGGGGCAGGGGAGGCCGGGGGCTGAGGTCTCCATAGGAATCCTTAATCCCCTCCCAAGTCCCCTCAGGCGACTCCTCCAGCTACAGCCTTCCCCTGCTCAGCATCTTTCCCCAGTCTCATCCCTAAGGCAGGCAGGCCGGCCCTCCTGGGTAGCCACCTTAGCCATATTTCTGAATATGAAATAGTTGCTTGCCTGCCCCCCACCCGAGGTCATCCTATTGAGAGACAGGGTTCTCCATACATCCTGCCCAATCACCCACCCCCAGAATGGCAACCCCTAAGCATGGTCTAGGTAGGGCTGGAGCATTAAGCCCCACCAGCCAGGCTTGCACCCACACCAACACTGTCCCACTGCACAGCTCCTGGAAGGACAGACGGGGGCAAAAGGAGACATAACTGGGATCCTGGGACTTGGCCCGGTTTATGAGAGCCCTCTTCCCTCCACACAACTGCTTAGCAGGCCTGCTGCTGGGCCACACTCACCCAACACCCAACCACAGGGGGAGAAAAAGAGACTGAGCCACATGTCAAGACTAGCTACCTCAGCACCAACACACACGCACATTCACGCGTGTGCACGCACAGACACACAGAGGCACCACACAGAACCAATCCACCAGCAATACACTCAAAAAGAGCCACCACACACACACACACACACACACACACACACACACAGGGCGGAGACTCCCTACTCATGGCACCAGCAGAAAGAAGAGGGAGGGGGAGGGGAAAGGGGAAGGGAGAGGGGAGGAGAGGGAGAGAGAGAGGGAAAGGGGAAGGGAGGAAAAGGAGGAGGGAAGGGAGAGGGAGGGTGAGAAGGAGAGGGAGAAAGGGAGGGGGAGGGAGGGGGAGGGGAGAGGAGCCACCCTGACACACACAGCACACTCTTCCAGGCTATGACCCAGACACCCAGATACAGGCATCTGGGGCTCATAACCCCAGAAGACCCAGCACTTCTCACTAAACCACAAAAAATACAACAGCTCCCATAAGAACTTCAGTCATAGCCGGGCGGTGGTGGCGCACGCCTTTAATCTGAGCACTTGAGAGGCAGAGGCAGGCAGATTTCTGAGTTCGAGGCCAGCCTGGTCTACAGAGTGAGTTCCAGGACAGCCAAGGCTACACAGAGAAACCCTGTCTTGAAAAACCAAAAAAAAAAAAAAGAATAGCCAGGAACATGGTG
>NC_034603.1:64981647-65009462 GCF_900095145.1 Mus pahari
AAAGAAAGAAAGAAAGAAAGAAAAAGAACAAGAAAAAAAAGAAAAAAAGAACTTCAGTCATCGGCTGCACGGATCTCCCATCCTTGCCATGGCTCTCAACACACCCCTCTCTGGCAGGTGTTAACTGTGGTCTCTATTTCAGATATGGCTGCCAAACTTCAGAAACCCAATGAGAAGTCTAAAGTTAGAAGTAGCAGAGACCTAGTGTGATTCCCCCAATGTCTGCCGGGTTTGCACTGCCATAACCCCGGGCAGGTGACCGTGTGCACTGGACAGAGTGACCACTGAGTCAGGCAGGTGACAGTGTACACGTGGAGGCCTCAGTCACCAACTGTAACCTTCCAGGTTCCCTCTGCCCCTTTCGCCACAGTTACTTTTGTGAGTCTCCCCAATGAGGCAGACACACAGGGATGGATCTGAAGACATTATTTATATCTATATCTGTGTGTGTGTGTGTGATTCATAATTTATCAAATAGTAAGTATGGGCTGGACCTAGGCCTCCCACACATAGGTGGTAGGCGTGCGTCTTGGTCTTCATGCAGACCTTCCGGCTGGCCCTGAGTCTGCTGCCTGCCTGTGGATCCTGTTCTCTCCTAACTGAGCCGCCTTGTCTGACCTCAGTGGGAGAGGATGCGCCTATTCCTGCAGTGACTTGATGTGCCAGGGTGGGGGGGACATGAAGGGCTCCCTCTTCTCAGAGGAGAAGGGGATGGGGAGGGGCTTATGAGGGTGGGACTAGGGGGCTGCGACCAAGATGTA
Source organism: Mus pahari (assembly GCF_900095145.1). NCBI lineage: Eukaryota > Metazoa > Chordata > Mammalia > Rodentia > Muridae > Mus > Mus pahari. The sequence goes on from NC_034603.1 coordinate 64,982,409, forward strand.
AACATGAAAAAAATAAATGCTAATAAAGAAAAAGATATATAATTTACTGAACTATTTTGTGTCTTGCTCTATGTAGTTTAGGCTAGTTCTGATCCTCCTGCCTCAGTTTCTCTAGGGCTGAGGTTCACAGGAGTGTTTTATATTGTATTGATTACACCTTTATTTTCATAAGGATCAGAACAAATCTGAGGGATGAGGGCAAATCGCTGGTTTTATAGATATTATTCCTCAGAGTGATAAGATGTTTCCTCTTAAGTATATACATAGTTAAGTTCAAAGTGAAGTTGGGTTAACAAAGCAATGCTGGCTGGGCAGTGGTGGCCCACGCCTTTAATCCCAAGCACGTGGGAGACAGAGGCAGGCGAATTTCTGAGTTTGAGGCCAGCCTGGTCTACAGAGTGAGTTCCAGGACAGCCAAGGCTACACAGAGAAACCCTGTATCAAAAACAAACCAAAAAAAAAACAAAAAACAAAAAAAAAAAACCAAAAACAAAAAAAACAAAGCAATGCTGAATTGATACAGTGCAAACAGTTCCCTCATAACAAAAGAAAGGAGGTGGGGGGTGGAGGTGGGGGTGGGGGTGGGGCGACAGAATGAAGCCTGCTAACTAGGCTAACTAAGGCTAGGAACACAAGGGCCATCTTCCTGCCATTCTCTGCCCCAAGAACAGCTTGTGGCAGGGCAGGGCAGGGCAGCCGGCCAAGGACTGAGGGTGACACAGGGGAGCAGGCTGAGTGCTCTGTATGTGTGGACTCCAACCTCCCTCCTCCTCCATGACACCAGAGGGTCGGACCCCACAGAGGAGATGGCCGGGCTAAGGGCACTGAACTCCACCCTCTTTCCCTACCACGTGTGTTCCCTCTGGCCTTCTTGCTGGACCTAACTCTGGGCCCAGGTCACGAGGACTCCTGCTGGCCTGCTCTGTCCCACGAGACTCTGGACACACATGAACTTCCCTCCTTGCCGACCTCCAAAGATCTCCTCCTTCACCCCTGGACCCCACATCAGCCCCCCTTCCCCATTCCTGAGAGGGCATCAACATTTCAGGTGTGGGGCACACAGTGTACTAACCCAAGGTAAGTGATGGCCTTGGGGGACCCCGGGAAGTATCCAGCTCTCCCAGGATGGTGTTGGCAGGAGGGAGGGATGAGGGGTTCAGTCCCACTGAAGGCCTTTAGGCACGTTAGGGATGTAGTGGCTTAAATCTCTCCTGGTGACAGTTGGAAAGGGACTGATGAGGCTTGGGTGTCAAGGAAAACAGGGACAAGGCTTTACTGCCTCCTGGGGGACAGGAAGCACCCGCCAGATGCCCAGGTACTGGACACTGGGGTTCGGGGGGGGGGTGCTCTTTGGCAGGGGCAGAGAGGAGGAGGGGCTTGGATCTGACAGGCTGTAGAGCAGTTTAAGGGCTTTGGAAAGCCCTAGGTGTTTGCTCAGAAAGAGGGCAGGGCAAACCCAGCCTCCTGAGTTCCTGCTTGGGACAAGCCTGTCTCTTGTCTTTTTGCAGGGCCTGGTGGTGTTGGGAGGACCAACCCTGAGCCAAAGAAGGAATAATCAAAGGAGATTCCTTTGTAGTCATTCACTCGGTTTCTCTGTTTCTATTTCTCTAACACACACACACACACACACACACACACACACACACACACACACACACACAACTACTAGTCTCAGAACTCTATGTAGCCATGGATAGCCTTGATCCTCTTCACTTCAGTGCTGAGATGACAGGAAGGAATGAACCTCCATGGCTGATTTCTGCAGTGCTGAGGATCAAACCCAGGCTTCCTCATCCCTGCAAGCCAAGCACACGGTCAACTAAGCTACATTAGCCCCTTAACGCTTTGGAGCCAGGGTCCCTGAATTTAGACTGTAGCACTTAGACTGAATCAGTTCCTCCTTCCCCCCCACCCCCAGGGACTCAGCCAAGCAGGCCCTTCCCTGATGAGTTAGAGGTCTAATCTGTAAAACAAGGGCGTTAACCTTCAAACCCTGCCCCCAAGGAGGGGGGGGAGGGAGAGAAACTGAGCCTATGAGCTGGCTGGGCATGTTGGTTCCCTGTCCCCTCAGCCAGCTCCCGCTCTCAGCAGGTCCTCAGGCCGCCCTGACCTTCTCTGAACTGTGCAGTTTAAGGCTGGCAGCAGGCTCCAGGCCCAGTGACCCAATCAATGGTGCTCAGGATTTGGCTGGGTTTAAGCTAGGAGGCGCACCCGGATGGAGAGAAGAGCAGAGGGGATGGAGAGAAGAGCAGAGGCAGGGAACTTGCCAGGTGGGCAGGAAGGGCTGGGATGTGCTGGGGGGGGGATGGGATGAATCCCCCTTTTGGATTTTTTGAGGCACTCTTTCCACATGTAACAAAAACTAGCCTTAAACACATGGTGTAGCCCAGGTTGGCCTCAGACTTAGAGCACTGTATTACAGGCACGCCCTGCCACACTGGGTTCTTAAGATTCTTGAAGGGGAAAGTGGAGGTTATAGGGCAGAGGCCGGGGACTAAGAAAAGGAAGCCTCAGGACCTGAGAAGCAGTAGGGGACCTGTCACCTCAGCTCTGCCTGGGTCTTGGGGGAGGGGAAGGTGGCCCTGCTAGGGTGATGGGAAGCAGTGTGCGCCCCCCAGTGGCTGGCTGTGACAAATGAGCAGGTGCTTCATAGAAACATTGTTACTTGTTCAGCGGCGGCTTCCAGACCCCACCCCCCAGTTTATTTATGGGCCTGGTTTATTTTTACCCACCACTGAATTCTCTTACATGAAATAACTGTAGCTCATTAGAAGAATTAAGATCCCAGCATCTCAGTGACACCATCTTGGAAAGTCCTCACTCTCATCCCCAGCCTGGATGTCACCATCTACTCTTTGTCTGTCCCCCGTCGTCCCCCCCACCCCTCTCCCCCCGCCTGTCGCTGGGCAGCCCTGGAGGATGACATCATCTTCAGAAGAGAATATGGGAGGGGGGACAAAGGAGAGAAAAATGGAGAGGGGATCAGAGCTGCAGTGACAGAAAGTGACAGGAAAGGACTCGGAGATACTCTGAGAACCTCCTTTTACATGGACACCAAGGTCCCTGCCTCTGAAGAAGGGGCTGACAGAAGCAGGGTCCTGAATGTAGCTAAAGCAGAAAGGGGAGGGCTGGATGCTCAGTGAGGCAGCAACTCTTGTCCCTACCAGTCAGGGCAAAGGGAGAGGGTGACAGAGCTTTCAAGAAAGGGAGATGGCCTGCTTCAGACTCCACAGTACCCTCCTCATAGGCACACACACACACACACACACACACACACACATGCAAGCAACAGAACTCCCGGTGTCCCCTCTATAGCCAGAGCAAGAGGTGCCCAAGTCACCCAGGAGCAGCCCTGAGGCGCTGCCACCATCGATATTGCCTGACAGCTTCATCTGGCTGGCTCCCGCTTCAGTCTGAGAGCATGATGAGTTTGAAGCTAGAGGCCAGAGGCCAAAGGTCAGAGGCCCAGATCCGCTTCTTTAATGCCAAGGTTCTGAGAGCCAGGCCCACCCTTGCTTGCCCGGGGGAGGTCTGTGCTGTGGCCTACGGGCCCCCTGCCCCTCACCCTGCTGCCTGTCTGTGGGTCCTGAGGCAGAAGCCCATCTGTATCTATTTTCTAGAACCAGCTTTTCCGCCCCATACCACAGCCACCAAAGTCATTTTCCAGGCAATTGCCTTTCTGTAAACATTCCTGTGTAATATCCCCCTAAATTGCTAATGCCCAGCGCCCTGTTGAGTCTCCCCGTCACTCTAACAAGAGCCTCGGAGACAGGGTGGGGGGGTGGTGAGGAGAGAAAGCAAGCTTGACAGAAGATTGAAACAAGAGTTCCCACCCACCTCCCAGCCAGGGACCTCCATACCTGCACCCCGAAACTCTCCCTGCTCTGGAAGTCAGGCCACCTTTACTGAACCTTAGCCCATCTAGGTTAGAGGAAGGGCAAGGAGGAGGGAGGAAGGGATCCCATGAGAGGGAGACCTGGGAGGGAAAGGAGCTGAAAACACGATAGAGGTGGTTAGACAATAACGCTGACTTCCAGAGGCAGGTGACAGCAAACTATCATTACTGGATCCCCAGGGAAGACCAGCTTTGATCCATGACAGACAGAGGCGGTCACACAGTGTCTAGCTTTGCCATGGTGGACTCAACTTCCTGAGCTCTACAGACATGGAAACCAAGGTGGGCAAGACAAGAGACTGTCATATGCTGATGGGGGACCAACACCCTTCCCTTATCCCATTCCATTGTCTGCAGGGCCACATGGGGAGAGCTTCAGGCCAGACTGTCCTCCTGGGACAGCCAGGGGATAGGAGGGCCTACTAAGGAAGGCTGAGTCACCCATGGAGGAGACGGTTCCCTGTGTCCCTGTGCTCTTGTCCTTCCCTAGGAAGCTGGGCACTCAGACTTGGGTGGACCAAGAGGTGGAAGACACCAGAAGAAACCAGAGGGAGGAGAGGCCGGCCCTGGGCCCTGCCATTCACAACCTTGCGCAGGCGGAAAAACACAAACCAATTTGCGAAGATTTAAAACCCACCGAAGGCCACTTAGTTGGTTAAACGAGTTGAATCTAATTAAAGGACCTCCTCAGGGTGGGGAGGGAGAGCTCACCTGCCAACAAGGAGCAGTGGGGTGGGGCCTGGGCCTCCCCAGCTCCCTGCGGGAGTTTCTGTTGCCGTCCACGGTGGTATATGCTTCCTGGGTAGGAGACACTAAAAAGGATGGTGCCTCAATTCCAAACAGCCTCCAGCTGGGCATTCCCCAGGGCACAGTCTTCTCTGCATTTAGGCCTTACCTACCCCCAAGTGATAGGGGTCTCCACGGGGCTTTAAGGGCCTCTTCTGGGTGGGTGGGGCCTTTGTCTCCACTCTTAACTAAGAAGCCTTTTTTTTTTTCCATGAGGTACCATGCTACCCACACTGGGTGGTCCTGAGGAACAGGCCTAGAGGCTGAAGGGACTGGTGACCACCAGAGGGGACTGAGAGTCTGGGAAGAGCCAGCCATACAGAGCCTGACAGGGGGCGCTACTACATCCATCCTGTAATCCTGGTTCACACGCAAGCCTACTGGTTCACCTAGCCCAGCACATGGGGCTCAAGAATCCTGGCATGTGTGACCCCACTCAGCTCCTACCTCCTAGACAGGGAGGGATAAAGCCCCCCCCCCGTAAGGACGCTCTTCTGCAGATCCTATCAGTGTCAAAAAAAAAAAAAAAAAAAGCCAAGGCACTGTTATTTTTCCAAACGTCTTTCACAGAAGGGAAACTGAGGCAGAGGTCAGGAGCCAAGGCAGAAGAGACAGAGCCCAAGTGTGCTGGGCCTTTGGGGACAAGGAACATCTTCATTCTACCGTGACACTTCCAAGAAAGCAACCCCCAGGAGAGCCCCTCCCAGGCTCTGTCCCCAGTGGCATGAGAGCTAACAAATTCATTCAAATCACACCATACAGCAGCATCCAGGTCCAAAGACACAAACTAGGGGGGTCACAGCGTAGCCTGACCCCAGCTCCCCAGCCCAGCCTGGGAGGGGTTCACATATGGAATTCAAGATTACCTCATCACAACCCTAGCGCACACTCAGCCTTGATTCCCATTTCCAAATGAGCCACAAATCAAAATCTCAAACACGCAGCCCTCCCTCTGGTCCATGTTTCTCCCTCCCACACACAGCAGGCAAAGCTGTGGCATTACCAAAAATCACTGAATCTACAGCTAAGAAAGCTCTGCTCAAACCCAGCTCTGCCAATGCCTGGCATATGACCTTGAGGAGGTCAGGCGTCTCCACAGACCTCAGTCCTCTGTTCAAAAAAAAAAAAACGGAAAGAAAAGCTCCTCACAGGTGCTCAAGCTGTGCCCTGCACAAGGACTTGGGGCCACAGGGCGTGAATGGAGGCTGTGCGCTCGCTTCATCCACGCCTGGCCTGCCGCCTCTCGCTAGCTGTCAGATTGGGGCTGTAGGCTTTTCTCTGCATTTTCACTTCTAATGAAGACTTGACTAATTGGCTTCCCTGGAAAGGGGGAGGTGGACATGAGGGGAAGGAGCAGTCACCCTCCGTCTGAAGTGGGGACTGGAAAGGCTGGAACCGCCCTGGCGTGGGCCCACACGGAACAGTGTTAACAAGCTAACAGGCAAGCTCCCGCTTGCATGGCACCAACGTCGCTCATGCTCCCAGGGAAGGTGTCCTGTCAGCTCCTCATCTCCTTGGAGAGGCAGCCAGAGAGGAAAGCAGCAGCCCAGGGAGAGGGAGAGAGAAGAGGGGGAAGGGAAGAGAGGGAAGGAGGGAGGAAGGGAGGGAGGGAGTAACCAAGCCTCCCAACTTAGAGATTGCCAGAGTCCCCTCTCCTCAGGCATATGTACCTAGGGGCGCTGCACCTGGGCAGCAGATGTGAACAGAGGCAGAATCTGCAAGACAGAGACCCCACTGGGTTGTCAACGTCAACTGGGAGCACACGCACCTGTCATCACGCCTGTGTGACCCAGTACTACCCCACCCCACTCTACCTTCAGCCCGGTCCCAACAGCTTTGCTGCACTGCACAGTCATCAGCCACTGCCAATGCAAAGGGACACACGGGCCCTAACCAGGCTGCAGTCACCCGTGGCATTGGTGCCTGAGTCCCCAGAGAGACTGTCCTACCTCTGGGTCAGAGCCGTGCAGTTCCAGCTTGGTGGGAAAGGCAATAGGATGGCAGCTTGGTGGCTGGTGGCAGGTGTTTGTGGTCACAGTGCTCAGGAGAGGTGGAGGCAGGAGAATCTGGATCCCTGGCTACCTAGAGCTGCAGGCCAGCATGGAGTACAGGAGACCCTGTCTCAAAGACCTAACCAAACCAGGACCAAACCAAACCAGGGCTGGAGAGATGGCTCGGCGGTTAAGGGCACTGACTGCTCTTCCAGAGGACCCGGGTTCAATTCCCAGCAAAATAGCAGCTCCTAACTCTCACAGAACCACCATTCGGCACCTTCCCCTCTCACTTCTCCAAGTCTGTTTGGAGCTAGGTCCCTCGAAATCCCTGACTCAGTGACTGACTGCAGCTGAAGTACTTCACTGGGCTCATGGTCACCGGGGCTTATCGGCAGCTGAACTGCTGACTCCTCTCCAGAGTAGATCACTCTAACCCCCCTGCACTCTGTGCCCAATTGTACCCCGTGGCCCCTTGTACCCCATGGCTAGAGACCTGAGAGGTCTGGGGGATGGGGCCACAGCAGCCAGGATTACAAAAGGAAATCTCAGGCAAGTGAGTCTGACTACATGCTCCCATGGGGAAGTTCTCCCTGTTGTCCAGCTTGAATCCTCCCACCAGGGCAAAACTTGGGAGAGGCCATTGCAGACTGGAAGGAAGAAGCAAGCCTCATCTGCTAAAACCTGCAGGCTCCTCTCTGCTTGAGTCTGCTCAGTCCCTCAGTAAAGAGGGTAAAACTGGGCTGATGAGATGGCTCAGCAGGTAAGAGCACTAACTGCTCTACCACAGGTCCTGAGTTCAAATCCCAGCAACCACATGGTGGCTCACAATCAGCTACAGTGTACTTATGTATAATAATATACATGCATGATGCATGCTAGCACACTGGGTTCCACACCCAGACCAAAGGAAAAACAAGCTGAACCTAATGGGAAGGTCCATCATTCAAGCTACTTAGGAGGCTGACATAGGAGGACTACAAGTCAAGGGCTGCCTGGGCTACAGAGAGAGTTCAAGGCCAGCCTGAGTAACTTTAACAACAAAGCAGGAAAGAAGGCCCTGGTAATGTGTGCCTAGTGTGTGCAAAGCCCTGGACTCCATCCTTGGCATAAGAGAGGGAGGGGAGAAAAGAAAGAAGTTGAAACCAGTCAGTGGGCTGCCTAGAAAGCAGAGGTGCCTGCCATCCTGTTCCATGGCCTGTCCCTGTGTAGCCGCAGGCGTGACACTTCAAAGGCCATTTGCAGCGATGACTCACTTAGCCCTCACAGCGGCCCAGCCCCGAGAGGCTGCTTTCTGTAGTGTACAGATGAGGAAACTGAAGCCCAGGAAGGGTGACTTTGCCCAAGGGGGGCACCGATGCATGAAGACATCCACCCTCAGAAGCAAGATTCTCACTCTCCTTTCCCAGCACCCTCCACTACTGAACCCCAAGTCCCCATCTATCCAGCTCTCAATCCTCTGCCCTGTCCTTCTGCCGGAGCCTGGTCTCCCGGGATGGAAGGGCAGGAAGGCAGCAGCTGGTGGAGCACTGAGGAGCCCAGGCTGGAAGGGGTCTCCCAGGCCTGGAAGAGTCTCTAAGCTCCCATTTCTCAACCTGATAGACTCAGAACAACCCCCCACCAAACCCTAGGCGGTGACAGAACTACAAGTCTCCCCTGGTCACTAGCCCCAGGAGCTGGGACTTGGATGCTGCCAAGAATGGAGACCTCACTATCGCAAAGACCTCCATCATTATGTGGACTCCTTCATCCTGAGTGAGGATGCTGAAAGCAGAGGCTGGACTCTCACAGGGCACCATTCCTTTCGGGGATGAGGGAGGCTGCCATGCCAACGCCTTCCTGGTTGAAACAGGTCCTCCCTCTATGATCTGGCTTCCAGTCTCCAACTGCCCTGGCCTTGACAGAGCAATCCCCCTGGTGTTCACTGACCTAGCTGGTACCCTTCAGAACCAGTGATCCAGACAGGGTCTTAAGGAATGTACCACATGACCTGCCACAAAATTCTCACCCCATGAGTCCGCCCAGGACAGGAGCAGCCCAGCTTGGTGACCAATGTGTCACTTCCCTGCCACCCACATAGCCTCATCTGGGGCCTCGGGAGCCCTGCACTCTCCCAGCATGTTCCTCCCAGGCCATCCATCTGCCTCAGAACCCGGCTCTGCCTCTCAACTGCTCCACACAGCCCAGCACGGTAGAACCTAGGTGCGTACAGCTTGTACTCAAGAGTCTACCTGTAGTTCTCTGGTTAGTGGCCCGGGGCCCCAGCAGCCCTGTCCAGATGCCAGCCATTCCAGGACACGTCACTTCAAGGACTGGGAAAACCACAAACCGCTGGACCTCTGGGCACATTAACCACACAGCGCCGCCTCCTCCTTCTGGCCTGTTTCCCTCTGTAGGTGCTGTGCCTGCCCTGCTGCCCAGAGCCCCAGGACTCAGAAGGAGAGAGGTTCAGCTCCCTGCCCCCAGTCACTTCCCGCACTGTGCCCGCATCTGATGCCCATGCTCACGTGGTGGCTAATTCTGGCGTCTCATCAGACGGTAATTATGGGGGAATGAGCAGTGCTGTCATCTCTGTAGCTCGGCACCTGTCACCACTCTGCCATCTCAGGATGGGATGGGACAGAGGCAGAGGGGGAGGAGGAGGTTCTGGAGAAGGGACCTTTCCCCACAGTGATCAGCACATACCACCACCCCCCCAGGGTGGTCACTGCTATCCCCATGTCCCTGCTACTCAGGCTTCCTGACCAAGAGAAGAGGTCACAAAAGAGGTCTGCATTTGTCCTGCTAAACTGTTTTATATACCCTGGCACCTCCACACTGCCTGGCACACAACAGGCCTGTGCTGTTTGTTGATTGACTGCGTGACCATATAAACACCAGACATAGTCCCAGAACTGGGTCCACAAAAGACCCAGTCTATAGAGCAAAAAACCAGGCCCCATGGAACTGGTTACACCTCCACCAGGACACGATGAAGTCACACAGCAGAGGAATTTCAAGATCCAGGACTACCAGGGAATGCCCCCTGCAGAAAATGAGTGAACAGCCCAGACAGCAGGAGAGACTGAGGCTAGACCCAAGACAGGCTTTGGGAGGATGGCACAGTGCTGGCAGTGGCTGGGGGCCAGGAGCTGAATCTCTCTCCTTCAGAGCCCCGGGGCCCTGGGCACCAGGGAGAGGAGGCAGGATTGCAGCCTGGGGGCATCTCACATGATTTCCTGTCACAGCTGCCTTGTTCCTCACCAAAGGCAGCAGCACCTTCAGGGCCACTCTGTGGCCAGTGGAGGAAGAGAACCATGGGGTTATCGTCACAGAGGCTGTAAGTCTTCACACCTCTCACAGCGTGCCCCAAACTACCAGAAGCTAGCAGTGTCACAGTACCAGCCATGCTGTGGTGAACTGTCCCCACACTCTGCTCCCTTGTCCTCAGAGCCCCAGGAAAACACACTGCCAGTTGTAGGGACTGAGCCCACCTCAGATGCCCTGGCTCTCACTTCACTGCATTTTAACAATGCCTGTGTGCGGTCTAAAACCCATCCACATCTTTCACTCAGAGCAAACCAAGACAGGGTTCACACACCTCTCTGCGAATGTAGAAAATCTCAAAGAGGTAGTGAGCTCCCCGTCATTGGGAGCATTCCAGAAGCAGGTGGGTGAACAAGAACCATTGGTCCCTCTGATAGAGAAGGCTTCCTCCCACAGGCTCAGCCTTTGCCTCAGCCCCCTGAGATCTATCATGGTAAGGGCTGGCCCTCTTCACCAGAGAGGGTCCAGGGAGGACCAGTCTGCTCTGCGGTGCCAGTTCCTCCCTCCCCACCTTCTCAGATAGGAGCTGAGGTTTGGGGGAGGGCAGGAACATGGCTGTTCTTTTAGGAAAACGGTAATTTTAATTAAGAGGCAGACAAACGAGCTCTCCGCAGATTGTCTCAGAGCAAAGTTATTAAAAAGCCATCAAGACGGCGGCGGCAGCCGCAGCAGTGAGGAGGGCTGCCTCCCCCCCCCCAGCTGCCAGCCTGAATTGGGGATCAAGGGGGCAGAGGACAAAGTCACTGCCAAGATAGGCTCTGCGGTCCCTCACCCCATCACCCCTGCATAGGTCATAGGTCGGCAGCACCACACAGCTCCTAGGCATAACCAGCAACCAGCTCAGGGGGGGGGGGAAGAAGCCGAAAGAGACACCACTCTCAAAGCACCCTGCTCAGGCCAGAGCCCCCACTGGTCAGTGCCTGACCCTCTTCACAGCCTGACACATGCGAACTCTCCTCCTGATCCATAGGTCTGAACAATGAGGCTCAGAGAAGGAAATCGGTTTGTCTGAGGCCACACAGCTACAACGGCTTAAATGGGGATTTGAAATCAGGTCACCCTGACCTTTAGTGCTCTGAGCTGCTAGCCCTGGGCACAGAAGAGGGCAGAGGGCTATCCTAGTCTAGTTCCGTAAGAGTGCCTTAAGGGTACATGGCCAGGGAATTGGAGTGTCAGTCACAGTTTGCTTGATCCCCAGGGTGACAGTATGGGTCTCAGGACACTCTACTGGAACAGACAGGACAGTAGGAAGGGGTTCCCAGTCTTACCAGGCCAAGTCAATAATGTGTCAGTGGATGTGGCACATCATCTTGTTGGGGTGGGGGGCAGATGCCACCCCTGGAGGGTAGATTGCTGCTACATTCCATAGCACCTGCCCTAGGATGCTCTGTGACCCACCCACCAGCCACCACTCCCAGGGACAACACTGGCTAGGTAGGGTGACAAGGCATGGCCCCACTGAATCTCCCTCTCAAGCCCTCGGGAGCCTGTGCAGCTCGGTGGCTCTGTTCAGTGCAGTGGACACTGAGAGATAAGGCAACCGAAAAACAAGCTCCAAGGTCACCTGACCCGGCTCCCACCCCCATCTACCCACGGCAGAGCCCCTGGGGCCTCATCCCTTGGCAGAGGTAGCCAGCCTCTACCCCATGCCCAGCCCACACGGACACACACACCTACGTACATGCCTGCGTGCTTGCACACGCACACTCACATGCACACAGACACATATTCGCCAGGCAAGGAGCCCTCCCCAGCATAGGGATCTGCCATCCCCTCCCTTTGACCTATGCCTGCCCCCCCCACAGCCCTCCCGGGTGGCTCATCCATCGTGATCCATGGTGGGCAGGGAAGGGCGCTGACTAGGTGGCTGTGGTGGGCTCCCTCCTGGCTTACTAACCTGGAGACTTTAAACAGAGGGAGCAGAGTCCTGCCGGCTTCCCTCCCGCCGCTCGCTGGAGCCCTGGGTGAGGGACAGGAAAGGAGGAGAGCAATGAATGAGCTGAGTGAACTAGGGGCAAGAGGGCTGGGCCAGGGGGTGGGGAGCAGCAAGCNGGGGGGGGGGGGGCCTCGGAAGCTGCCCCTTCGGAGGTCACCAGGGTGTGGATGGCTCCTCGAAGGGTAAAGACCGGGGATGAGAGGAAGGGCAGGACATAAGAGGACAAAGACATCACTTGGGGACAGACAGGAGGACAGACAGCACCAACACGAAAAACATGGGGGGCCCCCAAGTTGGGGCCCCTGGACAGACAGATAGCCTTGGTTCTCTTTCTGAGCGTGGGGAACAGACGCTTGGCTGGGGTCCCCATTTCAAACCCCAAATGCAGCATCCATGGGGGCTCAACAGCTTCCTCTATCCAGGTCTTCTATTTGGGGCAGGAATGGGGTCAAGGTCAGAGGACCAGCATCACTGCTGATCAACCTTTTCCCCAGCTCCGAAGACCTCCCTTCGATCTGTCTGCCCCTCCCGGACCCCAGCCAGGAAGGTCCAGGGGCTGCCAGGAGAGGCCTACAGGTGTTCACACTCAAGCCTTGATTGGCCTTTCAGTGGGGGAAAAAGCCACCTTCCTATACCTGTCCCAGACCCTCTTGCTAGCCTTAACAAGGTCTCCACAGCTTCCCTGGTACACACCTCTCTCCTCTCGCCCTACACAGAAGGTCTTCCTTATTCTATCCTGCGCCTCGCTACAGATTGCACCACTTCTTCTGCCACGGGGTCTAAGCTACAAAGCTCCTTCCTGCCTGTCATGTGGGCTCAGTCCTCACTTGGGAGCCGGAGCACATCCTCACGGCAAGCGCTGCCAATCTCATAGTTCCAATTTTCCCACCGATTACCCAACGAAGAGACACCCTGGGGAGAAACAGCTGCTGTGCCCAGATGTGGGCAGACTACTGAGAAAGAAAGCGAGAATGAATCAGGAATCCAGCACCCCAGGGCGCCCTGGATGGGGACCGCGAGCGAGCAGGCAGATAGATTGACTAAGGGTTTAAAGTCGGTTTCCGAGCCTGAGGCATCTCCCAATTCCTTTTGTTTGTCCCTGAAACTGTGTGAATAGACCAGCATGACCTTGAACTTCTGAGCCAGGGTCCTGATGCTGGAATTATAATTCTGCTTGAACCCACCTCTCTAGTCCCTTCATACCACCCTTCCCAGCATCCAGCCCTCTGGGATGAGTGAAGTAGCTCTGATCTCAGAAGCTTCAAGGCTTCTTGTAGAATCTTTTCCAACTCTGCCTGAATTCCCTCACTGAATCTGGGTGTCCCCTCTGCAAGATAGCCACCATAAATACTTTTAGGAAGTAAATCAATGACCCCAGTAAGTGTCCCTGCTGGGATCACCCAACTCTAGGGCTGGGCTACAGCCAGAACCACCTCCCATCCCACCTCTCTTCTTGCTCAATGTTTGGGAAGTCCTCCCTGAAGTCTAACCTATTACATACTCCAGTAAAGTTTTTTTTGTTTTGGTTCTTTTTTTTTTTTTTTTTTTTTTTTTTTAAGTCTTCCACCCTAGGGACTGACCCTGGGCTGTCAGGTGGATAACAGAGGGAGCAGATTGGATGAGCAATCCGGTTCAGGACAAGACTTTTGGTGACTTTAACTCTCTAGGAGCCCCTTTCCAGGCCCCCCTGATCTAGCAGCAGTAAAGGAGAGTCCATCAAAGGCCCCTTCCTGTTTGGCACACCAGGAGTCCTAGGCTATGGAGAACCAGGTCTGGGGTTCATAGTGAGGATCTATGCCTGCAGGGGCTGTTATGAACCCTAGACAGTTTCTTAGCTGGTATCTGTGGCTTCAGGGGCACTCGGCCCCCCAGCAGTTATCAGGTGACTGAGGATAAGGATGTCACACACACACACACACACACACACACACACACACACACACACACACACACACCAGGCGTGTACAAAGCTGGGGCCTCACTGCGGACTTAGGATTTGCTGAGCTCCTGTTCCCAGTCCTCAGCAGAGACCCAAGGAACACAACTTCTCTCCTGGTTTGGGATATTCCAGCCCGGGTCTTGCAGGCAGCCGAGCCTGCTGGCCCCGCTGAGCGGTGTCTGAAGCCCCACCACCTGCTGGACCCTCAGCATGAAGAAAACCCCGGACTGAATCATGGTTCACCAGAATGGAGTGCACAGAGGTTTCCAGCCGCTCTTTCTCCATCTCTCAGGCGGGAGGACAGATGCAGGCAAGGTATAAGTCAGTCAGGGAGTGGGGAGCTGCTCTCTGTGAGCAGCTCGTGTGTGAATGTGTGTGCGCTCAAATGTTTGGCCTTCCGCCATTCCTCCTGGCTCAGCTGAAGCTGGAAAACATTCCTCCTACCCTTCATGTGACAAGACATTTCATATCTCAGGGGAAAGGAGGTGGGGAGGACTTTAGACAACTGACAGGGAGCTTAAGACCCTCTATTTCCAACTTCTTTATTTCTATCAAGGACACTGAAGACCAGAGAGGGCAACAAAGTTCCCAAGGTCACACAGCAGCAGAAGAGACAACAGTCTCTGTTCTTTAACATGCATTTTATCTTTGTCCTAGGGAACAAAAGGCTCCTCCTTGCTTCCTTTGTTCCACAATGCAGGACCCCTCAGCCACCCACAGGAGTTGGCTCCTTGGGGCTAGGGGGGGGGGTGCCATGCTAACCAGCTAGTTCCCTAACTGTTATACCAGCTTTCACTCCCACACCTTCAGGCCCCTCACACCCTGGAAACTGTTTCTATCTGACCTCCATTGCTGCAGCGTGGGCTTCTTTCCTCCCAAGCTGTCCTAGGCAGAGACAAGGAGAGGGGAGCTGAACAGACTTCCAGCCTCCACACCCTACCGCTTGCCCGTGCCAGCACCGAAGACCAGGGCAGGGTGTCCTGGTAGCTGGCCCTACGCCCGGTTTGTACATGGGGGAAGAGGGGCAGATGTGGCAGCCTGAATATAGGAAAAGAGCTCTTCTAGGAATTGTCAAAGCTCGTCCTCTTCAAAGCCCAGCCTTGGGTTGCCAGTCTCTGGCCCTCCCTAGATCCTCGCCTGCTTCTCACAAGTCAGGCATTGAGCTGTAGGTTTTCATCTATTGCCCCACCTATTAGACAGTGCTTCCCTAAGTCTAACCTTGTCCCCGCTCACTGCATTCCACCACCCCCACCACCCCTCCAGTCCTTAGTGAAGGAGTTCATTTCTTTCCCATCCTTCAGAAGTTACATCGTGACTCAGTGGTCACATACTGTCTCCTCTAGGCCACCAGCCTTTATCCCGGTCTTGCCCTGGGTTACAGGGGTCTTGTATTTGAAAGGAGTCACAAAAGGACTACGGGCGGGGGTCCTGGGCTCTGCCCTGTGCTAGGTATGGTGTATGTGTGGGTGGCAAGGAGGCGGGGCCTGAAGAACCATGGTAAGATCAAAAGGGCAGACCTGGACCTCTGGGGTTCTACACACACCACTCACACGCCCACACACACACATACATGCAGACACAGGAACACATGCATGCACATACAAGCACACACTCGTGCACACACACATATATGTACACATATACACGCACAGAAGGAATAAGCCTAGACAGGTAAAACCTCTTCTCCCATGGCCTCTGTGTCTGGGGCGCAAATTCCAGCCCCCATTCCCAAAGTCCAGAGGCCTGGTCACGAGTAAGAGGGAGGGGACACAACAGGCGTCGCTCTGTACTGTGGCCTGGACTGAAGCCCAAGCAGCCTGATGCACCAGACCAGGCAGCTACCATGTGTTCTAGAGAACTCACACTCTAACGCCTGGTCCTGCAGAATCCCACCCACCAAAGCCATACTCAGTACACGGACACTGGAGAGGCAGGGGTCAGCCAGACCCAACCTTCTCTGGTGCTTAACTCCCACCCTCTAAGACGCTGGAGCCTTGGGAATTGGGCCAATGGGTGAGGGGGACTGGAAAGATGGGCGGGACTCTGGGTCCCATGTGGGTGGTGTCCTTCCCTCGGCAAGCAGGAGCTATTAATATATGCAAAACATATGCAAATCACCCACAAGAGAGCCACAACACCGAAGGACTGTCAGAAGAGACCTTGGAGATCATCCAGCCCCGCCCCCTCATTTCAGGTGAGAAAGGAGAGTAGGGAAGGGACTTGTTCAAGGTCACACAGACATCCAGGCCTGAGACAGGATCGGTGCAGGGCTCCAGGTTCAGTATCGTTTCTAATGGTCATCCGTCATCTGGAGGGTTAACCAGGGGAGAGTGGCCAGGGCCTGGCGCGGAGCCCAGAGGCTTCCTGGATCCCTCTTGCCTCTCTGGAGCCTGGAGGTAGTCTGAGGTGTGGGCTGAGAGACTGCTGCCTGACAGAGTACCATTAGGGACCAAGGACCAGAAGGGCTGGGGAAAGGAAAAGAAAGGAAGAAAGAAAGAAAAATCTGTTGGGAAGGAGAAAGCCAGAAGGTAACTGAAGTGGGCGGCAGAGGTACTGGGAGCCCAGTGTCAAGGTGAGGTGCCTGAGGTGGTATGGGAGGAGCCCCGACAGCACACACACACACACACACACACACACACACACATCCTTGAGTGTGCTCTTAAATGCACAGCAGCCCCTCCAGCCCGCACTCTGACAGTGATGGCACCTGACAGCCCATAATAGTCAGCTGGCCCATCCCTGCTGCGGCTAAGGCTGTTCAGTGGCTGCTCCCCTCGGCAACAACCTTCCACTCAGCCCTAGAAAGCTGGATTGCTGCTAGGGCAGAGAAGACAGACAGAGGGGAGAGAGAAGGAAGGAGTGTGTGGGGGGGACACTGGCAGAGGAGGGGGAGTGGGAGGGGGAGGAGAGTGGAAGGCTGGCGGAGGGAGAGGGCAGATGAAGAGCCTGAGGTGACTAGAAGGAACTTTCTGCAGAGAAGGATGCTCTGGGGTCCCAGGGGCCTGAAGGACCATGCTATCACCTGGGTACTGGGTATAGAGTCCTGGCACTGAGGTGCCACGTTGTTAGTAGGGTTTAGGGACCATATCTCTACCCTTCTGCCCATTGCTGGCTGCCAAGAAGTCGGCCCTCCCTCCCTCCCATCTCCCTCCCTCCCTCCTGCTTCTCTCCCTTGGGGCAGGAGCTGCTTCCCAGCCAAATCCAAAGCCTTCCTTCATCTCATCTTTTCAGAGCTGGGAATGAAAGAAAGGGGGAAGCAAGCACAGCCCTCAAACCCGCTGACGGCCAGATTTTTATTATCTTTGCTCAAATGGGCCCTGGGATGCCAGCAAAGGAGTCTTCAAAAAGCCCCCCCCCCAGTGCCTCATTGAAACTGCACCTGCTCAGACCCACCCACAGCAGGCGGGCGCAAGCTAGGGCCCCCAACTCCAGGGACCGGAGCCACAGATGCCAGAAGCCTCAGCCTCAGCGCCTTCCATCCAGCAGGGGCCACGGGGTTAGAGAGCCAGGCCACACCTGGGCCAGCCGGGCATCTAGGCAGCCCCCGTCCCTCTCTAGGCCTGGACAACATACGCGAAGGAGGAAAACAATCTCCTCGCCAGGGCTTAGAAATAAGTGCTCAGAATTCCTCGAAAGAGATACTTTATAGCCAGCCCTCGGTTTTCCCCTGGTCCCTGACCTGCCTAGACACTCTCAGGCCACTCCATTCCTCCAGACTTGCCCTAAATAGGATGGACGCTCTCAACCACCACTGCTTCTTGCTGTGCCCCCAGCTCACTGAAAGAGGTCATTTTATGTGACCACCCTTCCTCTATCCTGAACACAGCCCCTAAGTGTTTCAGTCCTCGGCAGAGTTGATCTACGGTGGAGGTGGGGAGCTTCAAAGAGCCCAGCCCTAACCCTGCTCAGCACTTCCAGGGCTGGGGTTTTGGCAGAGAATGCCAAGGTTAGCACTCGGCAGACAGCAGCTGTGCCACCCCTGCCCCCAGCCACGGCTCCGACCACACCACTGAGATCGATGCCCGCAGCCAAAAAGGAATCAATGGTTCTAATTAAACCCTTTTCTCGGGTGGGGTTCCTGGACAGGCAGGGGAGACTCTCAGAGGGGCCATGCACCTGGTAGATCACCACTCACCTTTTAAGAGGCTCTATAAGTACGGGCAGGGAGCCCCCTACCTCCTTTGCTAGGTGGGAGGTAAGCAGAGGGGCAGGGGAAAAGGCAGAAATGGGAGCATATCCCTAAGAGCTTTTTCCAGGGGACCCTTCCCCTAGTGAGGTTGCCCTCCCTGCTCCCAGCCTGAGGCTACATTTGTTTCTTCTAGACTCTCCGTCCCAGGGTCATTGGTATCTGAGGACTGGGGGGCAGCTTTGGACAAAGACCCTCTTGTCCCCAAGGCAGAGTGGCAGGAAGCCAGGGCAAAGCCTTTGCACTTGCAGCCAATGGTGCCTGGGTACCAGGCAGCCTTGGGGTGGGTGGGGGAGTCCCTTCCAGAGCCCTCACTCACCCATGCTTCTATAGCAGGCTAAATCACTATCCCAACTCTCAGCCTACCAAGAGCACTCCTTCTGGCTGCATCCCACCCTGATCATTTATCCAGAGTGACCCCACACCGGCCACCATCAACCAAACCCCAAACCCATATGCCACAGTGCCTCCCCCCACCCCAGTTACAAACACACACCAGCCATGCTAGAAACCAAGGTCCATCCCAGCTGCCACCAGAGATGACAGTCTCTCATCTCCACGGCGACTAGTTCCATCAGAGACATCATCATTTTTAAGACCAGCCAGAGACAGGGAAGGGAATGAGAAACTGAGGCACAAAGTTAGCCAAGCAATTGGCTCAAGGTCACCCAGAGCAAAGATGACCAGAGAAGAGGAAGGTATCTTATCACCCCATCCCAAAGGGCACGAACCCCACCCAAAGGAACAGCTGGATCCGTCCCTACAACGGATATCTGCACAGTTTCTTCACTTCCCACCTTTATCCCAAACACCTTCTGAGAGAGAGGCTGCCACCGGGAAGCCCCAACTGAAAACCTCACTTCTCTCAAAGCTGGGGTCTGCAGAGCCCACAGATCTGGCAACATTTAAGAGGTGCTGATCCGGCTCACCTGGCTCCCCTCGGCCCCCAGGGTCCCTCGGTCCAACCTCCTCCCTGGGAGAACGGGCGCGACCCTCGGCGGTCCTCTCCCACCAGGCCAGGGCAAAGCGCCTGAGGCACTGCCAGGGCTGCATGGGGAGGCGTGGGGCTGGGGGCGCGCACCAGCAGCCACACACGCCCCACAGGGCCCTGCCAGCTGAGCTGCGGAGGCACCCGGCCGGCCCCCTCTACTGCCACCAGCATCCTGCTGCCCCCACCGACAGGACTCGGAGCTGGCCCGGGAGCTTCTGACGTAGCAGGGGGGTGCGTGGGAGGGGAGGGGGGGCCACGGCGAGTCCCCTCCCCAGCCCCGCCCCTCTACTTTTCCAGCCCCCTGCAGTCCCCACCTCCACATCACCCCGGACGCCCTACCCAGCTGGGGGCGCCCTCCTTTACCCCTTGCCTCTGCAAGGGGGAGGGTTTAAGACCCAGAAGCCCCTCCTTCGGTCCCTCCCTCTTCAGGGCCCTCCCTACCCACCCAGCAAGCCGGGAGCAGGTCCCCAGTTTCTGCAACTCCTGTGGAGGCTAGGAGGTCTCCAGGGCTAGGGCCTCGAGGTGCAGGGGGTGGGGTGTAGAATGCAGCTTTGTATCCTGGCAACACAACCAAACCCAGAGCGCTCTCTGTCCGCTGCTTCCCTGAGGGACTGGCACGAAGGGTCCAGCACTACCAGCCCAGCGCCTGCACCCCATTCTGAGAGCTGAGGCGGGGATGTGATTCTCTTGCCTTCATCCCTTGTCCCTTCCCCCTTCAACATCCCTAGTTTCACCTCGCATGGACCCCTCCCCTCCCCCCGACTCTCTTCGCCATCCCCCTTCACCCACCCCTCCCCCTTACATTGTAACCCCAGGTCCCCTCCCCCCGGGCACCGCGAGGCCCTTCCCGCCGGGTCCCCAGCTTCGCCGGCTCCAGACCCTCACTGCTCCCTGCGCTCTCCCTCCCTGGTCTGTCCCAGCCCGGCGCGCAGCGGTCCCCTGCCCCCCGCAACACCTGCGCCCAGAGCATCCCTCGCCCGGCCGGCCGCCGCCTCCCGGGCCCGGCCGCCGCCCCCGCCCCCGGCCGAGGGGAAAACACACAAAGAAAACAGAAATACCTTCCACTTAAGCATGGAGGCACATTAGGGAGGAGAGAGACAGGGACATGCCTTGGGACGGAGCGTTCCCCATCGGGCGGGGGCGCGGGGGGCGGGGGCCCCGGGCCGGCCTGCCTGGCGCTCGCCCTCTCGCCGCCTCGCGGGCTCCTCGCTCGGCCCCAGCCCCGGGGCGCGGTGCCAGGCGGGCGGGCCGGGGGCGCGGGCCCCGCCGGGGTGGACCAGCTTGGGAGGGCGCCGGCGGCCGGGCGTGTGGGTGCGCGCGCGCGCGGGCGTGTCACCGAGTGTGCGAGAGCGAGTGTGTGTGTGTGTGTGTGTGTCTCTGTGTGTGTGCGCGCGAGTGCGCGCGTGCGGCCGGCGCGGGTGTGTCACTGCGGGCGGGAGCGCGCGCGATGCGGGCACGCGCGTGTGGCCGGATGGTACAAAGGGCCGCCGGGGGTGGCGGGGAGCGGGGGAAGGGAAGGGGCACTGCGCCTCCTCGCGCCCTCCAGCAGCACACCGGGATCCCGCAGCGCGCCGCCGGGACTAGGGTGCGGGGCGCGCTCACGCTCCTTCCCCCCCAACCCCCAAACTCCACCTGCTTCCCCCACCCTAAGCGGTCCTCCTACTGCGGTAGAGACAAATGCGTTGACCCCGGAGTGGCCTCGAAAGAGGCACCTGGGGAGGTGATTCTTTGGGTCTCCAAGCACCCTCAACGCTTTGGGACAAAAAAAAAAAAAAAAAAAGCACTCCGGGCTCGTTGAAGCAGGGCTTGAGGCTGGGGAGGGGACGAGAGAATCGGGGATCGCTCCAGCCAAGGTGACCTCGGAGCGCCACAGTCGTTCTATGCCTGGAGAGCCAAGACCGCCCCCCAGTGTACCCCTCCATGGTCGCGCCCCCTCACCTCTGCCCCTCCCCCTTCCTCAGCTACCACTGGGCCAGGGACCCGGCTCCCAGGCGCCCCCTGCTGGACGTCCTCCTGGCCCCTACTTCGGATTCCCGCCCCTCCCGCAGGCGTGAGCAGGTACTGCATGAGATTGAGGAGACACTGACCCCTTCTGAAGTGGACCCCAAAGTAGGCCGCCACAGACTCTTGTCTTTTCACGCCTCTTCTGGGGACACCTTTGCCACCTCCAAAGCAGCTTGTAGAGCGCCAGGAGGAGTGCCCCACCCTGGTTCACCTTACTGGGCCTACCTGCGGATGATGCAAACTTCTCCATCTCCAGCTCGGACCCAGACACAGGATGACCTTTGAAACTCAGGCTTCTCCCTGCTTCCTTCCCTCGGGTTCCGTGGCCAGCTCCTTCTCTCGGAAGCTTCTTTTCAAGAGAGGCAGGTGGGCTGAGCTTTCTACCCGTTTTATTTACTCCTGGCATTCCCAAAGGCAGTTCAGATGGTCAAGAAAATGCCACCCAGAGCCTGTATCTCTTCCCGGCAGGCCACCTGGCAGAATGACTGGCAGACGGAGCCCAGGAGAGGAGACCCCACCCCAAGTGGCCCAGATGACAAACCGGTTTCCCCACTTCTTGATCTACCCAGTCCCAGCCTTAATCTGGGCTCTCCTGCTTTCCTGCCCGCCCCTAGGCCTGCCTCTGAGCCAGTCCCATGCCCTGCTAGGAGCAAGATCCCAACTGCCCCTTACAGATCAATGTCCAGTTCCACTAACTCAGGTGGCAGGGCAAGGCAGTGGGAGGGGACGCTCAGCTCCAGCTGGTCATCTCAGGAGGGCAGCCAAGAGCTGTGTCCTGGACACACGGTCTGGGCACACAACTCTAAGCAGTTAAGACCCTGACTTCTCTCCTAGGCCAGCTGCTTCTCCCTCTGCCAACTGGATGGTGCCCATCTTTTGGCCTCTGGGCACTCACTGGGCACCCTTCCAGCTCCCTGCCTGGCTGCCTGCCTAAGATAGGCATCAGTACCCAGCGGGCCTTGTGCACAGGAGGGGGTCACAGCTATTAAGCCTTGAGTCTGGCACACACCTCTCCTCCCTTCAGACCTTCTTCACACTGCTCCATGAGACCCCTCTGCCTTTGGGGTCTTCCCAATCCAGAATCACCCCCACCCAGGGGGCAATGTTTTCCCTTCCATATTCTGTGCCCATCCAAGGTGAAGAG
Organism: Mus pahari; assembly: GCF_900095145.1. NCBI lineage: Eukaryota > Metazoa > Chordata > Mammalia > Rodentia > Muridae > Mus > Mus pahari. Next base: position 65,004,587 of record NC_034603.1, read on the forward strand.
CATCATCAGACTTTAGCCATGGTCTCTAATTTAATCTTGCCATATTAGCCACATATCAGAAATAAAAGGTGCACATCTCTTATCCTAGATTTGGAAAGTAGGAGGATCTATACAAACTTTAAGCCAGGCCAATCTTCATACGTGAGTTCCAGGTTAGACAGGAATACAGGTGAAACCCTGCCCAAGGACCAAAACAAAATGGAAATGAAGTAAGGCTTCAAGAAGTGTAGACAAGTGCCCAATGCAAGAGCCTCCCAAGTAAAGCTGAAACTGGGTCGGCCTGACTCTGGGACACCAAGCCTCTTTTCTAGTTCCACTCTCTTCTTCTTTTTTTTTTTTTTTTTTTTTAAGATTTATTTATTTATTATATGTAAGTACACTGTAGCTGTCTTCAGACACTCCAGAAGAAGGCTCCAGATCTTGTTACGGATGGTTCTGAGCCACCATGTGGTTGCTGGGATTTGAACTCATGACCTTCGGAAGAGCAGTCGGTGCTCTTAACCACTGAGCCATCTCTCCAGCCCCTCCACTCTCTTTTTACCTGCCGGAAGCAGAGACCAGACCCACCACTCCAAATCTCATCCCCACACACAGCTGTTAGCAGATAGCAGAGGCCAGAGTGAAGCAGGGAGTCAGGGCAGGGGTTTCTCCCAGTGTCAAGGACCTGGCCATTCTCTCCAAGGTGACAACTGTAAAGATGCTCCTCCTTCCTAATACTTGGGCGGACACTTTCCTGCCTTTAACCCTTGACTCCTGGACTCTCCAACAAGTCACAAGACCGGGTGGGAAAACCAGGCGGTGGTGGCATAAGCCTTTGATCCCAGCAATGCGGAGGCAGAGGCATACAGATCTCAGAGTTCGAGGCCAGCCTGGTCAGCCAGGGCTACACAGAGAAACCCTGTTTAAAAAGAAAAAAAGAAAGAAAGAAAGAAAGAAAAAGAAAAAAAAAGACCTGGGGGGGGGCGGGAGGTGGTTAAATCTGCACACAGGAATCTTAGACAGATCCAAAAATGTCTCCAGGACAAAGCACCCTCCCTCTCCCTGGGGAAGCTTCTTCATGAGGAAACCCGCCATGGCAAGACAAAATCACCAGGCTCGAGTAACTTTTCATTTATGTAACTCCCTTTTAGTTTTCTTGTGTTGATTTTTGTTTTGATTTGGTTTGGTTTTTGAAACACAGCCTTGCTATAATAGTCCAGGCTGTCCTTCAGTGCACAAGCCCCCTGCCTCAGTTTCCCTAGTGCTGGGATCACAGATGCTGGGTGGCACTTCCGCTGTTGTTTAACTTTGTTTTTCAGTACTGGGATTGACCCCAGAGCCCACACATGCTGAGCACCTGTTCTTTCACTAGGGTCACATTATAGTGATCCATCAATCCTTCACATTTCACACACACACACACACACACACACACACACTACTCGCTAAAGACCCTATACATACACTACACCAGGACAGCTAGCCCCGGGGGTCCCATGGAAGTGCGAGAATAAACAGAGACTTTAAAGAGAAACAAATGTCCCACAGTCCCAAAGAACAACACAGACCATCACCCTTCAGGGACCCCTCCTCCCCTGAGGCCTCTGGAGGCTTGGAGGAGGCTGGTCAGGGCCTGAAAGGCCTGGGTGTTCCTTATCCAGCAGAGCCGAGCAGGATGGCTCCTAAATGTTGGCAGGGTGCCCAGCACAACCCCAGTGCCAGCTGTCTCCACCTGAGATGCCTCAGGTGCTGCCCTGCCTCTTCTCATTCCTCAACATAACTTCCCTCTGGCCCTCCTCCCCTGTGGCTGTGGAAGTGCTCCTCCTTCTTAGCCAGCAGCCAGCATGTTTGAGGATTGGGGGGGGGGGAGAGAGAGAACAGATCTTAACTAACTTTTATCCTGTCCTTCCCAAAGACTCCAGCCCCCTGGCCCAGTCCAAAGGCCTGCAGAAAGGAGACAGAGACAGAGAGCATCGGCAAGCGGAGAGTTCTCACACTTCCTTCCTCTTCCCCAAGACGCTGTAGCGGCGTGCTTGGCACCTGGGCAAACATCTGGGTAGGAAGGAGCAAAGGAGCCCCAAGGGCCAGCAGAGGAAAGGGGGCGAGACGGAAATCCAGGCTGACCCCCAAACTACTCATTCTGCCCTTTGCAGCATCTGCTAGATGCTCCCTAAGACTCCCCATTTGCCTGGCCAGTGCTTTCCTTGAGTCCCAAAGAGCCACCCACAAAGCCAAACCCAAAAAATGGTGACCACTCATTGAGGTGGAAGGTGGCAGGGCAGCTGAGGAGGAAGGTGATGTCCTCCAGCCAGGCTTGCATTGAAGGACCCTAACTAAGCCCAGGAGGTTTCTCCCCTCACACTGCTCCATCTTCATCCTCACCCCTCACTCCACAGGAGAGCTGTAAGTGGCAGTAAATTTCAAAAGACTCTCCCAATTCCCTCAGCCTCCCTCCCCTGCCTGTTATTGTAACGAATGCAAATGGTGCTCAATAATTCATGCCTTCATTAGCACATCAAACTGCTTTCTGAAGAATGGAGGAGGTTCTCTGAGGCGCCCCCTTCCCAGACCCTCAGCCACCACCGCCCACCCTCCCAGCCCCCACAGCAGAATGGGCAACGTTCTCAGAGCCCCAGGCTCTGGCTTCCCTGTCCCATCCTGAGGAACTGAAGCTCTCCCTACAGACTGGGAACTTCTTGTGGCCTATGCTGTATCTCCCTTATGAATGGAGGTTCCTGCAAGCTAAATGGAAAAGTAGAGCCATCAGGGTGGGGTGGGGTGGGGGTGGGAGTAGGCTTGTCCAAAGAAAGTAACTGTCCCCCAAGTTTCAGAGTCAACAAGTTTCTAGCAGGCTCCTAAGAAGTGCGCCTGCCCTCAGGTCCAGGAACACACTTGCAGAGCTAGTGGGTGGTGGCTGCCTCCCGGCTCTCCCAGCTTAGGGCTTTGCCCACAGAGGCAAGTCCTGGCAGGGCCTGGCCCACATGGCAAGTGTCTAAGAGGCCTTCCTAGCTCTGGCGAATCGAATCCCTTCGGTGTTCCTAACACAACCAAGGCAACTTCCTGCTGCCCTGAACATCCTTGGTCATTCCTGCCTTCCTAGCCTTTAACCCTCCACACTGAGAGAGAGGGCTGGGTCTCCTGAGACCCTGCTGGTGTTCTGTCCTACAAGCAACAGGGAAAGAGACTTCCCAAGACCTCCCTTCTCTCAGGGAGAGACATCCTGGAGCCCGGATGGTGTGTTTGTGTGTGTGTGTGTGTGTGTGTGTGTGTGTGTGTGTGTGTACTGGCTGCAGTCATAACCCTCACTCTGTCCCACGGTTGCCTTTAATTTGTAATCTCAGCTACTCAGGAAGCTAAGGAAGATGTACCAAAGATTTAAGGCCAAACTGAGCTTAAGCAATTAGTTTAAGGGCAGCCTGGAATGCACAATAAGACCTGGAATGCACAATAAGACCTTGCCAATAAAAAGAAAAAAGAGCAGGGCAGTGATCCCGGCACTTGGGAGGCAGAGACAGGTGGATTTCTGAGTTCGAGGCCAGCCTGGTCTACAGAGTGAGTTCCAGGACAGCCAGGGCTACACAGAGAAACCCTGTCTCAAAAAATAAAAAAAAAATAAATGAAAGAAAGAAAGAAAGGAAGGAAGGAAGGAAGGAAGGAAGGAAGGAAGGAAGGAAGGAAGGAAGGAAGGTAGGAAGAGACAGAAATGATTGAATTACCATGGGGAATGGGGGTGAATGAACTTTAATGGGGGTCAGGGACCAGAGAGGATGGTCCACAGAGGTAAGGATGCAGAACAGAGGAGGAGTGAGGAGGCAGGGGGAGAGGAAAGAAGGAAAAGGATGTGGAAAAGGAGAAGAGGGGTCCAGGGAAGGGAGAACAGGAAGTCAGCCTGATGCTGACCTTAAGAGAACATATATTATGAGCCAATGGGGTCATGTGGGCCACAGACTCAGTCCCTGGAGTGTCACACCTAGCCTGGCTTTGGGTTCTAGATCTGACCATGAGATCCTATGTCTTGATGAGCGAATGAAATAAACTTTTCCGCAGTCTAGTCAGCATCTTCTGGGGCCTTAGGACCAACCTGATAAGCCAGTGACCTGCTGAGGGAATAGGGTGGAGCCATTGACCTAGTTCAAGCATACTAGCTCCCGGGGAATCTCTCCTTGATCTCCGAGGTCTTGGGGCCATCCCTTGCTTGGTGATGAAGGTACATGAGACTCTTGGACATTGCTGGTGGGAAATAAATCAGTTCAGTAGCCATGGACGGAAAGTTACGTGGCATTTATCCCCTTGGCATAAAATGATTGCATGATCCAGCAGCCCAGTGTCTTCCTGCCTCAGGTGGGCGAGTAGATAAACAAGTCATGCTTCGTCTTTGCAGCGGAACCTCTGTTCCACCCTATAAAGGAATGAAGTTGGTTGAGCCTGGAACACTCAAGCTAAGGGGCAGGAGCCAGGCACCATAGTTGTATGTTGTAAGAGCCCCCTTACTTGAACGATTCACAATGGGTGTACCTGCTTGTAGGAAGGCAGATGTAGTAGGGACAATGGCCAAATGGGTCCAGCTTCCCGAAACAAGAAGAAGCAGGGCTTGCCCAGAACCCCCTTCTGAGTTCTTTAGTTCTTTTTATCATATGTTTTATCTCTCCTGACCCTGCAGTTGTTTGCTTTAGAGTGCCTGGTTTTATGTTATGTGAATTTCACCTCAATAAAAAATGAAAAGGCAGTTGCATGTGGTAGAAAACCTGTGATCCCAACGCTTAGGAGGTAGAAGCAAGAACACGAGGAATTCAGGGTCACCTTAACTACATAGTGAGCACTAGACAAGCATGGACCACAGTCAGTCTCTCTCTCTCTCTCTCTCTCTCTCTCTCTCTCTCTCTCTCTCTCTCTCTCT
>NC_034603.1:65010272-65011793 GCF_900095145.1 Mus pahari
TTCAGACACACCAGAAGAGGGCATCAGATCCCATTATAGATGGTTGTGAGCCACCATGTGGTTGCTGGGAATTGAACTCAGGACCTCTGGAAGAGTAGTCAGTGCTCTTAACCTCTGAGCCATCTCTCCAGCCCCCTCAACATTTCTTTTACCTTCTTTGGAAACAAGCATTTGTGCCCACATATCACAACCTTCCCCGATGCCCAGGGATACCAAACACCTTCTCTGAAGTCTCAGATGATGGCTGAACGCCCCAGGATGATGTTTTCTGCAGCTATGTAGCCTCTACCAAAGTCTCCTCCTTCACCAAGCTCCCATTCCCCAGGTGGGGGCGGGGGTGGGATGGGGGGGGGCGTTAATCCCTTCCAGGGCCTGCCGTCTTCCTGAGCAGGTGGCATGCATGGATCTGCATTGAAAAGCTCTGCTTGGAATTTCAGTTATCATCGTTGTGCCAACTGGCCCACCACCAGGCCCACTGCACACATCCTTGTCTTGTGTTTCAAAGATAGCTTAAAAAACCTATTGGGGTCGGGTGTCGTGGCGCACACCTTTAATCCCAGCACTGGGGAGGCAGAGGCAGGCTGATTTCTGAGTTTGAGGCCAGCCTGGTCTGCAGAGTGAGTTCCAGGACAGGCAGGGCTACATAGAGAAACCCTGTCTCGAAAAAACAAACAAACAAACAAAACCTATTGGGACTTTGAGGTGGCCCAGTAGGTAAATGGTTGCTACCAAACTTGACCACCTGAGTTTGATCCCAGGAATGCACAGCATAGGAGAGAACCAATTCCCACAAGATGTCCTCTGACTCTCACATATGCACTGTGGCCACACATAGATACACACACTCACAAGCACACAACAAAAGAGGGCTGGAGAGACGGTTGCTCAGCCGATCTCACAGGGGTCTTGGGTTTGATTTCCAGCTCCTATAAGGTGACAAAAGTCGCCTGGAATTCCAGCACCTGGGGATCTGATGCCCTCTTCTGGTCTCCACGGGCACCTTCATGCTATGTAATGAATGTATTGTGTATACAATACACAAACACACTCAGACCCACACACATACACATGAACTAAAAAAACAAACAAACAAACAAATAAAAAACCCTAAAATCACTGTAAAAGTCTTAAATTTACAATTAAATTAACTTTTTAGAAGGCCCTCTGGCATGGCAGCACACATATTTGTAATCCCAGACACTTGAAAGGCTAAGGCAAGAGCTGTAAGCTGGTGGTCAGCCTGGACAAACTACACATTAGCAAGGCAAGGCTTTCTTTTTGGGGTTTTGTTTGTTTGGTTGGTTGGTTGGTTGGATTTTGGTTTTTGAGACAGGCTTTCCCCATGTACTCCTGTCTGTCTTAGAACTTGCTCTGTAGACCAGGCTGGCTTCGAACTCAAGAGATCTACCTGCTCCCTAGCGCTGGGATTAAAGGCATAGCTACACTGCCCTCATTGCTGTTGTTCTCTTCCTCTTCCTCTTCCTCTTCCTCCTCCTCCTCCTCCTCCTCCTCCTCCTCCTC
>NC_034603.1:65011805-65013028 GCF_900095145.1 Mus pahari
CTCCTTCATAATACAAATATTTTATGTGCATGTGTGTTTTGCCTGGTCTGGGTGGAACTCACATTGGAGTATTAGACTTCCTGGAACTGGAGTTACAGTTGTGAACCACCATGTAGGGGCTGAGAATTGAACTCAGGTCCTCTGGAAAAAGCCCTTGCAATACATACATACATACATACATACATACATACATACATACATAAATGTAAAAAACCATTTTTTTAAAGTGAGTCTCATATAGCCCCACATGGCCTCTCAAATTCACTATGTAGCTGAGGGTGACCTTGAAGTTCTAATCCCCCTGCCTTCTCCTCTCATGTGCTAGCTAGGTTTACAGGTACACACCACCATGCCAAACTCTTCAAAATTAACAAAAAGAAATTTTTAAAAGGCTGTGTGGGGAGACTGGGTGCTTGCCTAGAACATTGGGGAACCTGGATGTTATTCCAGTGCTGTAACTAAAAACCAAACCCAACAACTCAGTGGTGGTGGTCCATACCTTTAATCCTGGCACTCCAGAGGCAGAGGCAGGTGGATATCCAAGTTCAAGGCCAGGCTGGTCTATGGAGTGAGTTCCAGAACAGCCAGGGCTACACAGAGAAATCAGTCTCAAGCAAGCAAACGAACAAACCCTTTGATTATTTTAATCGCCACTAAGCTAAGACCTCTGTTCTCTGGAATCTCACACAGCTCATACTCTCTGTCCTTTCGCAGGTGTTTGGCCCTGGTCTAGCTGCTGGGGAGATGGTGGTAACAAGGCCTTCCAGAATGACCCAGAAATTGTTCCCCTCATAGATGCTTCCACTCCCACGCCCTCCATAGACAGGATTTGGAGACCCTCATCCCTCTGAGGTTCTCTCTCACCCTCCTCACATGCTTCTCTCTCACCCTAGTGGCAGACAAATGGACACGCATGCTCATCAACAACACATACCCAGGCCCTCAGGACCCTCCTAGGGCATAGCCGCTCAGAGTGAGGTCTGTGGATCGGGTCTGACCTAGCTGCTGTTTGACAGAGAAGGCAGAAACAGAACAACCTTGAAAAACCATGGCAGTGTTTGACATTGAAGCACGTGACTGTTTTTTGCTGTGTTCCACAAAAACATGATGTGCAGCCATTCGGAAACTTAAAAAGCAAAAGCCCCTTTCTCACAAAGAGTTTGAAAAGCACTGTTGTGGCTCTCTCTCTCTCTCTCTCTCTCTCTCTCTCTCTCTCTCTCTCT
>NC_034603.1:65013039-65017336 GCF_900095145.1 Mus pahari
AGAGTTTGAAAAGCACTGTTGTGGCTCTCTCTCTCTCTCTCTCTCTCTCTCTCTCTCTCTCTCTCTCTGTCTGTCTGTGTGTGTGTGTGTGTGTGTGTGTGTGCTGTCCTTGATTTTCCCCTTGCTCCTGCCTCATAGCTTGGGTCCACAAAGCAGGCCATACAAGCTAGAGTTTCTTTCCCATGGCGACTCCCAGCACCTCTAACCTTCTTCACCTTCAATTAGCCCTAGAGTAGCTCTCTGTCTTAACACTCGCCCAAAAGCAGGTCATCAGACCGCCGCCGCATTCTGGAAGATTCCTGGCCCACACCAGGGAGGAGGAATGTAAAAGGATGTGAGTGTCAAGCCTGCCGCTGGCTTCCCTCCTGCAATCACGGTTATGCAATGAAAGCCCAGAAGGATGGGACAGGACAGGGTTTGAAGAGCTTCTGGATAGCCAGGCTTGTGGAGGCTGCTGAAGGGTGACCCAAGAAGCGTATGTGGGCGTTCTGGGCCCTTCCCCATGCCTCACCCACCCAGCTCTTCATCTGAGTCTACAATAGCCTTTATTTCCTACTTAAAACATGATTTTAATTTTTATTTTACATTCATTGGTGTTTTGCCTGCATGTATACCCATATTGCATATGTATTAGATTCCCTGAAACAGGAGTTACTGACAGTTGTGAGCTGCCATGCAGGTAAGGAATTGAACCCAGGTCCTCTAGAAGAGCAGCCAGTGCTCTTAACCACTGAATCATCTCTCGAGTCTCTATTACTTTCTAATTTTTGTTCCTGTGTGTGTGTGTGTGTGTGTGTGTGTGTCTGTGGTGTGTGTGGTGTGAGTGTGTGTGTGTGTGTGTGTGTGTGTGTGTGTGTGTGTGTATGCATTTGTGTAAGCGCAGATGCATGTGCCTGTGAGCTTGTACAAAGGCCAGGGGAGGTCATACGCTGTCTTGCTGTATTACTCTATCTTATTCCCTTGGGTAAGGCTCTCTACCTGAACCTGAAGCTAAGCTGGAGCCAGCAAGGCCCAAAAGATCTTCCTGTCTCTGCCCTCGGCCCCAGCCCACGGAGCTGGGCTTACAGATGTACACGCTGCCGCATTGAGCTTTTCAGATGGGTGTTAGGGATTTGAACCCTGGTACTCAGGCTTTTGTCACAACTACCCTTACCTGCTGAGCTGTCTCCCAGCTCCCATGATAGCGTTTATGAGGGGCATGGAGGTATTGGGGAAGCTGAGGCAGGAAGACTGAGAGTTTGGCTCCAGCTTGGAAACATAAGAAAATCTTGGTTTTTTTTTTTTTTTTTTTTGTTTTTTTTTGTTTTTTAAAGGGTAGGGTTGGCGTGGATAGATTCTATGTACTTGGAAACTGGAGGCAGGAGAAACAGGGGTTCTTAATCATCCTTGGTTACATAGTAAGCTGGAAGCCAGCCTGGGCTTCATGAGACCTTGTCATAAATAAATACATACAGCCTGGCATGGTGGCGCACGCCTTTAATGCCAGCACTCGGGAGGCAGAGGCAGGCAGATTTCTGAGTTCGAGGCCAGCCTGGTCTACANAGTGAGTTCCAGGACAGCCAGGGCTACACAGAGAAACCCTGTCTTGAAAAACCAAAAATAAATACATTCATTCATACATACATACATACATACATACATACTACAATGATAAACCAGTAAATCTAAATAAGTATTTCAGAGTTTCCGTGTGTTCTGTGAGCACTCAAGAGAATTAACTGGACCCCAGTAAGTCTGAGGAGCCCTGCTCTATAGGCGAGCCTCAGAACGCAGGTAGAATAACCAGGGGAATGCAACTGGCCTGGATGGAGCAATCCAAGGCCCTGGAGCCCCACCCTACAGGATCTGGCCTGATCTGGCCAGCCTTATCTCTGATTGCCTCTTGCAGCATGGAACGTGAGCACACATCCTGTACCTTCCCTCCATAGTCCAGGCTTTGCCTGATACTGTTCCCAAGTGGGGGATTTTCTTTGCACCTACAGGCCAGCTAGGATCCCATTTCCTCCAAGAAGCCCTTCCGGAGCCCACCCTGCTCGCTCCTCAAAATCACACACCAAGAGATTCCAGCTCAAATTCCCTCCTGGGGCTCTTGAAAAACTCACTTACCTTTCTTCTTTTTGTGTTTTAAAAGTTCATTTTATATGTATGTGTTTCTCCTTCATATATGTATGTACACATGTATGCCTGGTATGTGCACATGTATGCCTGGTGCCCTTGGAAGTCCGAGAAAGACATCAGATCCCCTGGACCTGGAGTTAGAGAAGCTCGTGAGCCACCATGTGGGTGCTGGGAATTGAACTCGAAACCTCTGAAAGAACAGCCAGTGCTCTTAACCACTGAGCCATCTCACCAGTCCCCTGATTCCTCTTGGTTTTCTTGTTGCCATCCCTCTGGGTTTAGATTAATTAATTAATTAATTAATGAGAAAAATTTAAACATGTAAACTTTTTTTTTAAATAATACAGTGAAAAGGTGTTTTCTCAGCCTGTCTGCAGCCACCTAATCCTACCCCGGAAGGAGCCTTGTGGGGATTCACTTCTGTGGCCATTGCACTGTGTCAGCCACACAATGACAGGATGCACCTCAAGGTGGAGCTTTGGCTGTCAGTACAGGTGAGGAGCTGCTTGATGGATAATCCAGTCACCTCCAGTACAGGGAAACCCTGGCAGTTCTGTGACTCTACCTGGAGCAGGTAAGGTGCATGTGTGGACCAAATCCCTAGTGTAGAATGGCTGGAGACAGTTTTGTTTTGCTTGAGACAAGATCTCACTATGCAGTCCTGTCAGGCCTGGAACTCCAAATGTAGACCCGACTAGCCTTGAATTCACAGATATCCTCCTGCCTCTGTCTACGAAGTGCTGGAATTAAAGGTGTAGGCCACCAAAGCCAGTGTTGGTTCATTTTATTTACTTTTGTGGTACTGAGGATCCTATAGTCTAGATAAATGCTCCACCGAGCCACACCTTCAGTTCAAAATTTTTTAAATATGAATCATTATTTCTGTTGTCTTGATCATGGATTCATAGCAGCCAAGCTTTCTCTGTTTGCTGGCTGAGCCTTCTAGCTGTGCACAAGTTGGAGAAACTGAGGGAGAGAAAGGTCTTGGTGGAATCAAAGCTGTGAGAGTCAGCTTCCCATGTCTATCACAAACTGTCTGAGCTCATCACGTTATAAAAAGAAAAGGGTGACCATGATGTAGTGGTGAATTCCTTTAATCCCAGCACTAGGGAGGCAGAGGCAGGTGGATTTCTGAGTTGGAGACCAGCCTGGTCTACAGAGTGAGTTCCAGGACAGCCAGGGCTACACAGAGAAACCTTGTCAGAGGAAGATAGAGGAGAGAGAGAGAGAGAGAGAGAGAGAGGGATTGCAGGTGGCTGTGCAGAGCAGGGTAAAGCAGTGCATCCTGGGAAGAGTGTGTATGGAACAAAACTGCTCATGGACAACATGAGCTAGAGAACAAAGGGGAGGGACAGAGTTAGGGCCCCATGATGCCCTCAAGGACAGACTTAATCAGCTCCCTCTAGACCCAGCTCCCTCAAGATCCAGTTTCCTTGAGACCCAGTCTCCCAGTAGGTGCACCGTAGAAACCTAGCCTTTAGAATATGGACTCCCCCCCCACACACACACACTTTTCCTTTTTCTTTGAATTCACCAAGGCCTTTCTCTCCCCCAGTTTCTCCAACTAGTACACCGCTGGAAGGCTCAGTGAGCAAACAGGGGAAGGCTGGTTGCTATTGCTATGGGTCTATGATCTTTCTCTCTCTCTCTTCCTTCCTTCCTTTCTTTCTCTCTTCCTTTCTTTCTCTTTCTTCCTTTCTTTCTTTTTCTCTTTTTCTTTTTTCCATTTTTATTAGATATTTTCTTTATCTTTCTTCATTTTCTTCCTTCCTTCCTTCCTTCCTTCCTTTTTTTTTTTTTTTTTTTTTTTTTTCCTGAGACAGGGTTTCTCTGTGTAGCCCAGGCTGTCCTGGAACTCATTCTGTAGAACAGGCTGACCTTGAATTCAGAAATCTACAAGCTTCTGCCTTCTGAATGCTGGGATTAAAGGCATGTGCCACCACTGCCCAGGTTAGTATATGGACTTTAAAAAAAAATCTATTTGGAGGAGAAGGAGTCTTCCTCAGGGAGGAACACATCAGTTGGTTATCCAATACCAAATGGTCATCCCTGAACAGAACATACATACAGCTAGCATACAGAATATACATACAGCTAACATACAGAACATACAGAACATACATACAGCTAACATACAGAACATACAGAACATACATACAGCTAACATACAGAACATACA
>NC_034603.1:65017381-65018684 GCF_900095145.1 Mus pahari
CAGAACATACATACAGCTAACATACAGAACATACAGAACATACATACAGCTAACATACAGAACATACAGAACATACATACAGCTAACATACAGAAGAGCAGGCTCTACTTAGGAATGCGTATGTAAAAACATACAATTATGCCTGTGATAACAATGAGTGAGTAAGGAGGCCATGAAGAATGAGAGCAAGGAGGAGTATGGGGGGATTCGGAGGGCGAAAGGGGAAGGAAGAAATGCTGTGATTCTATTAGGATCTCAAAAATTTTAAAAATGCAAAATTTCTTTTGCCTGCAGGTGTCCGTGAAACGTTTGAGTACCGGGTGCCCAAGGAGGTCAGGAGAGGGTGTTGGAACCCCTGGAACTGGAGTTACAGACAGTAGTGAGCTGTTATGTGGGTGCTGGGACTCAAGCCTGGGTCCTCTGGAGAGCAGCCAGTGCGCTTAATGCTTAACGGCTGAGCCATCTCTCTCCAGCCCTAAGACAGGGATTTTTAGGAACACTTTTTCTTTCTTTCTTTTTTTTTTTTTTTTTGGTGGCAAAGCTACTTCTTGAACCCAGGGCCTGGTGTCCGCCCCAGCCTTTCTTTGTGGAACACCTACATCATGAAGCTGGGAGGAAAAAAAGAAAAAGAAAAAAGAAAGAAAGAAAGAAAGAAAGAAAGAAAGAAAGAAAGAAAGAAAGAAAGAAAGAAAGAAAAAAAAAAAAAAAAAAAGAAACCCAAAACCAGCTTCGTGGGAACTAAAAGGGAAAAAAAGCCTCTAGGATCCTGCCCACCCCGAGAAACAGCAGAGGGTTCATCCATTCTGCAAAGAGAGAAACTAAAATAACACTTGCCTCGTGTGGGAAGGAGGCAAGCAGAACACCCAAGGGCTTTCATGTCAGCAAGAGAGACTGAAATTAGCTCTGAGTGTGAACTTCCCGGCAGCGCACAGGAGCAGTGATGCAGCAGGGGGAGGGACTCTGGAGGACTCTTTGCAAGGAGCTCATTAAACTGAGGATTAAGGGTAGAGGCCCTGCCGGGCCCGCTGGGAAGCAGAGCCCCGGAACTGGAAGATGAGCCCTAACGCTTCTCAGTGACTAGAGTAGAGAGGCTAGTAGTCCTCAGGCAAAAGGTCAGAGCAGGGTAAGGGATGGAAGCCCCAGAAATCTGGCGTCCCCAAAGCCAACCACCACCGCTGCTTGCAGGAAGTAAGAATTATGAGTAACTCATATACTGGTTAAAAACAAAAACAGGCCGGGCAGTGGTGGCGCTCGCATTTAATCCCAGCACTTGGGAGGCAGAGGCAGGCGGATTTCTGAGTTC
>NC_034603.1:65018815-65019941 GCF_900095145.1 Mus pahari
AAACCAAAACAATCAAAACAAAACAAAAAACAACCAGAAACTCAAAAGAGGTTGAAGGCCTGTCAACTCAAAAGAGGTTCAAGGAGAGCCAAGACTTCTGCGCTGGCCTTATGTCCCCGTCCCTGTATCCAAGGAGAGGCCTGCCAGTGTGCCCTCCTGCAGAGCTGGAAGCTTTGGACAGGACAGGACTCTTTCCTTTGTCCTTCTACCTACTCCCTCAAGCCCAGAACACCTCTGCTTCACGATGCGGCTCTCCTCTCAGCCAGCCTAGGCACCAAGCCCCAGAAGAGAGCGCGGCGCCTGCGGGGAAACCTAGAGTCTAACACCTGTGCAGGCGAGGGAGGGGGCACATCCCAAACTCCCATCTCACTTGCCCTCGCCCGTCTCTATCTCAGACTCTCGTGATAGGAAAGTAGGCCAGTTTGGAATATGTCACAGATATTTTCGACATCCCCATCTGTACTAAAGCTTCTCGCGCAGCCAAGCAGGGTGGAGCCACGGGCTTCCCGCCGGAGGAGGCTACACCTGCTGCCTCTGGGGCTCAGAGCCCAGATAGGGGCTGTGGCGAGGCACCAGCGGCTCCAGCGGATACTGTGCAAGCACCCTGTAGCCAGGATGGGAAGGACGGGAGTCCAGTCGTGTCTGTACAAGTTCCAGGGGAGCAGGAGTGGAACAGCTGGGTCCTGGGGCGTCACCGTGACGGTGGGGCATGGAGGGAAGAGGAAACGGTCCTTATTAGGGAAGGGGCCAGGTGCCTGGGTTGTAGAAGGCAGGTAAGATTCTCCTCCGCAAAGGATGAGCGTGTGTCCCTGGCAAGGAGAATAATGGAAAAACCTGGGTCCCTGGGGTGTGCAGGACAAACCGGGCAAGGAATACCAGCAGGAGAGGAAGTTGAGGACAGAGGAGGCTGAGAAATTGTGGGGTGTGTGTGTGTGTGTGTGTGTGTGTGTGTAAAATGACCAGCTAGGAGCTTTGGATGTGCCTTACAGGTATGCTCATGAAGGCTCTAAAAGAAAAATTACCAAAAAAAAAAAAAAAGAAAAAGAAAAAGAAAAAAGAAAGCAAGAAAAAGAAAAGAAAAAAGATAAATTACATAATTACACCCATTTTATTTATTTGTTTGTTT
>NC_034603.1:65019952-65026559 GCF_900095145.1 Mus pahari
GATAAATTACATAATTACACCCATTTTATTTATTTGTTTGTTTATTTATTTATTTGGGGGTGGGGTAAGAGGCTCAAGTATGTGGAGCACAGAGGACGTCTTTTTTAAAAAAAAAAAAACAACAAGATTCTTTTCAAGATTTATTTATTTATTTATTTTATGTGAGTACACTGCAGCTGTCTTCAGACACACCAGCAGAGGGCATCAGATCTCATTACAGATGGTTGTGAGCCACCATGTGGTTGCTGGGAATTGGACTCAGGACTTCTGGAAGAGCAGTCAGCTCTTAACCGCTGAACCCTCTCTGCAGCCCTCAGAAGACATTGGAACGGGAGGAGACCTTTCATCAGGCAGCTACATGTGGATACTGGAAATGGAACTTCGGTTGTCAGTAGCCTTGGCAACAAGCGCCTTCACCTACTCATTTATTTTGGCTGTCCAGTTTTGTTGTGATTTTTTTTTCTGGACACTTAAATTCATATTATTCATAAATCACTATGTAGCCTAGGATGGCCTCAAACTTAATTGGCCTCACATCATTGGGTGAGGACAAGATTTTCTTTCTTTCTTTTTCTGGCTTTTTGAGAATAATTTCCCTGTATAGGCCTGGCTGTCCTGGAACTTGCTCTGTAGACCAGGCTGGCCTTACCTGCCTCTGCCTCCTGAGTGCTGGGATTAGCCATGCACCTCCACTGTCCGGCATGGAGGACAGGCTATTTTCCCTTGAGCATCTGGTCCTTTTGCGTCTTGTCCTGAGTGCTGAGGTCCCAGGCTCGTGTATTCATGCCAGGCTTACACAGTACTAGGGGTTGAACTCGAGGCTCCATGCCTGCTAGCAAATGTTCTGTAACTCCCCACTGTGAGGCTCTGAATTTTTAAAAACACATTTATCTGATTTTATGTGTATGTGTATATCTGAGTGAACGTGTTTGCACCATGTGCCTATAGAGCCCTTGGAGGCACCAGATCCCCTAAACTGGAGCCGCAGACAGTTGTGAACCAGGAACTACACAAAGCCAGTCAGCACTCTGAACCACTGAGCCATCTCTCCAGCAGCCCCCACCCCAGGCTTTTAAGCAACATGATTCAGATAGAGCACTTGGCTGTGGGAAGGAGGCAACAGCCAGGGAGAGGCAGGTCCAGTCACTGAGCACCAAGAGCCTGTCCTCCTCCAAGTGGCCTGCAGTGGCACCATCCTGACTGGGGACAGGGAGATCCATGTGAACAAAACAGTCCCTGTGGAGATGTGAGGATGTGACTGTCTTCAGGGGCTAAGGTCAGGATGGGGGCTGCATTTCAAGAGGCTTTCCTGGAAAAACTGGCCGAGGGGAGCCCTCGGTGCTAGAGTTCCCCAAGGCGCTGTGGTGGACACTTTGATGAATGGCTTCATTTAGCCGTTCCCACAGGCCATGCCACGGGTACACTTCTTCCTCTGTACTGATGTGGAAACAAGATTAAGAAGTTCAAGTCCAGGGTCAGCAAGATGTTCAGGGTACAAAAGTCCTTGCCATGCAAACGAATCAGCTTAAGTTCAGTGCCTGGGTCTCATGGTGGAAGATGGTGGAAGGAGAGAGTCAACTGCTATCATAGCACCAACGTGTCTACACACAAACACAGATAATGATGATGATGATAATAATAATAATAATTATTATTATTATTATTATTATTATTATTATTAAAAATAAAATAGGGATTAAAAAAAGCCATACAAGAAATTCAAGTCCAGTCAGTCATGGTGGTCTGCTATCTTGACACTTGAGAGATAGAGACAGGAAGATCAGGAGTTCAAGGTCATCCTTGGCTACATGGGAAATTTGAGGATAGCCCGGGCTACTTGGGACCCTATCTCAAAAAAAAAAAAAAAAAAAAAAAAAAAGTTCAAGACCTGTCTCCGGATGAAAAACTTAAGTCCATGTATCCCCTTCATCTCTTAAAGCCTCCAAGTAACTAGATAACGTCAGCTTTCACCTCTACCCCATCTCGACCTGGCCCAGGTCTCCAGGGCTGCACAGCAACCCCAAGACAGCCACTTGGATGAAGAGGCCAAGAGTCCACTCAAGGGCACACTGCCTATCAAGGGAGGATTCTGTAGCAGTTGGCCTGGTGCTGCATGGATTCTAATGCTAATATTGTTTCCTCAAGGCCCGGCGCCCCAGAGATAGAGAGAGAACTCTCTCTGGCAATTGTCCCCAAGGTTTCTTCTGATTGGTGAATAAAGATGCCGGCAGCCAGTAGCTGGGCAGAAGAGACAGGGAGGATTTTAGGGTTCATGGACCTGGGGGTTTGGAGGAGAACCATGAGGGGGAGAAGGGGGTTCAGGAGGAGAGAAAAGCTGCCCCTCCCCCCCCCCCCCCCCCCGCTGTGGGCTGTGGACTAAGCAAGTTATAAAAACACGGCCCTGAGGGCTGGTCAACTGAGTTAAGAGCAGCCCAGTTGAAATATAGTAAGTAATAGTAATAGCTCAGAGTTATCCATCGGAAAGTAAAATCAGGGCTGGAGAGATGGCTCAGCCGTTAAAAGAACTGACTGCTCTTCCAGAGGTCCTGAGTTCAATTCCTAGGTACCACAACCATCTGCAATGTAAACCTCTTCTGGTGTGTGAAGACAGCTATGGTGTACTCATATAAATAATAAATAGATAAATATTTTTTAAAGATGGAAAGTAAAATCTAACAGCATAGAGGGTAGGCATCTGCCCAGCTCTTATACTGTTTAAGGCTTATTGTAAATATAAGGATTGTGTGTGTCTTTTATCTGGGAACTGAATGATCAAGGCCAGGTAGAAAACCTGAATTGGGATTAAAATTTTCTACAACAGGCTGTTTTGCCCTAAAATAACCTAGCCTCTTGCTCCCTAAGCACATGGTCTCCTTGACCTCCAGCCTTTTTTGCTTTTCTTTCTTTCTTTCTTTCTTTCTTTCTTTCTTTTTTTTTTTTTTTTTTTTTTTTTTTTTTTTTTTTTTTTTTTTTTTTTTTTTTTTTTTTTTTTGAGACAGGGTTTCTGTGTGTAGCCCTGGCTATCCCAGAGCTCACTCTGTAGACCAGGCTGGCCTCAAACTCAGAGACCCACTTGCCCCCATCTCCTGAGTACTAGGATTAAAAGCCCAGCTGATTTCTTGTCTTTCCATAAAATGGGTCTGGAGAGATGGGGTGAGAACACACAGAGAGAACCTGCTTGCTTTTGGCATAAGGTTTTTGTGCACTGTGTAAAGATTATCATTGTCTTATTCAAATGCTGATTTCTCTGCTCCCACATCACTCGTAATCAGGCACAGAAATATGGTGCTTATTCCAAGTAACTCCTGTTTCAAGTTTGTGTAAACATTGCTCCCTATTTATGCTATGACTTGTCAATAAAAGCTGATCAGCCAATGGCTGGGCAGAAGAGTGAATAGGGCTGGACTTCCACCAGTCCCAGGAAGGGGAGCGAGGAGGAAGCAGAGAATCCTACAAGGAAGGACTGGAGAGACAGACGTCATGGAAATACACTTGAAGCCCAGAGAGCCAAACCAATACTAAAATGCAGGTATCTTGGGGATTTTGTCTGGAAAGTAGCCAGAGGAGCTTAGAGGATTAGAATAGAACAGTGACTGCCCAGTTATTGTGCTTTAATAGCTGGGCAGTGGTGGCCCATGCCTTTAATCCCAGCACTTGGGAGGCAGAGGCAGGTGGATTTCTGAGTTCGAGGAGGCCAGCCAGGTCTACAGAGTGAGCTCCAGGACAGCCAGGGCTACACAGAGAAACCCTGCCTCAAAAAACAAAACAAAACAAATAAAGCTAATAAATACATCTTATAGTCTCAGTCTCATTTATTTGGGAACTAGCTGGGATAGAGAAAAACAGCCACTTTTAAAAATGCACTTACAGCTTGCCATATTTCTTCATTGGTTTAACATTCGACAAGCCTTTGCTGAGCACCCACTAGGAACCAGGCCATTTTGCTGATGTTGGATGCAGGAGGGAAACCAAGCTCAGCTTCTGCTCTCCTGAAACAGGTGCTAAGATGGGACCAGAGAGGCTGGACCAGGAGTAGAGACAGGGACCCCCTACCCACACGTCTGTAGCAGATGTGCAGCTTGGTCTTCATGTGGTTCCCCTAGAAAATGGAGCAGGGGCTGTGTTAGTCTCTGTTCTCTGCCCCTGGGTCCCCTAACCCCTGCTTGGACTGCCTGGTTGGGCCTCAGTGGAAGGGGATGTGCCCAGATGGGCTGGGACTAGATGCCCCAAGGCTGGAATGGTAGCCAAGCGGGGCTCCCCTTCTCTGAGCAGAAGGGGTGGGGACAATGGAGGGAGGGATTTGTAAAGGTAGGCCTGAGAGGAGAGCAGGGATTGGGGTATAAAATGAATTTTTAAAAAAACCATAAAAATGGAAAAAAAACAAGACAAAAAGCAAACAAATAAACAACAACAACAACAACAACAGGGCAGCAATAGATACCCTCTGATGAGCAGCCTCACTCCAGTCCAGGGAGAGCAGCCCAGCCCTGCCTGGCTTTGGTGTCCCATCAGGCCACATCTACCCAGCTAGTGGTGGGTTATCTGTTATCCAGGCAAGTGACAATGGTATATATACCATGTCCCTTCCCAGGGACTCACACAGCCCCATGCTGCTCCTTTCACAGCCAACAGGAAAGGGGAGCTCCCCGGTTCCATACAGAAGCGCACTTGATGCGTCTCCATGGAGGGTGTAGTAGGCACAGGATGTTCGGAGGACACTTTTGTTCGTGAGCAGTGACGTCATTGCTGTACTCCACTGCCCAAGTTTATCCAGAGGAAGGGGAAGGGCTTCTAGAACTGAGGAGAACATCGTCTTGTGGCCTTGCAGCTCCCCTCGGGTGTTGCTGTCCCATCTTCCCTTCTAGGGGTGGCTCCCTGATGTATCTCTCCTCCAACCACCTCAGGGTGAAGAAGTGACATCAGGCTGGGTAGTAGTGGTGCACGCCTTTAACCCCAGCTCTCAGGAGGCAGAGGCAGGTAGATCTCCAAGTCTGAGGCCAGCTTGGTCTAAAGAGCAAGTTCCAGACAGCCAGGAAGGAGAAGAAGGTGGGGGGAGTCACCAGGCCTCTCTCCAGCTGCTGCTTCTAGAATCCCGCCCATCCTTTATGTTCCCTCATCCTCACTGGTAATTCTGTTCCCTGACCTCTCATCTGGTTCTCAGTGCATCCTGGGAAACTTCTAGACACTTGGTCCCAGTGTCTATTGACCACTCTCTCCAACCTCGTTCTAATTGAGATGTCACCACTGGCCTGATGTCTTTAACTGTACTCCATGCCTTGAACTCAAATATTCCTCCCCCAGTCTTTCTCAGCATTCTACCCACAGCCACAAAGATGCTCCCCAGCTCCCCCCCTCCCCACTCTTCTCTTATTGGTTCAAAGTTCCTGATTGATCAAATCATTGCATTTCCATGCCCCTTGTGTGTGATGGTTCTGCTCCTCTGGAAAGCCGTAGCGTTGGACTTCTGGCTCAAGATGGCTGAGTAGGGCTGAAAAGACTGCTCAGCGGTTAAGAGCATGTACTGCTCTGCCAGATGACCCAAGTTCAGTTCTCAGCACTCACATGAGGCCGTTCACAACTGTCTGTAACTCCAGCTCCAGGGATTCGGGCGCTACCTTCTGTCTCCCACAGTCTCTGCATTCACACACTCATATCTACACACAGATACAGAACTAAAAACAAAATTAAATCTTAGGAAAAGGGACTGGAGAGATGGCTCAATGGTTAAGAACACTGTCTGTTCTTCCAGGGGACCTAAGCTTGAATCCCAACAAGCCCATAGAGGCTCACAACAATCTGTTAACTACAGTTCCAAAATGCTGTCTTCTGGCCTACACAGGCACTGCTTACATGAGGGACAGACACCCATACACATAGAAATAAATAAAATTAAAAAGATAAAATAAAATCTCTTTTGAAAGATGCCTGTTTGCCAGGCAGTGGTGGCGCATGCCTTTAATCCCAGCACTTGGGAGGCAGAGGCAGGCGGATTTCTGAGTTCGTGGCTAGCCTGGTCTACAGAGTGAGTTCCAGGACAGTCGGGGCTACACAGAGAAACCCTGTCTTGAAAACAAACCAACCAGAAGTTGCCTGTTCAAGGGCGCCACGAGAAGACCTAGAAGTCAACAACCTGGGCCCACAGGGGCTCACAGAGACTGAACCACCAACCAAAGAGCACGCAGTGGCCCTACACATTTGTAGCAGATGTGCAGCTTGGTCTTCATGTGGGTCCCCTAACAATTGGAGCAGGGCCTGTGTTCACTCTGTGGCTTGCCATTGGATCCCCTTCCCCATGCTGGACTGCCTAGTGAGGCCTCAGTGGGAGAGGAGGCTCTTACTCCTGCCGGGACTGGATGTCCGGGGGCTTCTCCCTCTCTGAGGAGAAAGGGAAGGGATAATAGGGAGAAAAAGTTGGAGGTGAAATTGGAGGAGGGGCTGTATTTGGGATGTAAAGTGAATAAAGAAATAAATTAATGAAAAAAAAGAGATGTCTACCGATCTTAAATAAATTAATATTTTTCTTTTTCTTTTTTTCTTTCTTTTTTTTTCTTTCTTTTTTCTTTTTTTTTTTTTTTTTTTTTTTGGTTTTTCGAGACAGGGTTTCTCT
>NC_034603.1:65026762-65031074 GCF_900095145.1 Mus pahari
TCTGCCTCTGCCTCTGCCTCTGCCTCTGCCTCTGCCTCTGCCTCTGCCTCTGCCTCCCAAGTGCTGGGATTAAAGGCATGTGCCACCACTGCCTGAAATTAACATATTTCTTTGAGAGAGAGAGAGAGAGAGAGAGAGAGAGAGAGAGAGAGAGAAGCCCAGTATATAAGATCCTATATCAAAAAATAACAAAAATTATATTAGTTCTGCCCCTAATTTTTCATAAGCTGAATCAACACCAGTCACCATCCTAGAAAACCATTTTGCAGATCAAAAGTCGAGTTCTTAGGCCAGGCATGGTGGCTCACATACTCGGGAGGCAGAGGAGGGTCGATCCCTGTGAGTTTGGGGCCAGCCTGGTCTATAGTTCCAAGACAGTTACGGCTACACAGAAGAAGGCTATCTCCAAACATACATATATATACATACATTCATAAAGTTTAAATAAAAATAATGTCAGTTTGGTAGCACATGTCTTTAATTCTAGCACTCACGAGTCAGAGGCATGAGAATATCTCTGTGATTTTGAGGCCAGACTGATCTACAAAGCGAGTTTCAGGACATTCAGGGCTCAGTTACACGAAAAACCCTGTCATGAAAAACCAAAGGTCCAAAATAGTCATAATAATATAAAAATAAATTTAATTATTTTCTGTTCCTTTTTAAAAATGCATTTATTTATTGTGTGTGCATGTACCTTCTTGAGCGCTACTGTATTTATTTATGTATTTATTTATACTTTGTGCGTGCGTTTATTTTATGTATATGAGTACACCATTGCTCTCTTCAGACACACCAGGAGAGGGCATCAGATCCCTCTTACAGATGGTTGGGAGCCACCATGTGGTTGCCGGAAATTGAACTCAGGACCTCTGGAAGGGCAGTCGGTGCTCTTAACCGCTGAGCCCTCTCTCCAGCCCCTTGTGTGTGTTTGTGTGTGTGTGCACAGAGGTCAGAGGACTGGAAAAATCAGTTCTCTCCTGTGGTGGTTTGAGTGAGAAGGGTCCTCATGGATTCATTTATTTGAATGCTCTGTCCGAGGTTCGGCTGACTCTCTGGGAGTGATCAGGAGGTGTGGCCTTGTTGTAGGAGGTGGGTCACTGGCATCTGGCTTTGAGATTTCAAAACCCAGAACCTTTCCCACTCTGATGGCTGCTGTCCGTCTCCTCGATGGCTGCTGCTCCAGAGCCACGCTTGCCTGTTTCCATGCTCCTCCACACGATGGTCACAGACTCTGCTGCCCTCCGGAATCATGAGCCCCAGACTAAATGCTTTCTTACGTAAGTTACCGTAGTCATGGCGTCTGGTCTCAATGCGACAGAACAGTAGTAAGCTCTTCCTGCCGATCCCAAACTAGGGTCCTCTCTGGCTTGGTGGCAAGAGCCTTCACTTGCTGACCCCTCTCTCTGGCGTCGTTTGTTTTTAATTTTTGGGTATATGGTTATTTGCACATGCGTTGTGTTCATATCTGTGCAGGTATGTTAACGCACGCGTGTGGAGGCCAGAGGACAACCTTGGACGCTGTGATTATACACTTTTCTGCTCTTTTGTTTGTTTGAAACAGTCTCACGAGCCTGGAGTGTCCCCGAGTGGGCTAGGCTAGCTGGCCAGCCAGTTCCGGGAAGCGACCTGGGGCGGGGACTGGAAGTGCGCGCCATCTTGCTTATGTTCAGCCGGGGTTTGGGGGATCCGAACTAAGGGCTTCAGACTTGTAAGGCAAGCACTTCATTGGCTGTGTCATTTCGCTGGCATGTGGGTGTTGTTTTGTTGTTGTTTTAAACGGGGGTCTCACTGTGTTGGAGTGATGTTTTTGCACACCGTGTGATGATGTGTCTCTGTCCTTCCTTGCCTGCCTAAGGCACCTTCTGATTGGTCAAAATAAAAAGCCTATGGCCTATAGGAGATAGAATAGAGAGGGTGGGTCATCCAGCGCAGAGAGAGGAACTCTGGGAAAGTCGGGCACCGGAAGACCCACCACCAAGGAGGAAGTCAGGCGTATGACACAAGGAGGGGAAACCAACCATGTGGCCAAACTTAGATTAGTTTAAATGAGTTAATTTGAGAGGTAGTTGGGGAGCAAGCCTAAACTAAGGCCATAAGCATCATAAATGAAAATAAGCCTCCAGCCGGGCAGTGGTGGCGCACACCTTTAATCCCAGCACTCGGGAGGCAGAGGCAGGCGGATTTCTGGATTCGAGACCAGCCGGGTCTACAGAGTGAGTTCCAGATAGCCAGGGCTACACGGAGAAACCCTGTTGCGAAAAACAAACAAACAGAAAAGGAAAATAGGCCTCCATGTCATTGTTCGGCAACTGGGGTGTACATGGGAAAGCCCGCGGAGCCCTGACTGGTCTACAACTCAGTGTGTAAACTAGGCTGATCACAGGCCGACCTGCCTCTGCCTCTCAAGTTCTGGGATTAAAGGTGTCCACCACTCCCTTCATTTTGCTTGTTTTTGAAATTGGATCTCGAATTGCAGCCTAGACTGGCCAGGAACTCACAGTGTAGACTAGACTGGTCTTAAACCCATGGTAATCCTCCTGCCTCATCTTCCCAATTAGTACAATTATTGACTGGAGTCACCTCAGCCTGCTTAACTGTAAATGTATATGAAGGTTGGACTTGGTAGCGTGTGTCTGTCATCTTAGCACTCTGGAGACAGGCACGAGGATCAAGAGTGTGACACTTTCCCAGCACCTGGGAGGCAGAGGCAGGCAGATCTCTGTGAGTTTGAGACCAGCCCAGTTTATAGAGTGAGTTCCTGGACAGTCATGGCTATGTAGAGAGATCATGTCTCAAAAACAGAACAAAACAAAACAAACAGAAAACAATAACAAAAAGAGGATGATGCCAGGGCTGGAGATGGTGAGATGGCTCAGAGATTAAGAGCACTGGCTGCTCTTCCAGAGGTCCTGAGTTCAATTGCCAGCAACCACATGGCGGTTCACAACCATCTGAAATGGGATCCGATGCCCTCTTCTGGTGTGTCTGAGGACAGCAACAGTGTACTCATATACACAAAATAAATGAATCTAAAAAAAGAGAGAGAGATTGATGCCAGCCTGTGCTACTTAAAAAACCAAAACCGAGTTGACAAGATGGCTCGGCAGGTAAAGGCAGTCCCCACCAAGCCTGGTGACCTGAGTTTAGTCCCCACAACCCAATGATGAAAGAAGAGAAATAGCTCCAGAAAGTTCTCTGATCACCAAATCCACTTCAGAGCATGTGTCTATCCACACAGATCCACACACACAGATACACATATATGCACGCATACATATATCCATGCATGCACAGATATACACACATGCATACGCATGCATATATATACACAGATACACATATATGCATACATATACACATATAGATATACAAACACACAAAAAGGAAAGAAATTTAACAAAAATGAAAGGTTAACCCAAAACCATACATGAAATAAAATTTAAGACTTCTTTAGGTTTATTAATTGTGTGTGTATGTGTGTGTGTTTGGTTTGTGTGGACCTGTTGATGTCAGAAAATGTCGTTAGGTCCCCTGGAATTGGGCTAAAGACGGTTGTGCGCCATCATGTGGGTGCAGGGAGTTGAACTCAGGTCCTCTGAAAGAGCAACACGTGCTTTTAACCACTGACCAGTTTCTCCATCCCCAAAGAAACAAATTTATATGGAAACGCAAAGTGAGCAAATTAGTCAGTTTTTAAAAAATTTTTGTACAAGTATGTGTAAAAAGCAATAGTGAGAGATACATTCAGGGTGCAGCTAGACCCTTGGTGCTGAATAGAGCTCTCAAACAAAGCCATCCACACAGCATCACCTGGCTTACACAAAGGCACAGCTGCAGTCCAGACAGGAATGGAAGAGCCTTCAATAAATGTTGAATAATTGGATATTCACAAAGAAAATTCAATCCTGGCTTTTACTTCAAATATATCCCCAAATCAATTTGAAATGGACAATAAGCTTAAGTATGAAAGATTGAAAAATAGAACTTCGAAAAAGAAATCTCATGGAAACTTATTTCCATATTCTTGCGATAGCCACAACCTCATTGTCGAAGCCAGACCTCTATGGTAGGTAACTTGTGGTCATCCACACCTACATGAAGTCAAAGCCTAGCGTCCATACCTCACAGTTGAGCTGAGGGTGGTGGTCTAGGCTTACGCAAGAGGATCACCAGTTTGAGACCAGCCTGGGCTATGTTACAAGACAACCCCCTCTCCCCAAATCTCAAAAAGAACCAAAATCCAAAAACTAGCTAGGCTGAGTAGTGCATGCCTATAATCCCAACTCTTTTTTTTTTTTTTTTTTTTTTT
>NC_034603.1:65031694-65051792 GCF_900095145.1 Mus pahari
CTCTCGCTCTCGCTCTCGCTCTCGCTCTCGCTCTCGCTCTCGCTCTCGCTCGCTCGCTCGCTCGCTCGCTCCCTGTTTAACACTGGAAATCCATCTATCGTGATTATTCATTTGTTCATGTGTTGGTTTTGAGATGTAATCTCAGGTAGCCTAGGCTGTCCTCCGACTCACTCAATAGCTGAGGCTAGCCTTGTACTTCTGATCCTACTGCCTCCACCGTCTAAATGCTGGCATTGTAAGAGAATGCCTAAGAGAATGCCAGCAGGCCGGGCTCCCCCTGAGCCCTGTCTTCCGGGAGCTTCCCTGCAGAGCAGGGCTTTGTCTGCGTGCCCCAGCATTGGGTGCTCTGTGAATACTTAAAAGATTCCAGCCCGTCTTTTCCTGCTTCTCTCTGGGTGATTCTTATTTTTATCTCCTCCACAACCTTCCTACTTAATTTTAACTTTCCACTTTCCGTTCCTTCCTGGCTGGTTTAAATTCCAGGAGGCTCTATGCTATTCTGTTCCTTATGATTCCTCACAGCGTTCAATTCTCTGGGTCTTGTCCTGGCTTGGTTCCCTTTCACAGTTCTAAAGGACAGTTTCTGTTTACTTAACCTTTCTCCTTATCCCTGTGTGTATGTCATGTGAACGTTTTGAGTTAGGGTCTTGAGTGCACCAGGAAACGCCAAGCAGCCAAAGAGAACCCTGTGCTTTACCCCTTTGTTGTCTCTTTGGTTTGTTTGGTTTTTATTTTTTGCTTTTTGTTGGTGGTGTTGGTTTCTCGGTTTGTTTGTTTTGTGAGATAGGGTCTCGCTACGAGTAGCCCTGGTTACCCTGGAACTCACTATGTAGACCCGGCTGGCCTCAAACTCACAGAGAACCTGCTTCCCCGCCCCACCCCCATGCTGGGATCGCCACCCAGCTTCTTTTGATATATTTTCGCTTGTTGTTTTGTTGTTTCTCCCTTCCCCGGTTTTGTCCGTCTCCCCTTTCACTCCAAGGGTACGGCTGTCCCTGGGCTGTCACTGAACAGTACTGTTTGACCCTCACCTGGAGGAAGGGACACTTGCCATCTCCTGGTGCAGTCAGGTCTAGCCGAGCGTGGAGCTGAGGTCTCCGTTTCTCCAAACAGCTCTAGCCTATACCGAAGTACAACAGGGGACTTGGAACGGACACCCGTGCCCAGTGGGGACTCCTACAGCGGGCAGTTTCTGTGCTAAGACTCTTGGGGCATCACTGTAGCCTGGGATTCTTCCGGAAGGCCTTGTTCCTTTCCTCTCCCTTGGCAGGCGTCTGAGGACGGGCCAGCTCCTCCTCTTTATAGTCCCTCAAGCGTTTCCTCTAACAGGTGCAAGATATTTCTAGCCCTTCTAACTCTGTGGCAGCTCTACCCCCACCCACCAGGTGTGTTAGTTAGCTTTCCGTTGCTATAACAAATAGTTGCGATAAATCCACTTAGTAAGAGGGAAGGTTCAGTCTGTGGTCCCGTCTTTGGTTGCAGGTAATGATACAGCACAGGAGAACCCGGCAGAGGGGGCTGTCCACCTCATGGTGTCCAGAAAGCAGAGAAAAGGGAGGCAGTGTAAGAGCCTCGGTTACCACCCTATCTCCACCCCCACTCCCCATCTCCTACCCCCTCCCTCCCCACCTCCCTATCCCCCCCCACACACACTTTCCCCATCAAGGCCAGACCCCCAGTGAGCTAACTTCCCTTCACTAGACTCAGCCTTCTAAACGGTCCACCACCTCCCAGTAAACAGTATTAGAGACTGAGGTCAGGTCATTCATCCTTGGACTGAGGACAGAGCGTCATCCTTGGGGACATATCTTAACCTGAGGACAGGCACTAAGAAAGGAGTTTTCCTTATTTATCGGTCGTCCGACTTAACTTGCAAAGCGTTAGAAAGCAGGCTGGAAGTGCAGTGCGTTCGGTAGAGGATGACACAGGTGTTACGTCAGTGGATTGGGCTCTTCCGGGACTGGGCATCGGGCCAGCGGTGGTTTCACTGAGGACCTTCTGGGTGTTAAGATTTGAAAATGCCTCTTGGAAGTCTTTCAGTTCCTCCAGATGAGAAAACTTTTTTGTTTTTTAAAGTTTTTTTTTTTTTTTTAAAGGTCTTTCTTCCTTTCTTTCTTTCTTTCTTTTATTTCAAGACAGAGTTTCTTTGTGTAGTCCTGGAACTCTATAGACTAGGCCAGCTCTATAGACCTGGCTGGCCTTGAATTCAGAGAGCTGCCTGGCAAAATAGTTCTCTCCTCCCTGAGTGCTGAGATTGAACTCAGGGCCTTGACCGAGCTAGGAGAGTGCTCTGCTACTGAACTGAGTCAGCCTCTTCCCAGTGTGTGCAGCCCCTCTGTCCCCATCAGGTATCTCCACATCCCCTCTCTCCTCCCTTCAGTGTTCTGACTTCAGACAGGGTCTATTTTTCCCAGGCTGGCCTGGAACTTGATGTATAGGCAATGTACAACAGATTTGTAATCCTAATCCTGCCACTTGCACCTCCCGGTGCTGGGTTCCCACCACCACACCTATGTGATTTTGGGACTTAAACCCAGGGCTTTGTGAATGCTTTGTGAAAGCAGGTTCTCTACCAACTGAACTCCATCCCCAAACCTGCCTCTCTGTTTCTTGCTTTTGTTGCTATTTAAGCTAAGGATGCAGCTCAGTGGTAGAGCCCTTGTCTGTCACATGCAAGGCCCTCTGTTCTCTTCTAGGACCAAAGTGGGCAGGGCATCTAGAAGCATGTAAGGGAAACTTCAGGGTGGAATACAGTGTACAGTCTTCAAGGTCTGACCCTGGCTGGGCCCTAGGTCCATAGTTCCTTCCCCACCCCCACCCCTACCACAACACCACCAGCTGGAGACCAAGCTCACATAGCAGTTTGTGGGAGACATTTTACATTCAAACCATGACATCTCCCTTGGATACGGCTAGACGCAAGGTCTCTTTCTAAAGAATGGGACAGAGATGGCTAACAGATGGCTCAGCGGTTAAGAGCACTGTCTGCTCTTCCAGAGGTCCTGAGTTCAATTCCCAGCAACCACATGGTGGCTCACAACCATCTGTAATGGGATCCGATGCCCTCTTCTGGTGTGTCTGAACACAGTGACAGTGTACTCATATACATAAAAAGGATCTTTTGTACTCATATACATAAAAAGGATCTTTAAAAAAAACTTATTTCATCTTTATTTTCTGTGCAGTGTTTTTGCCTGCATGTATGTCTGTGCATAGGTGTTGCAGACAGTTGCGAATTGGCTGGTATTTGAACCTCTGGAAGAGCAGCTAGTGTTCTTAACTGCTGAGCCATCCTCTCCAGCCTCTTCCTTCCTGTTTCTGAAAACAAGGAGGGCTATGACCAGGACATAGCCTCTGGCTGTCCTAGAACTTACTACCTAGCTGAGGATGATGACTTTGACCTCCCGGTCCTTCTGTTTCCACCTCCCCAGTTATCACAGGCTGACGCTGCTATGCCCCGTGTAAATGTCTGCTGTGTAAACCACTGAGTTGGCAGGTAATGTGTTGCACAGCGGGGCATAATGCAGGAGATGAGGGAGACTCACATTGGAGTTTGAGACTTGAACACTGGATAAATGTCAGCAGCATTTACCAAATGAGGGAATCGCTGCAGAAAGAAGCATTAGAAAACCCAATATTAATCAGGCAGTGCTGGCACACACCTTTGATCCCAGCACTTGGGAGGAGAGGCGGGTAGACGTCCTAGTTCAACACCAGCCTGGTCTACAGAGCAAGTTTCAGAACAGCCAGGGCTACACAGAGAATCCCTGTCTTAAAACACCCCCAACCCCCCAAAGAAAAGAAAGCACTATATTGCCTGGTTATGGTAGTGCATGCCTGGAACCCCAGCATTCAAGATGCAGAGGCAGTAAGATTGTCAGATTGTGTGGTCAGCTTCAGCTACCTAGTAAGTTCAAGACCACCTTGAGCGGCATGGAAAGACTCCAGCTTTTCTTTCTTTTTTTCCCTTTTCTTTTTTCTTTTTTTTTTTTAGATTTATTTTATGTACCAGAAGAGGGCATCAATTCCAGTATAGATGGTTGTGAGCCACCATGTGGTTGCTGGGAATTGAACCCAGGACCTCTGGAAGAGCAGTCAGTGCCCTTAACCACTGAGCCATCTCTCCAGCTTCAGAAAGAAGACTCCAAAGAATAAACATAGCACCCAGACTTATTGCCTTTAGGGGTGTAGCCAGTGGTGAAGCCCATTACGTGCTCTGGCCTCAGAATCTCCCAATCCCAACCCTCTTTTGGAAAAACCTTTGGCAGCTAGATGGAACTTGTAGCAGATGCTAGGTATGGTCTCCATTCTGGAGAGAGGATGGGGAGTCTCTGGCATGCTCTAAGTGTGGAAAACCATGAATGCCCAGAGAGAAAAGATGAGAGGCCCTGAGGGTGGTAGGGCTTGGTCACTAAAAGCCCGAGGTGTCCTGAAATGAAAGGCGTGTAAAGGGTGTAACCCAGCAGGAAGCTCAGGGAAGGATAACAGTTCCTGATGCTTATCCTGATGCACACCACACACTTTAACACAGCCTGAACTGAACATGGTGGGATAGCCCTATCACTCCAGCATATGGGAGGTTGAGGCAGAGGAATGGAGAGTTCAAGGGTGGCCTAGACTACATAGCAAGACTACCTAGGGAATCAGAAGGATAGAGCCTTCTTGTCAAGCCCCATGGCAGCTCTGTGTGGCCAAAAAGCGCAACCTCCTTTTCACAAAGGAAGAAACTCATAATACCACGTGGTTTGTGGGGTGGCTCTGACCATAAAGGATGGGTAGGTCACAAGCCCCTTAGTCTTTTGAGTTCAGCTGTACAAAAATTTGCCAACTGAGAGTTCACCAAACGGGTGATTCTCAGGTGCGCAGAAATAGAGGTGAACTTGGGGAGTGGTCCCTAAGGAAGAGAGAGAGAGAATCAAGACAGAGGCCAGGAAATTCATGCCTTTTGCCTTTAAAGGAGCAGTATGCAAATCATAGTCAAAGCGATATGCAAATGTATTCAAATTGAGTTGGGAATGAGCATCTGTTATTTCTGAGTC
Organism: Mus pahari; assembly: GCF_900095145.1. Classification (NCBI taxonomy): domain Eukaryota; kingdom Metazoa; phylum Chordata; class Mammalia; order Rodentia; family Muridae; genus Mus; species Mus pahari. Next base: position 65,036,734 of record NC_034603.1, read on the forward strand.
AACAGCTCAGGCACTTTTGGGTGAGCCCTCCTCAGCTTTCTCCCAGGGTTGTCAGGGTCAGGAACCCCAAAAGAAAGGCCTGATAACCGAACAGAAGTAGGCCTCTAGGACAGCAGGGTTCTGCATAGGAAGGGAAGGTCCACCCACTGCATGGAGGTGAGTCATCTATTTGCATATTCATATTCATCTGACAAATGCTTGTAAAGCACCTACTAGGTGAGAGGGCTGAGGCAGATGCAGAANACAAGGAAGGGCTCACTGATTCTAAGGTCTAGATGCCCTCCTCTGAGTTGCGGGATAAACAGTTAAGATGCTGGCTTTTTCTAGACTCTAAGTCAGACTTCCCCAACCTCTGAGCTCTGGACTGGACACTTTTGATCTTCTTTAGCAACATCCTGGGCTTGACCCACTAGAGGAACGACCCTAGTGACCCTTGACCTGTGACAGATAAACATGTCCCCAGACATGGCCTAATATGGAAGAGGCCAAGAAGCATCCAGACTGAGAAACTTCCATTCGAGCCAAACATGGTGATCTGTACCTGTAGGCCCTGGGGAGGAGGAGGTTGGAGGGCCAAGAAACCAAGTACATCCATAACCACATAGAGAGTGTGAAGCCGGCTGGACACAAGAAAGCCTGCAATAAAACAAACAAAGCACCGCTCAGATGTCTAAGGCCATGAGCCAGCCCTTCTGCCGAGCAGGCACACTCCTGGGGCTGAGTAAGGATTTTCTTCTAAGAACTTAGTGTTCTATACTGTTATTTATTTATTTATTTTTATGTATTCTTTTTTTTTTTTTTTTCTTCATTTTCCGAGACAGGGTTTCTCTGTGTAGCCCAGGCTGTCCTGGAACTTGCTCTGTAGACCAGGCTGGCCTCACAGAGATTTGACTGCCTCCAACTCTGGAGTGCTGGGATTAAAGGTGCCAGGTCCCCACTGCCCAGCTGCAAGGCTGATCTTTAGTGCTTTCCTCTGTCCTTCTGTCTGTCTTCCAGTTGACATCAGTGGGTCTGTGGGTTCCGTGCCTCCCTCCATTGGGAGGTCCCAAGAGTTTGGAAAGGCAACTTTGCCAACCAGTGTTTTCCCAGTGCTGGCCTGGAATACTGAGGGACCCCTGGAAGCCTCCGGGGGTGGGGGTGGGGTGGGAGGGGCCAGCAGGAGTAGAGTCAGCCCAGCAGTTCAGACCTTCTTGGTTTTGTTTCTGAGTTTCTGTATCACGTCCTTTGGATAAAAAGTCCCAAGTGGACAATAGTCCCAAAAGACAGCTGCTAATCACTCGGCCAGACGTGGGGTCCTGAGCAAGCCTTCTTTTCCCAACATGTCTGATCTGGAGCTCATGGTGCTGTGGCTCTGCGGTGGCTGTTTGGGGAGGCTTTCTCAGCTTCCTCCCCAGCTCCTGCCATGGATAGGAACAGATTGTGGAGCAGAGAAAGAACACCACCTAAAAACCAAGCGGGACAGAAGTGAGGGTCCTTGATCAACTGCATCCCAAAGCTGTCACACTCAGTTGGCAATATAAAGAATTGGGGCTAGACACCAGGAAGAACTTTCCAACTTAGCACCTGGGGGACTTGTTCTCTGAGATAGGACGGTGTCATTCCTATCAGAATCCTGCAGAGATAAACTCAGTAAGGGATAGAGCCAGACTGGGGGGTTTTACCCAATCCCACTGTCAGAGAACTCTCTTCTGCCTTATTCATATCAGGAACAGTGTTGGGATGTGTGGGGATCTTGTTCCCCAGGGGCTGGGGGATGGAACGGGCTTCCCCAAGTACCACACCCTCGGGACCCAGGCACAATCAGGCATTTCACATCTCCCAAGGGTCAGAATGAAAGGCCAGTGTCTGTCTGTTTGCCCCCACCCCCTTCCATCTCCAGATTTTTCCATCTGCCCCTGGGCCACAGCCTGCTCTTTCTCACTTCTCCCCCCACCCCAGACCCTGTGTCATACACAGAGTAGTAGAAACAGAGGGATTGTCTTTAGTTCTCTGTGTGGCTGGTGCTCTCTGCCCCAACACTCCAGTGAGGAAGCCCCCTCCTGTCACGCACTGGATCCCAGAGGGTTCAGGGACTCTGATGGGCCACAGCAGCCACCAGACACTCTGATCCAGCTCTCTCTGCTCCTTACAATGTTCTCTGCACTGTGGCCCTAGACGAGGGGTGACTTCCTCACGGGCACAAAAGGCTTCTTCCCATTGGAGTTTAACAGTTAATTGTCCAAAACCTGGTTGAACGGCTAAACCAAAGAAGCCACTTCTGTCATTGCCTATATGTCCCAAAAAAGGGAACGTTCTCTGTGCTGCCTGCAGGAGCCTGTATCCAATAGGCTCTCTCCAATGCCACTTTGCCTTGGGACCCCAATGCTGATGCTTCCGGAAGCTGACATCACTGTTCTCCAGACCCTCCACCTGTTTGTCCCACCACCACCAGGAGCTGTGAGCAACCATTCCGGGACCTGACATTCTGTCAACTTCACACCACCTTCCAGCATACCCAGCCAGGAGTACTTCCTGGATAAAATATTAAACGCGCAAATCTGAGAAGTGCCTTAACCAGCGACAGACTGCACGACCACAGCTTGGTGAAGGAGATGCACGCCGTCCGGGGGTGGGGAGGTATATATAGACACAGACTCTGCATCTATCTTCCCAACTTGTTTGAGGCAGAGCATTGGCTATGGAAAAATACTGCCGCAACCTCCAACTGGGGTGGACTAAGGTCGGAGACAGGGGGCTGGCAAGAGAGGGGTCAGGAGGAGCCCCAAAGCTGAGCTCGGTGGGGGGTGACAAAAGCCCTTTGTTCTGGTATTCTGTACAGTGCCATCAGCCAACTGGGCAAGGGAACGGAAGGACTGTTAGAGGCAAGGTCTCAAGATGGAGGGGCCAAAGAGCAAGACAGAAGAGTGGGGATCTAGAGTTGCTGAGAGCACACCTCACGCCCCCTGCGTCACAGAGCCTCTAATGTGGCTCCATGATACATGGGGTGTCATGCAGTTCATAGGGTCACTAGGGTTCCTGCCTGGGTCTGGACCTGCGAAGAACCTTGTTGATGTAGTGCTCCCCTCCCCACCCCATCCCCCGCTCTGGCCCGGAGGGATGAGGGTGGGGCTAAATCTACATTTCCTGAAACCTAATTGGTGCATGTAAGGTCCAACCCACCCGGGCCTGGGCATTTGCCAGGCTCCAGAGTCCAATGGGGATCCATGTGAATTTAAAATTTTTGGTTTCCAGGTTATTTTTTTGTTTTGGGTTTTTGTTGTTGTTTGTTTGTTGTTTGTTTTGAGTCAGGGTCTCACTATGTAGCCCTGGCTGGCTTGGAACTCACTCTGTACACCAGGCTGGCTTCCAACCCACAGAGATCCACCTGCCTCTGCCTCCTGACTGCTGAGATTGGAGACATGTGACACCACTTTGGGCACAAATCCAAGAGTCTTAGAACACAGCTGAGCTCAACCTACGTGTGACTTGTATGTGACATCTGTCGAGGACTATAGTACCTGTGTTTTCTCACAGTGACCTGAAAAACTCAGGCCAGAATATCAGGGGTGTGGGGGCAGCACTAAAAAAAGAGATCACAGACTCTGTAGTGACAGGCCCCAAATCATGGAGATGACAAATAAGAGTGTTCGTGTAACTTCAGACTGTCACAGAGCCCATCTGGGTTTAGAAGGCAGACTCACTTTTTCTCAGAATCAGTTAGCCACAGGAGCCTGGACTGATGACATTCTACAAAGGACACCCATTTGGCCCAGGGTGGCTCAGAGCTCACCATAGCTAGAACTGATGACATGCTCATAGCTGAGCCCCTAACCCAGGAAGGGCCCAAGTGCAGGTGCACCTGGGAAGGGCTCTTCTCAGACCGGCAGGAAGACTGGAAGGTGAGGCTGGAGAGAAGACAATCAGGCTCTGGGGATCCTGCCAGCTCTGGGCTGCTGCAAGCTGCCTGCTGCTGTGGGCTGGGTGCTACTTGGCTGCGCCCAGTTGGAAGGTGCTAAGAGGAGGTGCTGTGGCTACTGTGCCAGCTCAGCCTGAGGAGGAAGTGGGAGGCAGAGGCAGGGTGGGCATGGGGCCCTGGCACAGGAAGAGCAGACTCCCCCAAGAGGCTTGGCACCAGGACAATCCACTGCCGAGGCAGGAATTCAAACACGAAGGAGCCGAGATTCAGTACCCCGCCTTTACACACCCAGCCTCCATTATGGCCAGGTCAGGGCACCAGAGGCAAATGGGTTAAGGATTTACAGATCTCAAGTGAGGGATGCCCAGCACCACACCGAAAGACAGCAGGCATCTCTCTGGCTGGTGAACTCCGGTCCCCGGGGTGGAGTCTTTCCCATGCTACAGATCCTGGGGCAGGTGCTCTGACTGTGTGTGCATCCCCTGCCCTGACCCCAGGGGGTGGGGCAAGAGCTGGAGAGGGTGATGCAGTCTTAGCTAAGTCTAGTCTGTCATCCGTCAGTCAGTTGTTTCTCCAGCCAAACCCTCACCCAGGATCTACCTACGGGCCTCCCTAGGCGCTGGTGAATGTCGGGGTGGCTGGGGTGAGGGGTCTTGTCGGAGGGCATTGAGCAGGGGGGACACCAACCTTTTTTCCAAGAAAGAAAAGATCTTTTTTTATTTTACTTTAGTGTGCACGTGTGTGTGTGTGTGTGTGTGTGTGTGTGTGTGTGTGTGTGTGTACAGTATATATAAACACCCTTAGAAACCAGAAGAGGGCATTGTGTCCTCTGGTCCTGGAGCTGTGAGGCAGGTATGAACCACCTGATGTGGGTGCTTGAAAGGAACTCCTGGCCTCTGCAAGTTTGTAACCTCGGAGCATCTCTCTCTAGCATCTCTCCGTTTATGGATAGCAACATTGTTGTTATTGGCTTATAGATTGTTCCCGATCTCTCTAGCAAGATTGTTGTTATTGGCTTATAGATTGTTTGTAGTTTCCTTTTTATTTTTCTATGTTGAGGGGTTGGGGGGTCCTTCTAAGACCAGGAGAGGAACTGGGATCCCTTGATGTTGGAGCTGCAGGTGGTTGTGAGTTGTTCCACGTGGATCCTGGAACCCCCTGGACCCAGGGTCTTCTAGAAGAGCAGCGTGTGTTCTTAACTGTTGAGCTATTTCTGTGACTTCTCTGTGTTCTGGTTTTGTTTTGAAACAGGGTCTTGCTATGTAGCCCAACTTGATCTTGAACTCACTATGTAGCCCAAGCTTGCCACAAACTCACTTTGTGCCTCTTCCTATCTCAGCCTCTCAAAACCTGGGATTAAGCCGGGCATGGTGCTCCACACCTTTAATTCCAGCACGCGGGAAGCAGAGGCAGGTGGATTTCTGAGTTCGAGACCAACCTGGTCTACAAAGAGAGTTCCAGGACAGCCAGAGCTACACAGAGAAAAACCTAAAACCCTGTCTCGAAAAACCAAAAAAGCAAAAACCAAAAAAGCAAAAAAACAACAACAAAAAAAAAAAACAAAAAAACCTGGGATTAGCACAGGCATACACTATCACTCCTGTCTAGAAATGGGCATGTTTTGCAAAGTTCCAGATAGCTGTTCTAGCTGGAAAGAAAAAAGGAAAGGAAAGGAAAGGAAAGGAAAGGAAAGGAAAGGAAAGGAAAGGAAAGGAAAGGAAAGGAAAGGAAAGGAAAGGAAAGGANAGGAAAGGAAAGGAAAGGAAAGGAAAGGAAAGGAAAGGAAAGGAAAGGAAAGGAAAGGAAAGGAAAGGAAAGGAAAGGAAAGGAAAGGAAAGGAAGGAAGCTGGATGGTGGCAGCACATGCCTTTAATCTCAGCACTCAGGAAGCAGAGGCAGACAGATCCCTGATCTCCAGGGCAGCCTGGTCTACAGAGTGTGGGCCAAGACAGTTTTTTCTGTCTCAAAAAAACAAAACAAACAAAAACAAACCAACCAAACAAGAGCCGGATAAGCTTCCCCCTTTCTTTGGTCACATACCTCCCAAGGCAAGTATCAGGAAGAGGCTGTGACCCCAAGTCTAAGGGAATGGTACCAATTTCTCCCCAAGTCTTTCCCCATTCAGGCTGTTACTGCTGGAGAATCACTCTTTAACTGCATTTGCACGGGGACATCTGACCTCCTTTGTCTGTGCAGAGGAGACACATTTTACACTCTTAGACACAGCTGTGTTCCACCAAGAGCCATGCTCCAGTGCACACTGGAAGGATGATATGGAAGGATACCGTGCACACTCCTGAACATTCTCAGATTCATGCCTGCATCCACACATGGCTCACGAACAGGCCCGAGACCCCTCAAAGACACATGCAGAGATCTAGCTCATAGGATACACACAGGCAGGACTTCCCACAGAATTCTAGGAAAGGGAAGTGTCTTGTTCTCTGAAGTACGGAGTCCTGACACAGAATAAAGATCACAGGCATGTGCCACACTGAGTTTAAATATAATTTTTTTTTAATTTTTAAATTTTTATTTGGAAATTTTTTATTTTGAATCTATTGGTGACAAGGTCTCACCATGTAGTCCTGGCTGTCCTGGAACTCATTCTGTAGACCAGGCTGTGATGGAACTCACAGAGATCCACCTGCCTCTGCCTTCTTAGGGCCGGCTACCACACCTGGCCTTTCTTTTTGTTTATGTGTCTGCACATATGCGTACATGTCTGTGTAAGCCTATGCAATGAGTGTGCAGGTGCCTATGTAGGCCAGTAGGAAGCATCGAATTCTCTGGAGCTAGAGTTACAGAATGCTGTGAGGAGCCACTGTTTGCTTTACATGGGAGCTGGGAAATTAACTTGAATCCTCTGCAAGAGCAGCCAGTGCTCTTAAACTCTGAGCTGCCTCACCAACCCTTGGTATTCTTGTTTGTTTGTTTGTTTGTTTTTTGAGACAGGGTTTCTCTGTGTAGCCCTGGCTGTCCTGGAACTCACTCTATAGACCAGGCTGGCCTCAAACTCAGAAATTCGCATGCCTCTGCCTCCCAAGTGCTGGAATTAAAGACATACGCCACCACTGCCTGACTGGTATTCTTATAGAAATTACATTTATTTATTTAGTATGTGTGTCTACACACGTGCACACCATGATGCCCTTCTGGAGGTCAAAGGACAGATTGCAGGCGTTATTTCTCCTTCTACCACGAGGGTTCCAGGAATGAAACTCAGGCTCACTTGCTGGCCCTTTCATTGTTGTTGTTGTTGTTGTTGCTGCTGCTGCTGCTGCTGCTGCTGCTGTTTGAGACTGGTCTCGCACAGTAGCCTAGGCATGCTTCAAACTTAAGCTCTTCCTGCCTCAGTTTCCCAAACTGAGATTAGAAACATGTGCCACTGTGCCATCATTTTTACAGCATAGAAATTAATCTGAGCATGGCGGTACATTCCTAAAATCCCAGTGCTTAGGAACTCGAGGAGGGAGGATCAGTAATTAAGGGGAGACTCATCCACAGTAAGTTTTTTTTTTTTAAGGGTAGCCTGGGATACCTAAGATCCTGTTTCATTATCCAGCCAGTCAAACAACCCAAAACTGCAGAAGATAAGAGTTAGAGACCCTTGTCATGCAGTGGTGGCATATGTGTTTAATCCCAGCACTTGGAAGGCAGAGGCAGGCGAATTTCTGAGTTCGGGGCCAACCTGGTCTACAGAGTGAGTTCCAGGACAGCCAAGGCTACACAGAGAAACCCTGTCTCAAAAAAAAAAAAAAAAAAAGAGTTAGAGACCTTGAAAGATGCTCAGTCAGTAGGAGCACTTGTAACCAAGCCTGACAGCCTGAGTTTGATCCCTGGGACCCACACCTTGGAGGAGAACCCACAAATAATACTCAATAAATGTGAAGAATAGGAGGAAGAGGTCAGAGAGACGAAGAGACTCAGGGTTTCTCAGGATGCTTCTCTGTGTTCACCACAGATATGCTCACGTGATCTGAAACCCGCTGCTGTGAAGACAGAAGGAAATGGTCCTGTCAGGAGAACAAGCCCCTGCAGTTCCCTGAGGCTGGCACAATGGAGGAAGGTAAGGACGCATCCCAGGCTCTGGGAGTCCCTGACAGAAAAGCCGCGGCAGCAAGGCCTCCTCTTGTAATCTAGAGGGTGGGGACTTGGGAGCAGGAGCTGGAGGTTGGGGGAGCCCACTTGAGAGGCTATGGCAAGAGGACTCAATATTTGAGGCCTACAACATAGCAGGGGGTCAAGCCAAGCAAGAGCTGGACACCATGATGCATGCCCTCAATCCCATGTTGTGTGACAAAACTCTTCCTGGGGAGAGGGCGACACATCTACTCACCTCAGATTGGGAACCTATGACAGCAAAAGGAATAGATAACACCAATGTCCGTCCCACTTGTTGAACCAATGGGTTTTACTGGGGTTACCGGAATATGGGTGAGGGGTTACTTACAGAAGTAGAAATGACTCACAGACAGCTGCATCACCAAAGCCCACCCCAGCACGGATGACAGGTCACAGAGCCCAGAATCCAGAGCACACTGCACAGCCTGCAGGCAGCTCAACATGTTGGGCGTCTGTTACTCTAAACCTCTTCCAGGGAGTTCAGCTGGTTCCTGCGCCTTCCAGGCGGTTGGTCTGGTCTCAGAGTGGCCTTTGCAGCTTTTCTCTGCTGAGAGTCTTGGCTGCTCAGCCTCACCGCTCTGAAAAGGACTCAGCATTCTTTGCTTACTGTGACAGAGAGGAGCCTAGTGAAACTGGTCAGTTTCAGGGACTTCCTGAAACTAATTTGAATTATGTACCTTTTTAAAAAAAATTTTTTTAAAAAAGATTTATTTATTTATTATATGTAAGTACNCTGTAGCTGTCTTCAGATACTCAAGAAGAGGGAGTCAGATCTCATTACGGATGGTTATGAGCCACCGTGTGGTTGCTGGGATTTGAACTGAGGACCTCCTGTAGAGCAGTCAGTGCTCTTAACCCTTCTCCAGCGCATACCTTTTTGTTTAAAGAGCTTCTCTACAGAGGGCTGGAGAGATGGTTCTGCAATTATGAGCACTGGCTGCTCTTCCAGAGCAGCTTTAAATAAATAAATAAATAAGACCAGGTGTGGTGACAGCTTTAATTCCACACCTGGGGAAGCAAAGGCAGGTGGATCTCTGTGAGAGGTGCCCAGCACAGGACCGACAGACAAGGGAAGGGGAGATGACTCTTGCATAGGACGAGTTTGAAGCCCTCCTGGTGAGCAAAGTGAGTTCTAGGACGACCAGAACTACATAGAGAGACCCTGTCTCAAACACCCAAACAAATAAACATGGCTAGAAATGGCGGTATACATCTCTCATCTGAGCACTTGGGAGGTAGAGGCAAGAGGATCAGAAGTTCAAGGCTAGCCTCAACTTCACAGTCAGTTTGAGGCCAGCCTGGGCTTCATCAAAAACCAAAGCAGAAATCCAGGGTGGGAAAGATGGCTCTGCGGGTAAAGGGACTTGCCTTCAAGCCCGACTACCAGAATTCAATCCCTGGCACCCACGCGGTAGAAGGAGAGAGAAACTGTGGTTGCCTGTGATTTTCACATGAGGACTGCGAAGTTAATTAATTAATAATAAATGAACAACAAACAAGAGGTGTGCTTGGCTCTCCTGGCAGGAGCATGGCGGTCCTCCCTAAGAGTGTGAGCTGGGGACTCCAGAGAGGACACAAAGGTAGAGGGAGAAAGAAGTCACTGTTGCTCTGCTACCTCTAGGAGCTCCTCCCACCTCTGGACCTTCCACAGTGGCTCTCCAACTCCTTTTGTTGGGGGTTGGGGGTGTCTGGCAAAATCCAGGCAGAAGACAGCATCCTCTGTGTACCGCCCCTCCTTCCTACCTCTACACCCTCTCTGTCTGCACTTAGAACTGGATCCATAGTCCTCCCCACAAATCCTCCACCTCTGGCTTCTCCCTCCCTCTCTCTCTCTCTCTCTCTCTCTCTCTCTTTCTCTCTCTCTCTCTCTCTCTCTCTCCCCACACACACAGGCTACTAGCTCCCTCTGCTCTCAGTTTTGAGTTCTTTCTGTGCTGTCAGTAATTTCCTTCTTGAATAACTCCTCCAAGCGCCTCAGTCTCTCCCGCAGTCTCTCCCTCACTCTCTCCCTCAGTCTCTCCCTCAGTCTCTCCCTCAGTCTCTCCCGCAGTCTCTCCCGCAGTCTCTCCCTCAGTCTCTCCCTCAGTCTCTCCCTCAGTCTCTCCCGCAGTCTCTCCCTCAGGTCTCTCCCTCAGTCTCTCCCGCAGTCTCTCCCTCAGTCTCTCCCGCAGTCTCTCCCTCAGGTCTCTCCCTCAGTCTCTCCCTCAGTCTCTCCCGCAGTCTCTCCCTCAGTCTCTCCCGCAGTCTCTCCCTCAGTCTCTCCCTCAGGTCTCTCCCTCAGTCTCTCCCTCAGTCTCTCCCGCAGTCTCTCCCTCAGTCTCTCCCTCAGTCTCTCCCGCAGTCTCTCCCGCAGTCTCTCCCTCAGGTCTCTCCCTCAGTCTCTCCCGCAGTCTCTCCCGCAGTCTCTCCCTCAGGTCTCTCCCTCAGTCTCTCCCTCAGTCTCTCCCTCAGGTCTCTCCCTCAGTCTCTCCCTCAGTCTCTCCCTCAGTCTCTCCCGCAGTCTCTCCCTCAGTCTCTCCCTCAGTCTCTCCCTCAGTCTCTCCCTCAGGTCTCTCCCTCAGTCTCTCCCTCAGTCTCTCCCTCAGGTCTCTCCCTCAGTCTCTCCCGCAGTCTCTCCCACAGTCTCTCCCTCAGGTCTCTCCCTCAGGTCTCTCCCTCAGTCTCTCCCTCAGTCTCTCCCGCAGTCTCTCCCTCAGTCTCTCCCGCAGTCTCTCCCACAGTCTCTCCCTCAGTCTCTCCCGCAGTCTCTCCCGCAGTCTCTCCCTCAGGTATCTCCCTCAGTCTCTCCCGCAGTCTCTTTCCTGTCTCACCCCTCCTTCACGTACTGCCCACTTCTCCCTTTCCCTACCTCGTCCCTCTTTTAACTTCTTAGAGAAAGCCATCTTCCCACCTTCTGCCCCCACAGCTGCTAACCCAGTCTCCATCCCCTCTGAGACCTCGCTCAGCTCCTCAGTCACCCTGCCCAGACTCCTCCCTCTCCTCAGTCCCTCGCCCACCCACTGTTGGGGGTGCTCATTTCTGAGTCTCCTTCTAGACTCTTCCCCATCTCTGTCCTTCATACTCTTAAGTTCCACAGAAGGGATGCCTGCACTGCTGGATTGTCTTCTCCGCCCCCTCCCAAGGACTTCTCTCCCCCCCACAGGTCTTCTCTCCCCCCACAGAAGGACTTCTCTCCCCCCAAAGAAGGCCTTCTCTTCCCCCCTCCCCCCACAGAAGGTCTTCTCTCCCTCCACAGGACTTCTCTCCCCCCACAGAAGGACTTCTCTTCCCCCACAGAAGGTCTTCTCTCCCCGCCCCACAGAAGGTCTTCTCTCCCTCCACAGGACTACTTCCCCCCACAGAAGGACTACTCTCCCTCCACAGAAGGACTTCTCTCCCCCCACAAAAGGACTTCTCTCCCCCCACAGAAGGACCCACTAGAGCCCCCAATAGCAGCAAAGCCTGCGAACCTCTCACTCCATCCTCACTTTCTCCTCCACCTTCTGTTACTTCTTCCTCCCTCTTTAATACTGATGGTCGAACCCAGGGCTTGCACAAGCTAGGAAAGCAAAAGACCACTGAGCTGCGTCCCTGACCCTCCCTTCACTGCCACATTACTTAGGAGAAGTTGAATGGTTTCAGGTGAATTTTCTATTAATTGTAGAGTTTTTCACTTTTTGCTTTTGCTTTGTTTGAGACAGAATTTCTCTATGTCACAGCTCTGGCTGTCCTGGAACTCACTGTGTAGACGGGGCTGGCCTTGAATTCTCAAAGATCCGACTGCCTCTGCCTGTTCAGTACTGGGATTAAAGATGTGTGCTACCCCATGGCCCAGCCAGTCTGTGCTCCTGATTATGGAGCCATCTCTCTAGGCTGTCTATTTCTTTTTTGATGTTGTTGGTTTGTTTTTGTTTTTGTTTTAGATTTAAGTGCACACACACACACGTTCACTCACTATATACACAGACTACTGTTCTTAGAGGTCAAAAACTAGGAACTAGAGTTACAGGCAGTTGTGAGTTTCCTGATGTAGGTTCTGGGGACTGACCCTTCATTCCTCTGCAAGAACAGTGTCTTGCTGGGCGTGGTGGTGCATGCCTTTAGTCCCAGCACTTGGGAGGCAGAGGCAGGTGGATTTCTGGATTTCAGAGTTCGAGGCCAGCCTGGTCTACAGAGTGAGTTCCAGGACAGCCAGGGCTACACAGAGAAACCCTGTCTTGAAAAGAAAAAAAAAAGAAAAAAAAAAGAACAGTGTCTTGGTTAGTTTGTCAACTTAAAACAAACTATGGTCACCAGAGAAGAGGGAACCTCAATTTGGGTAAATGCCTCACTTTGATTGCCTCTAGGGAATTTCCTTAATTAATGATTGATGGACCTAGCAGGGTTCAGTTCACTGTGGGTGGCCCTGGTTGGTTTAAGAAAGCTGGGGGAGGGGTTGGGGGGACAGATTGGTGAGCCCCACTCCTCCACTGGCTTTCTGCACTTTCTACCTTCAGGTTCCTCTCCACTGAGTTCCTACCTCAGCTGCCCTCCGTGATGTGATGGACTGTGATCCCCACACCAAACGAACCCTTTCCTCTCCAGGTTGCTCTTTAGCACTGCAGCAGCAGGCTTCTCCTCTGAGAAGCGGCATGTCACCATGTCACATGCTCTTCACTGCTGAGTCATCTCACTAGGCCCCTCCCGCACCTTCTTCCACAGCTTCTGAGAGAAGTGAGTTCAGCTAGAGAGTTTCACGTGAATCTCTGGCTGGCCTAGAACTTAGAGCGTAGAGCAGGCTGGTCTCCAAATGAGGACCATCTCCTGCCTCCCAGATGCTGGGATTCTGGGTGCGTGGGGATGTGCACCACACACCTGGCTAATGGAACAAATTTTTGTTAATTAGCTGAATTAGTCATATAGTCATATTATGCTAAACTGCATTTACTTAGTTAGGCCAAGTGGTATTAGTTAATTAAATTCCTGCAACACGGAAGACAGCGGCTGGGGAGACCTTTTCCTAAGTGCTTCTCGCTCTATCTCCCAATGTTCGAACTTAAATCTCTATTAAACTATTATTTTAGGCAGGTGTAGGTGCTGTCATAGGATGAGAAATCCAAAGTCATTTTTTGGCTACATATAGAGCTCAAGGCCAGCCTGGGCTATAGGAGACCTTGCCTCAGAACAAATAAAACAAGAACTATGGGTCATAAAACCAATAGGTGTAGTGGTTAAAGCCCAGAGTCTCAAAATGTGAAGGCTCACAGTGGGATAATCACTGCAAATTCAAAGCTAGTCTGAGCTTTAAAGTTCTAGCCGACCCAAGGCTGTATATAGGAAGACACTATTTAAAATAAAGGAATAACTATTTAAAATAAAATAAGATGAGTCCTTAAAGAATGTGAAGTTTCTACCCTGCCATTCCAAAAAAACAAAAGCCAGTTCGACTCTGTTGTCAGGGCTACTCGAAGACTCCAGCTTCTTCTGTGTGCCCCTGTACTGCCCTCTAGGGCTCCCTCCTGGTCTCGTGACCAACCTTGGGTGGCTGCCATCCTGGAGTATGCCAGGCAGAAGGTGACAGGGCATAACCAGGCTGGGGAAGCACACAGTACTGCCCCCTGCAGCCCACTGATGCGATTCTAGTCACATAGTCACACTCGACTGCACAGAGTTTTTAGGAAGCCCCAGCCAGGCCTGAAGAAGCATCTGTTGGCAAACAATTAGCAGTGGCTTCAAAACATCCCTGCACCGCCCCACACTGATGGCCACTGACGTCCTCGGGGGTTCTAGCCTTGGCCCCTCCTCTCTCTGCACACATCCCTGGGCTGCTCTTGCCCAGTCCTGTCCTCGCGGTTCCTACCAACCTTCCTTCAGCTATATCGCCCTGGAGTGGCGACTTACCTGGGCACCTGGGCCAAACCTCGGGTTCTAGGAGGACTCCGTCAACTCTCAACCTGACTCGCATGCCAACACGGGAGCCAAAATGATGGGGTAACAGAGCAGAAGTAGGCCGCCCCAGGGGGAAATGTGTGTGCCAAGATCTGGACTAGTTAAAGCTAGATGTGGTAAAGCATGTGCCTTTGCAGTCTTCACCCCCTCTTCCTCTCGCTCTCCCTGCCTCCTGTGTCTGTCACCCCCACTGCCATCCCCACCCCTGGCACTGAAGACTTAAACCAGGATCCTAACCATGCTCCAAGGGTACTCTCTACAGGAAACAGGCGCTTCAGCTCCCTCTTTTTCCTGAGTGCTTGGGTTTTGTGATAACTCTTCATAGGAGAAGGTCTAATTTCCTATCTATCGCTGTGATAAGCACCGTGACCAAAAGCAAATTGGGGAGGAAAGGGTTTATTTCATCTTCTATGTTCGTCATTAAAGAAAGCCAGGACAGAGCCGGGCGTGGTGGCACAGGCCTTTAATCCCAGCACTCGGGAGGCAGAGGCAGGCAGATTTCTGAGTTCAAGGCTAGCCTGGTCTACAAAGTGAGTTCCAGGACATCCAGGGCTATACAGAGAAACCCTGTCTCGAAAAACCAAAAAAAAAAAAAAAAAAAAAGAGAGAGAGAGAGAGAGAGAAAGAAAGAACAGGAAGGGAAGAAGAAACCATGGGGAGATACTGTTTATGCAGCCCAGATCCATCTTCCTAGGGAATGGTGCTGCCCATAGTGGGCTGGATCCTCCCACATCATCAATCAAGAAAACTCTTATGGACAAAGCCATGAGCCAATCTAACCTGAGCAGTTTCTCGACTGAGACTCTTTCTTCCCAGGTGACTCTAGGTTATGTCCAATTGGTAAAAATTAACCGGCACAGGTAACCAACCTACCACGTGTCTCAAAATCCACTGATTTTTGGAGGCAATGCTGAGGCTCAGAGAGAGTAAGTCACTGAGCCAGAGTTGACAAGCGTTATCTATAGAGTACCCACATCCTAAAGAAGGGATCACATGACCTGCTTCTCCTATGCTAATGCAGGCACATATAGGCACACATAGGCACACATTCTGTGTCTCTGTCACAGAGCTGTGACTTCTTTTTTTTTTTTTTTTTTTTTTTTTTGGGTTTGGAGGAAACACCTTAGTAAGC
>NC_034603.1:65051828-65069642 GCF_900095145.1 Mus pahari
TATAACCCTGGCTGTCCTGGAACTCACTTTGTAGACCAGGCTGGCCTCGAACTCAGAAATCTGCCTGCCTCTGCCTCTGGAGCGCTAGGATTAAAGGCGTGTGCCACCACCACCCGGTGAGCTGTGACTTCTAAAACCAACTCCACAAAGGTATTCTCTAACTTCCACATGTATGAGCTCGATGGCAACCATGCACATTCCCCTACACACAGAGAGAGAACACTTAGAATAAGCCAGGTGTGATGGTACACAACTTGGGAGACAGGGGTAGGCAGATCTGTAAGTTCCAGGCCAGCTAGGGAGAGTGAAACAACAACAACAACAACAACAACAACAACAAGGCACTCAGATCAGAACAATGCACAGCTCCCAGCAAGAGCTGTCAAAGAACCTACTGTGTGACTGTATGATAGTAGCTATTAGGAGAAAAACAGGTCAACTCTGGATGAAAGCTCCTCCACACGCTGTGTGACCTCAGGCATTCAATTAGCCTCTCAGAGCCTCATTTCCTCAATTGGTGAACAGGTACTCTTTAATGTTTAGAAAGCAAAACAACTCATGCATAGCATTTAACATCAACTTTAAGTTCTTAGGGTCAGAGGCCTTGTAAGTCATCACCATTTTTCAGGGTCTCTCTTAGGGGCCAGCGCATCGAGGCACTCAGTGAGAACTAATCTCTTCTTCATCCTCTATCCGCACCCAAGGTCCAGCAGGTGCTTGCAGACAGTGACATCTTGTGGGAAAGCTCAGGAACTGCACTGTGGCAAATCGCCGCTCTTTTGACTGTGGGGTCCCTGGAATACCCAGTTGACATCAAGCAAGCATTCATTCACTGCCTTCTGTGAACAAGGAACTGATCCAAGTCCTGGAATAAAGAAAGCAAGAGAGACTGGATGGCTACACGGGGGAGTGAAAAAAATCATCGTTACTGCTCAACTTTAAAATTGTGTGTCTGTGTGTGTGTGTGTGTGTGTGTGTGTACACGTGCATCCGTTCGTGCATTGGCTCTACCACATGTGCAAGTGCTTTTGCACGGTGGTGTGGGTGTGGAGGTCAGCAGAAAACTTGCAGATGTCCTTTCTTCTACCATGGGGACTCTAGGATTGAACTCAGGTCCTTTGGCTTGGCAGCAAGCCACCTTTGCCCACTGAGCCATCTCACTGGACCAGCCCCAACTCTTTATCTTAAAGGAAATACATTCTGTAGGGAGGTTGTGAAGCTGGACAGCGCCTTTTGCAGAAGCTTTCAAAGATCTGGGAGTGATTCTGAGATGCTGTCACCAGGAAATGAAAGCATTGCTCAGAGTTGTAAGAGGTAACACAGAAGACCAGAGAGGGCAATCCTCTCACCTGGCATAGCACAGCATGTCTGTCTGTGGAGAGAGACCTTAAGGAGGGGAATCACATCTTGCTTCCCATTCTGCTACTCATATTGACTGCACTGTGGAATCCTGACCCAGGTCCGCCATGGGGAGAGGGAGGGGCACATGACCCCAAAGCTCTATTTTCCTTTGTGCCTCCATGGAAATAAAAATTCAAGAGTCGGAGACCTGGGAGGTGGCTCAGCATGTAAAAACCCTTGCTATGCAAGCCTGTTGGTCTGAGTTTGATCCCTGGGACCAAAGGAACAGAGGCTGGAGCTAAGCAACTCTGCAACGTTGTCCTCTGACCCCCACATCCGCATTAACCCCCACGTCTGTCTGTCTGTCTAAGTCGATTATCTATCTCTCACTAAATAAATCTAGGTGTGGCATAGGTCTCATTCAACTGGGGAATCAAAACTTCCATGGAAACTATGTCACTTTCAAATGGGCTTTGGAGAGTGAGTGTAAAGAGAGGAGTATATAGGGAAAGAAGTTATTTTCCAGTTTAGTAACCCTGTGGTGTGTTAAATGAAGTTAAGTAGTCCAGGCTGCACAGGGGAGTCAAGGTCAAACAACGAAGACCCCAGAAGACGGTTCAAGGAAATTACATTGAATAAAGCCAGGGAACCCACTAAACAAGAAGGAAGCCTGACAGAAAGGAGTCAGAGAAAAAACAGACGTCCAAAAACTGGAGAGATGGCTGTAGCAACAGTCCAGGGCACAAGCAGTGGGTACAGAACCAGCTTGGAACAGAAATGGTGGGTGCGAGGGCTACAGGGATGAGTAATGGTGGGACTGAAGCAGGAAGATCCTGTCAGAGGAGGGAGGGAGTAGAAGGAGGAAAGAAGAGGGAAGACACCAGATGGGTGATGCACACCCAGTCCTCTACAGGCAGAGGCAGGAGGACCTCTGAGTTTGAGGCCAGCCTGATCTACAGAGTGAGTTCCAGGACAGCCAGGGCTAGCCAGGGTTTAAGAGAAACCCTGTGTCTTTTTTAAAAAAAAAAAAAAGTGACATGGATCTTGGGAGGTGAGAGAGCACATTTGGAAAGAAACAACTGGGTGAGGAGAATTCTGATCGAACTGTCGGGTCTTGTGGAGGTGATGGAGAGAAACAGCGACCAGGGCTGCAGGGCTGACGTGGGCAGAGACAATAGAAGGAGTTGCCAGTGTCCACCCGGAGATAAGGAACCCAAGCTCGGGAGAGGGGGCAAGAGAGTCCTAGTGAATAATTAGCTGATGAAAAGTGCCTCTGTGGGGAGGAGACGCCGCTGGAGAAAGTAAGGGGGAGACAGATGAGGAGCCTAAGGAGCAAAGTGGGACAGACAGCGTCAGCAATGGCTACCAGAGGCCACAGAGAAGCCGGAAAGGGAGTGCTTACTGGACACATGGGTGTGGCTGCCATCCTCTGACTCTCTCCGGGGCAGAAGTCAGGCTGCAAACAGGTTAAGGGGCAAGGGGCAGAAGGTGGGGAGGCAGCTAAGAATACTAGGGGAACAGAGGAGATGCGAACCAAGGAGAGGATGGTCTGGGGTGCAGCAGAGGCTCTGGGACAGGAGGCACAGGAAACCCAGGCGCTCCATGTAGAAACCCTGGGTGACAAAAAGAGAGGACTTAAGAGACTCTGCTAATGAGATGGAAGTGGGGGTACCTCTGAACCCCAGCACTCAGAAAATGCAGGCTGGAAGATTAGAATTTCATGGCCACCTTTAGGAACATCAGCCTGGGCTATATGAAAGCATGTCCAGATAGATAGACATACACACACACACACACACACACACACACGCCTTGGTAAGAAGCCAAGAACCGTGTTCTTGTCACCCCTGACAAACTGGAAGGGAACAGGTATGGAGGAAACCCAGGCTCACTTCCTCCGACCCTTCTAGAGTCTCCGATGCACTGGGAAAAGGAGAGGTACCCTAACACCCCCCCAAGGGCAGCCTGAGGAAACCAGTCCCTGTAAGGGACTGTGGTCCTAGTTGAAGAGGATCTGTATGCACCCCAATCTCAGCCCATGCTATATCATGTTTCCTCAGTAGCTTCCCTTTCTCCGGAACTGTTCTGTGGTGGTATGAATGGTAGACCCCCCCCCCAAAGATATGTCCTGACCATCAAGAACCTGTGACTGTGGCCTTTCTTAGAAAATGGGGTCTAGCAGAGCACACCCTTGTAGTCCCTGCACTTAGAGGCTGAGGCAGGAGGATCCCAGCTTGTTTCAGGGCTGGCTAGTTTACATCACAAATGCCAAGCCATCAAAGGCTAAGATCCAGTCTCAAAACAGTGGGAGTTTGGAATCACAATCAACTAAGTAGAATATGGGTGGATTCTAAAGTCTAAGACAAAGGTCCTTAAGACCTAGAGGGTAGGGAACACCTGGGGCCATTGGAAGCTGGAAAGCAAGGAAGGGACTCTCCCCTAGAGCCTCAGGAGCAGCAGGACCCACTCCTGTCATTTTGTCTTGGCCTGTTCAAGTGTGAGTGGGAAAAAAAAAATCTGTTTCAAAACCATCACCCCTGTGCTGATTTGCTGTGGTAGACCTAAAACCAAATTCTGCCCCTACTAGGTAACATGGGTAGAAGTTTCTAGGGCTTTGAAGTTTCTCAGAGCTTGGAGCTCTGAAAGTCTCCAAGTTAAACCTTGCCCAGAGGGTAGTTCTAGGGCTGACCAAAAGGGTGTTGGAGACTAAACCCTTCCAGTTGCTCAAAGGCACTCTGCCCAGAGCTGATCTCTACCCCACAGCTCCACACAGGCTAAAAGACACAAATCCCATCCAAAAGACACCACTCTACCAAAGCAGGGAAATTACCATGAGCGAACGTGGCGCCTGCCTTTCTCAACTTCTCCCCTGTAATTGATTTTTTGGGGGTGGGGGGGTTCTCCCCATTCCCCAAATCTCCTGTTTCCCTTTTCCCTACTGCGGGAGGGGGGGTAGGGGCTGGGGATGGCGAAGGGGCTAGGGCGGGAGGGAGATGACAGATATTCCTAGCCCCATCGGAATGGATAGCACTCTTCCCCTCCTCCTTCCCCCTTCCCCCTTCTCCCTCCCCAGGACACAGCTGGAAGGGGGAGGGGAGGTCAACAGGGTTCATAAAGGCCAGATGTTAAGGAAAAAAAGAGCCAAAGTGCCCACCCACCCATCCCTTCCCTCTTCACACCCCCCCGGGGGGGGGAAGGGACAGCTCTGAGGTCCAAGAGAGTTTCCCCCCAAGGATCTGCTCTATGCAAACGATAAACTTTTTTTTACAAAGCATGGTCAGAGGAGAGAGAGAGAGAGAGAGAGAGAGAGAGAGAGAGAGAGAGAGAGAAAAAAAATAACGTCCTGCCCAGTGTCACGAGGGAACACTTGCATCAGGTAGACATAAGGGCCCTTATTGCCCTCAGTAGCCGGCAGATCTCAAAAGCACAGGCTCGCAGCATNCAAACGATAAACTTTTTTTTACAAAGCATGGTCAAGAGAGAGAGAGAGAGAGAGAGAGAGAGAGAGAGAGAGAGAGAGAGAGAGAGAAACTAACGTCCTTCCCAGTGTCACGAGGGAACACTTGCATCAGGTAGACATAAGGGCCCTTATTGCCCTCAGTAGCCGGCAGATCTCAAAAGCACAGGCTCGCAGCATAACTCACCTACCCTGAACCTGCATAACTCACCTACCCTGAACCTGATCGCTCGGTGTAGAAAGCCACTCCACCCTTCCGACTAAAGGAGTCAGTCCTGACTGGGGCGTGGTCCAGGCCTAGCTCCTCTCGGTCCGGAAAACAGAACCTCTGACCTCAAGCCTAATCCCCCAGGCCCTGCCCCCTTCTGATCCATCAGATCCCTGACAACTCCCCAAAATGCCTGAGGCTAAGGAGAGCTCAAGGTAGCTCGCCCAGCACAGGTTCCCTCCACGCCCCGGGGGCCGCTTTCACTTGCCTTCCCCCAGTCTGTTTTGTACCCACCCGCGTTGGGTGTCCAAAGTATGGATTCAGACTAGCCTTCTACCCACCCGCCCCCATCCCACCCATAAATCGGAGGCAAGGACCTCGAAAGACTTGTTTGGTCTGATTTTATTGATTTATTCCATCTTCCATCATTTTCCCAGGGAGTTTTTGGCTCCTTCCCCGGGCAAAACCAGCCTTGGGCCACACGGCACGGACCTCTCCCTCCTTTCCTCTCTGAATGTGAGGAGAACGCTGGGGCTGGAGGTCTCTTTCCTTCATCCAACCTTCCCGCAAAGGGAAACTCCAAAACTGGACTAAAGGGTAAAGTCTGCTGGCTGAGACTGAAGATCTTGACAGGGGAAGAATCACCTGAACTTGGGGAGGGGGAGGACTAGGAAGAGAAAAAGGGGAGGTGTAAAGGGTTAAAGATCTGGGCAGTGGGGGTGGGGGATGCCCCCGGGGAGCTGTCAATCACCTTCAAACCCCAACCACAGCCCCCACACCGCTAAACCGACCCTCATTCAAACATGGAAACAACCGGTTTGTCCATCACCAAGGTCCGTCCCTCTGTCCCTTTCTTTTGGTCTTCGGGCCTTAGCCGCTGTGCTCCCCTGCGGTGAAGGCTCTGCCCGCCCGCGGGGAGGACGGAGATGGTCACTAAGCAGGCTTTCCTGGACGCCAGTCCTTGGATCCTCCACAAAGATGAGTAGAAAGAGCATCAGCCGGACCTCTCGGGTGCTTGAAGATCACTGTCATTTGAGGTCCCGCGGGCCACAGCCCATAAAATGCAAAGCAAAGAACAGCCAAATTTTAGAAGCGAGGCTCCCTCCTGGAGCTCTCAGTCTGTCCGGAGAATCCAACTTGCCCCCGGATAGAAGAGGTCGGACGTTCAGAGTTCTTCCAAGTTGACCCACCAGGATTTGAGGCCCGGGGGCTCAGGGACAGCGGGTCCTCCCATCTGCCACTTCCACAGCGGGTGGGCAGGCGGCGGCTTGGCGTCTCCCTGGAGGCGAAGCGAGGAAGCCGGCCCTAGGTCTCCGTTCTCTTCCACCACCAGAGCTGGGGGACAGGGGAAGCAGTCAAGGAGGCTGAAGGTGCTCGATGTAGGAAGCGTCGGGACGGGCCGCCGTGGCTGCACACTGCGCGGGGGCGGCGCTGGCCGCCGTCGTTTCTTGGCTGCTCCCCGGGCTTTGGCCGCGGGCCGTTCGGGCCCTCGGCGCAAACTTGGAGTGTCCAGGGCGAACCCCTTCGCGTAACACCAAAGTTTCGAACGGCGGATCAGGCGGTTGAAATGTTCTTGACGGAGATCGCCGGGCGGGTCCGGCGCTGCGTCTGCCGTCGAGGGGCTGAGCGCGGGTGCCTCAGGCGCGGTCGGCGCAGGGTCTCCACCCCCTGGAGCCACGGAGGCCGGCACAGGCAGCTCGGAAGGCGCAGGCTCCGGGGAAAGGCCCGCAGGTGGCAACGGAGGCGGGGAGCCGGGCTCAAGGGGCGGACTGCTAGCTGCATCAAGACCCCGGGCTGGCCTGGGCGGGGACCAGGCGGGGCTGGTCGGAGAGTCCTGAGGACGCATAGGAGCAGGGCAGCGGCCCGGAGGTGCGCAGGAACCAACGCCAAAGTGCGGGAAGCCGCCTCCGCCCTCTTCTTCCTCTCCACCGCCTGGGCACACCGCGACGTTTGCATCCTCGCGGGCCGGGGAGCTCACGTCGCTCGGCCGCCCGGCCTGTCCCCCGAGGTGCTTCAGGCCGTCCGCGGCCCAGCCTCCTGTGCATGGCGAGGCCGGGGGGCCCAGCAGCACCGGGGTCCGCGGAGCCAGCTCTCCAGGCCCCAGGCCCAGGGAGGACGGCCGGGGTTTGGCAAGGGCGCAGAAGGCGAGGGCACGCAGGCACAGTGGGGAGAACTCTGGGGTCCCCCGACGCGGCTTCAGGGGCGTAGGCGAGCAGGGAGACCCCCGCGGGGAAGCAGGCACTGCCAGGCGGGGAGGAGGACACAGAGTCTCCATGGAGCAGCCTTGGGGGTCGCCCACTGCGGGGGCCCTGGTCCCAACGGCGGGATACCCCGGCGGCCCGAAGAGCCCGCGGGCCAGGGGAACATCGCCCCCCGTCGACGGGGAGGTCTGTGCTCACGGGCGTCCGGGGCCCGCCACCGGGAGCCCGCGGCGGCGCTCCGGCTCTCTCCTCGGTATCGTCACGCGGCCCTCGCCGCGGCCGGACTCCTGGGTCCCCGCGCGTCCCCGGTGCAATCGGTCGCGCTTCCTGCCGCCGCGTTCCCGGCGCAGCGCCCGACACGAGCCCCCTCAACGCAGAGGCGGGGACAAACAAAGCAGCCGGCGCTCGCAGCCGGCGGGAAGGACCCCGGCCCGGCGCCCGGTGCCCGGGCCCAGCGGCGGGGAGGGCGCCTTCCGCCCTCTCAGCTTCTTTCTTCCCCGCTGGCTCCGGAGACCGCGTTATAGAGAACTGCCCCCTCGCTGCCCCAATACCAGCGCCGCGGCTGCGAGCCCGCCTCTGATTGGTCGCTGCTGCTCTGACGTCACGTAGACCCCACCCCTCTGGCGGCACGGCCCCCGTCCCCATTCCGCACACAGACACACACACGTGGACCGGAGCTGCTGGGCTGGAGGGCGGGGAGCAGGGACGCGTGGATTTAGGCGCGCGCGGGTGGAAGTGCGAGGGGCCAGACGCAAGGCTCCTGGTGGCCTGTTCATGGCCTGGGATCGTTTTACCTGGTCGCAGGTCCAGCCACTTGTTTACCCCGTAGAAGTCGCGGTTTTTCCGCATCTGTAAAATGGGAAAGTTTGTTTCAGCCCTTTGGAAGAGAATGGAGCTCCGTGAATTCAGAGAGACAAGCTCAAAAACAACGTGGAGGAAAAAGATGAAGCCGAGCGTCGGTGGCTTACGAGCTTGGTGTAGCAAGGAGTCGCTTGCTAAGGGTGTCCTGTGGTCTTTGCTCGGGGCCGGGAGAACAGGGGCCTGGCACTCGGGAATCTCAAAAGCAAACAAAAACGCTTGTAGAGTGAGTGATTAGGAATTCACTATATATGTGCAAGATTCATAAAGAAAAAAAGCTAAATTTGGAGAAGGGGGAGCTTCGACACACCCACGGAAGACAATAAGCTGACTTTCTCTCGGTACTTGTTTCCTTTTCTTGGTGAAGTATGGAAGTGCCCCACTTCTGAACGGAATTCCAACGCGCTGGCACAGTTGGAAGCCTCCAGATCCCGGGACTCGACCTTCCCAGAACTCGACCTTCTGGATCCTGAGCGACCAGAATGGGTGGAAAAGACCAAAAACCTTACTCTCCATCCACAAACAAAAAGTGAATAATTTCCAGAACATGCTCTGATAATGTACACATCTCTCACATCTCCTCCCCTTTAGTTCCTACACAGCCTGCTCATAATTTGTGAAACTGGCTTGTTCCTTAGTGCTGACCTCTCCTCTCGGGGTCTAAAAAGAGCTGGTGCCCTGGCTGCACAGTCGAGCCCAGCGGCCAATAGAACATCCAGCCTTGATCACTGCTATATCCCTACTGCCCAAACGGCACAGTAAACATTTGTGAGTCTTTTGGGCTGTTCATCGCCATCCTAAAATCAGGTTAGACACAACTGCTTTTCATCTGCAGAAGTACACGAGATTTATATGTTGGCTTGGACTATGGGTAGGATGAGATTGAAGGATACAGATTTATCTTCTGGGCCAGGGCAAAAGAAAACTCTCCCTCCCTCCCAGATAGCGTCTCACCCACCCTGTGGCCTGGAGCTCCATCTTCTGGCTTCACCCTCCTGAGTGCTACACTTACGTGCACAATCGCTTTTTCTGTACCAGGACAAATGATGCAGCTAGCATCCTCATCCTCCCAGCGGTGACAATAGACACACTGTTTTTCTAAATAACATCAAACAAGACCTGAGAAGAAAGGGGTGGGAGGATGGGTTCCCCCACACACATACACACACACACCCTTTCCTTGGCAGAGACCCAAGGTGAAGCTTCAAAGTGGGACTTACTGATGAAGAGTGTTCAATATTCTGACCCCCCACTTCCCCTACCCCAGGTGCACTCTAAAGAACAACTGTCATGAAGGGGGTGGGTCCCTCTGGGGTCCTGCCAGGTCATGTGTTTGAGCTGGATCTAACCTCCAGACTCCACACACACACACACACACACACACACACACACACACACACACAGAGAGAGGTTGGAAGAAATTAGAGAAGGTGGATGATCTGCACTAGGGAGAGGGTTGGAAGCCTTAGCAGGATATTTTTGGCTTAGAGAGAGGTATCTAACTCCATGCTCTTCTCTAGGCTCTGTGACAGATGTCTGAGATCGGCCTTGGCCCACTGCAGGAGCTTGGCCTGGGAGGCTCCTTTCTCCTCTCCATTTTCTGTAGTCTCTCAAATTTGCAGCCCAGCACCCAGCACGGTGTGGATCTCTGTGTGAATAAATCAGGGAAAATTATATAACAATGCAGCTCCCAGGCCGCTCCCTTCTCCCACTCCAAATCTGCCAGATCCCCAAACCTGAGATAAGGGTTTTAATGAAGGGGTCAGTTAAAGAATTCTCCCCTGGAGGAGAAATTCCCTCCACCTTCCCTTCCCGGAATACGTGGAAGCAGTTAAAAACACTGGGGGGAATGGGTATATGCCACAGTTGAAATGACCCGACGTCAAGGTGCCATCTTTTTTCAGGAGACTTGATGGGGGCGTCTGTGATTGCCCAGATACGCTGTCTCAACGTCCCTTTCAGAAAATGGGACAACTGTGGTTTTTCTCACAACATCAACAGCAGGGCTGAACGCGAAGTTACCCAGCACCAATCCCCTCACGTGGGCCGGCCCAGCTGCTGCACTTCCCACAGTGAACAGTAGAGGGCACTCGGCCCCATTCTCCGCCTACTACAGGATGGGTGGCGGCTTCCCCTACAGACACAGGCTGGGTGCGAGGAACTGTTTGACACCACTCCAGAGGGAGGGACAGAAGAAATAGGAAGGGCCCCTGGGGGGACTAGCCCAGAATACAGTTCTTCTTCGAAGCCCATCTAGTTCTTAACCACGGGAGAAGGGGCCATATTCAAAGGGAGGGGCCTCCCAGGACTTCCCAGGGCAAGCTTTTTCCTGAAGATAGGACTTGGAGTGTCCTAGTCTTCCAGGCCGAACTTCCCAGCATTTTTTTTTTAAGATTTATTTATTTATGTATATGAGTACACTGTAGCTGTCTTCAGACACACCCGAAGAGGGCATCAGATCCCATTACAGATGGTTGTGAGCCACCATGTGGTTGCTGGGAATTGAACTCAGGACCCCTGGAAGAGCAGTCGGTGCTCTTAACCGCTGGGCCATCTCTCCAGCCCCACTTCCCAGCATTATGTGTTTACTGATCTGTAAGAATTCTGCTACTTCTTACCCATAGCTGCCCTTCTAGCACAGACACTGTTGTTCGGTTTGCCCAGTACACTGGCTTGGTTTGCCCAGTACACTGTTGTTCGGTTTGCCCAGTACACTGTGGCTCAGTTTGCCCAGTACACTGTGGCTCGGTTTACCCAGTACACTGTGGCTCGGTTTGCCCAGTACACTGTTGTTCAATTTGCCCAGTACACTGTGGCTCGGTTTGCCCAGTACACTGGCTTGGTTTGCCCAGTACACTGTTGTTCGGTTTGCCCAGTACACTGTTGTTCGGTTTGCCCAGTACTCTGTGGCTCGGTTTGCCCAGTACTCTGTGGCTCGGTTTGCCCAGTACACTGTGGCTCGGCTTGCCCAGTACACTGTGGCTCGGTTTGCCCAGTACACTGTGGTTTGGTTTGCCCAGTACACTGTGGCTCGGTTTGCCCAGTTAGCCCTGCGCTAGCTACAAACTCCAAATCCTCCTGCCCTGAGCCTCCAATGGGATTGTAAGCGTCTACCACCATGTATGCTTTGTTTCTTAAATTTATTTTTGTGTGAAAGTATGGTGGTATGGGGTGTTCCTGTATATTCGAAGGCACGTGAATGTGTGTGCACGTTGTCAAAGTCAGAGGTCAGTCTCCACTGCTGTTCCCCCGGGAGCCTTCTGCTTTTTTGAAAATTTTGCTTATTTTTATGTAGTTATCTGTTACACCTTGGTTTTGAGATAGGGTCTTTCTTCGGGCCTGGAGGCTTGAGGATCAGGAGGGGGGCAGCTGGTCAGTGGTCCCAGGAGTCAACCTGACTCTACCCCTCCACCCCCGTCCAAGGAACTACAAAACCAGGTCACCACACTGGGGCTTTTTACTCTTTAGTCTCACTTACTATTGCTTGTGTAAGCATGGGAACAGGTGCCACGGTGCATATGTTGAAGGCAGGGGACAGGTCTGTAGAGTTGCTTTCCACACTCACCTTGGCATCCGAGGTGACTTACATGGACTCTGGGGGTCATGCTCAGTCCTTGTGCTTGCTGGGCGTCTGCTGTACTGATTCCGCCATTGCCCCAGACCTTAGATACGAGTTTTCCTGATACATAAATCCACACTGAACCCAATGTCTAGTTAAACATTTTCCCAGGACTCTGGAGGCTGAGGCAGGCAGAGATCTCTGAGTTCGAGGCCAGCCTGGTCTACAGAGTGAGTTCCAGGACAGTCAGGGCTATACAGAGAAACCCTGTCTCAAATAGAAAGAAAGAAAGAAAGAAAGAAAGAAAGAAAGAAAGAAAGAAAGAAAGAAAGAAAGAAAGAAAGAAAGAAAGAAAGGGAGCGAGCCATGTACCATCATGAGGGCTTAATTAAACAAAAGTAAACTTACATCTTCATGATCTAATTCTAGGCTGAGGAACTGCTTGTCTAGCAAGAGGCCCTGGGTTTGATTCTCAGTACTTTGTAAAGCAAGCCGGAGAGATGGCTCATCAGACAAAGGCACTCACCACCAAGCCTGAGGTCGATCCCTAGAACCCACATGGTAAAAGGAGAAAGATGACTACTGCAAATTATCTTCCATCTTCCTGCAACACTGATGAGGAGGAGGAGAAGGAAGAGGAGGAGGATAAAAACAGCCACAGTGGGCCACACCTGTCATCCCAGCTCTCAGGGGATGGAGGCCAGAGACTCAGGAGGTACAGGTCATCCTCAACTACACACATAGTAAATTCAGAGCCAACATGGACTACATGAGAGTCTCTCTTGGAACTGAATTCCAATTTTATTAATAAGACATCACTTATGAGAATTCTTACGCCCATTGGCAGTAACTCCTATTCCCAAGCCCAGGGGACCAGGCTACTTTCCGGCTGTATAGAGCGCCTATCTCTGGGCACATCTTAGGTATGGAACTGTGTGGTCTTTTGTCCTGGCTTCTCTCATAAAAGTACAATGGTTTGGAGGCTTTTCCGTACACAAGTGACCGCTCACGGGTTGGTAGTTTATTCCTTCTTGCTACTGGGTGACATCTCCGTGTATGCATGGGCAGACCCTGCTTGGCTTTCCCAGTCACATTTGGGTTCTTTCTACTTCTCAGTTATAAAGAATACAAATCGTGAACATTCGCAATTAAGTTTCTGTCTGTGTTTACCTCAGTGGTAGAACATTTTATTTAGCATGTCCAAAGATCTGGGTTTCATTCCTAGCACTGCAAGACAGACAGACAGGCATGTGCGCGCACACACTGGTCTGTTGAGGCAGGGTCTCTATAACTTCAGAATCACTATGAAGGAGACTGGCCTTGAACTTTAGACTCCTGGTCTAGGATTTAAAAATATTTTTAAGGGGCTAGGGAGATGGTTCAGTGTGTAAAGTACTTGCTGTGGAACAGGGAGACCTGAGTTTGGATTCCCAACACCCATATAAAACGGTGGGTGAGGTGGCAGGGTCTATAACCCTAGTGCCTCCAAGCAGAGACCAGAGGATCCCTAGTGCCATGCAACCAGCTGGTGCCATTCAGTGAACTCCAGGGTCAGTGAAAGATTCTGGTTCAAAAAGTAAGCAAATATGGTGGGCATCTGCAGACGATGGTACCAGTGACCTCCAGCCTTCACAAGCCAGCACACACATCTGCATATGTGTGCTCTAATACGCACACACCCTGGACGGACAAAGATAGCGAGGGAGAGGGGTATCCCCACCTACACAAGTCACTACCGGGCTGGGAGTACATTTCTCTAATTCCCCCCTTAGGAAGTGAATGCATTGTGTAGTCAGGGTATCATCCTGACTACACAATGAGTTTGAAGCCACCCCGAGCTAGCAGAGACCCTATCTCAAAAGACAAAGGCTGGGTGTGGTGGCTCAGGACTATAATCTCAGCCCTCTAGAGGCACAGCCAGGACCACCAACCTGACGCCAGCCAGCCGCTTTGTGTAGGAAATCCCAGCTCGACCTCAGCTAAGGAAGAAGAACCTATCTCACCGCACAGCGTTGCTATCTCTTACACATCTAGTCCACAGTGGAGTTGCCAGATGATTAAATGGGGCGTTTCTGTTAGGTTTATTTATCTTGTTAGTGCTGGGGATTGCCCCTGAGCCCCGTGAGATCTAGAGAGCACTTCCCTGCTGCCCCACACATCACCAGGCCTATGTTGAACTTTATACTTATTTATGTGTGAGCGCGCGTGCGTGCGTGTGTGTGTGCGTGCGCGTGCGTGTGTGTGAGCGCGCGTGTATGCATGTGTGTGAGCACACGTGCATGCGTGCATGTGTGTGCGTGCGTGCGTGCGTGTGTGCGCGCATGTGTGAGCGCGTGCTTGTGTGTGTGCGCGCATGTGCGTGCATGCGTGTGTGTGTGTGTGTGTGAGAGTGCGCGTGCGTGCGTGTGTGTGCGTGCGTGCGTGTGCGTGTGTGTAAGCACGCGTGCTTGGTGCGTGTGAGCATGCGTGCATGCGTGCGTGTATGTGTGCGTGCGTGTGCGCGCGTGCATGTGTGTGTGCGTGCGTGTTTGCGCATGTGTGTGTATGAGCGCGTGTGTGCGTGTGTGTGTGTGTGTGTGTGTGTGTGTGTGTGTTCTGTGAGTTGTGGAAGTCAGAGAAAACTCACAGGAGCTGATTCTCTCCCTCTACAGGAACTAAACTCAGGTGGGCAAGCTTGGTGACAAGCAACTTTACCTACTGAGTCATTTTGCCAGCCCTGCTTTTGATGAGACAGGGACTCAGGAACTTAAAGCAATTCTCCTGCCTCCGATTCCCAAATGCTGAGACCACAGGATGGCCACACATTTGGCCACCCAGCTGCTTTCAAAACGCCGATGCCAGCCGGGCGGTGATGGCGCACACCTTTAATCCCAGCACTCAGGAGGCAGAGGCAGGCGAATTTCTGAATTCGAAGCTAGCCTGGTCTACAGAGTGAGTTCCAGGACAGCCAGGGCTACACAGAGAAACCCTGTCTCAGAAAAAAAAAAAATCGCCAATGCCATTGCACCTTCATATTCACATCCAGGATGTGTGTGTGTGTGTGTGTGTATGTTGTGCATGAGGATGTGTGTGTGAGCACATGGATGTGTGTGAGCATATGTGTGTGCACGTGTACATGTCCATGGATGTGTGTGTGTGTTCATTTGTTTTGTTATTTTATTTGTATTTATTTGTCTTGTCTTGCTGGCAAGGGGCAGAACCCAGGTTCAAACCCAGGCAACCTAATCCACACTTGTTACCATAAGGTCTGGGCATGCCGGCTGGCCCACAACTGTACTCCTTGAATGTGGGAGGCAGAGGCAGGAGGGTGTTGTGTTCAAGACTAGTCTGGGCAACTTGGTGAGACTTTGGATGTACAGCTCAGTTGGCAGAGTACTCTCCTAGTGTGTACAAGGCTCAGGGTTCAATCTCCATCAGCACACACACACACACACACACACACACACACACACATATTACAAAACTTAAAAGAATTTGCAGACATTCTTCTTTTTTTTAAATAAAACGTTATCTTATTTATATGAGTACATTGTAGCTGTCTTCAGACACACCAGAAGAGGGTGTCAGATCTCATTATAGATGGTTGTGAGCCACCATGTGGTTGTTGGGAATTGGACTCAGGACCTCTGGAAGAGCAGTCAGTGCTCTTAACCACTGAGCCATCTCTCCAGTCCACAGTTGTCCTGTAATATCAAGTAGTGCAAGCTCATGTCTGTGATCTCACTACTTGGGAGGTTGAGGTAGTCAGGTCAACAGGAATTCAAGAACAGCCAGGGCACCGGGCATGGTGGCACACGCCTTTAATCCCAGCACTCGGGAGGCAGAGGCAGGCAGATTTCTGAGTTCCAGGCCAGCCTGGTCTAAAAAGTGAGTTCCAGGGCAGCCAGGGCTACACAGAGAAACCTTGTCTCTAAAAACCAAAATAAATAAATAAATAAAATAAAATAAAATAAAACAAGCAGGGCCGGGCTGGTGAGATGGTTCAGTGGTAAGAGCACCCAACTGCTCTTCCAAAGGTCCGGAGTTCAAATCCCAGCAACCACGTGGTGGCTCATAACCATCCGTAACAAGATCTGATGCCCTCTTCTGGAGTGTCTGAAGACAGCTACAGTGTACTTACATATAATAAATAAATAAATCTTTAAAAAAAAAAACAAGCAGGGCCTGGAAAGATGGCTCAGTGGTTAGGAGCACTGACTGCTCTTCCAGAGGTGCTGATTTCAGTTCCCAGCAACCACATGGTGGCTCACAACCATCTGTAATGGGATCTGATGCCCTCTTCTGGTGTGTCTGAAGTCAGCTACAGTGTGCTCATATACATAAAATAAATAAATCTTTTTTAAAAAAAAATTAAGCCGGGCATGTTGGTACACGCCTTTAGTCCCAGCACTCAGGAGGCAGAGGCAGCAGATTTCTGAGTTCAAGGCCAGCCTGGTCTACAAAGTGAGTTCCAGGACAGCCAGGGAGAAACCCTGTCTCAAAAAATTAAAACAAACAAACAAACAAAACAAAATTTAAAAAGCAAAAAACAAATTTCTAATTACCTCATAATTTAAATTTTGTTGATTTTAATAAGTGGTTAATGGGGCTGGAGAGATGGCTCAGAGGTTAAGAGCACTGACTGCTCTTCCAGAGGTCCTGAGTTCAATTCCTAGCAACCATATGGTGGCTCACAACCATCTGTAATGGAATCTGATGCTCTCTCCTGGTGTGTCTGAAGACAGCTACAGTGCACTCATATAAACAAAACTAAATAAATCTTTTTTTAAAAAAAAGTGGTTAATGTCTCTTTACTTTCTTTCCTTTTCTCTTTCCTTCTCTCTCTCATGTGTTTGCATGTCTTCCCTGCATGTTAGCCTGTGTACTGTGTGCATGCTTGGTACCATGTGCTTACTTGGTCAGAAGGGTCTTGGATCCCCTGGAACTGGAGTTTGGATGGTTGTGAGCTGCCATGTGGGTGCTGGGAGCCAAACCTTGGTCCTCTGCAAGAGCATCCGGTGAGCTCAGACACGGAGCATCTCTCCAGCCCTCCTTTTTGGTTCTCTGAGGCAGAGCCTTATCTAACCCAGGTTCACTTCTGACTCCCGGTGTAGTCAAGATGACCTTGAATTTCTGATCTGGCTGTCTCCATCACCCATGATCTCAGGTTGCAAAGAAGTGTTACCATGTCAGCAGAACCCAGGCAAAATGTCAATCACTGTATTTCAAACCTAACTGTAGGTGAGTGTGGTGGTGGTGGCCACGCCTTTAATCTCAGCAGAGGTATGCAGAGCTCTGCAGCTTGGTTTAGACATCATCTTCCAGGACAGCCAGGACTACATAGTAAGACCACATCTCAAAACAAACAAAAAAAAATCACAACCACCTTAAGTGTCACCAACCTGTGCTTCACGTGCGCGCTGTCACCGTAGCAGAGGTACAAGCAGTGAGCATGGACAGACCAGCTCTAACTCAGGGAGTCTCCATTCTTAGAGACTTGCGGATGCAGGGCCAACATGGGTGATTTTAGTGAGAAGTCCCATTTGTTCAGTACCTGGCTTTCAGAAGCCCTCAATTAAAAAAAAAAAAAAAAAAAAAAGAATAGAAAAGAAAAGAAAAAACAAGAAAAAAAAATTTTTGTTGTTTTTTTTTTTTAAGACAGGGTTTCTCTGTGTAGATCAGGCGGGCCTCAAACTCAGAAATCTGCCTGCCTGTGCCTCCCCAGTGCTGGGATTAAAAGCGTGTGCCACCACTGCCCGGCAATATTTTTTAAATAAGCTTTTGTAGATTTGTGTGTGTGGCTGCTTTGCCTGCATGTATGTCTGTTCACCACATGTGGGCCTGGTGCCCACAGAAGCCAGAAGAGGGAGTCAGAACCCCTGGAACTGGAGGTATTGATGGTTGTGAGCTGCTACGTGGGTCCTGGGAACGGAACTCAGATTGTCTGCAAGAGCAACAAGTGCTCTTACCTGTAGTGGGAAAATTAGCACTGCCATTATATCTGGTGTTGAGACTTACTCTAAAAATAACATCTGTGTAACAAACAATAAATACGTTTCTGCAAAGCTGCTGGGTTCAGTTCAGAGTCTGCCCCCCTCCCACACTTCCTGAAGGCTTCATACATGCTTGAGTCTCTCTTCCTTCAGTCATCCCGAGTGACTCAGTTTACCAACACTTTTTTTTGGGGGGTTTTTTTTTTTTTTTTTTTTTT
>NC_034603.1:65070773-65077429 GCF_900095145.1 Mus pahari
TGTGTGTGTGTGTGTGTGTGTGTGTGTGTGTGTATGCGCGTGCGTGCGCATGAGTGTGTGTACCTGATTGCATGGATGCTTGTCCTGTGTGTGTGTGTGTGTATACACCTGCTTGTCTGGATGCTTGTCCTGTGTGTGTGTGTGTGTGTGTGTGTGTGCACGCGCGCGCATGCATGTGAGTGTGTGTGTGCACCTGCTTGCATGGATGCTTGTCGTGTGTGTGTGTGTGTGTGTGTGTGTGTGTATGCATGCATGTGAGTGTGTGTGTGCACCTGCTTGCATGGATGCTTGTCTTGTGTGTGTGTGTGTGTGTGTGCGCATGCGTGCATGTGTGTGTGTGTGTGCACCGGCTTGCATGGATGCTTGTGCTGTGTGTGTATGTCTGTGTGTGTACACCTGCTTGCATGGATGCTTGTCCTGTGTGTGTGTGTGTGTGTGTGTGTGTGTGCGTGCACCGGCTTGCATGGATGTTTGTCCTGTGGCCCACATGTGGAGGGCAGTGGAAGTCAGTTTTCCCTTCTCATTATGTAGTCGAGGCTGCTCTTGACCTCCTTATCCCGCAGCCTTTACTTCCAAGTGCTGGATACCTCGTTGCACAAAGCTATCCAGCCTCCACCAGCATCTCTGTCCTATTCAGAGGCCAAGCACGAGGCTACAGATCAGCACTAGTGTGCTTGTCTGACACACTCAGGCCCCAGCACTGAAAAGTCAAAAAAAAAAAAAAAATCAGCCACCAAATCTCTTTGACCCCAGGTCTGTTCTCCCGTCCCTCATCCCTCCATTTCACAGCCAAGCTTGCCCAAGCCTGTCTGCGCAGGCTGTCTTCCTTTTTCTCTTCTCACTTCCTACTTACTCTTCAACCCACTGCCATCTGCTTCCTCCCCCACCTGGCACTGAAATAGCTCCTCTGCAGTCCCAGTGGCCTCTAGCTCATCCGACCTCCATCTCCTCAAAACCAGCCGGTCCTCGCGCTAGCCCTGACCTGTCTGCATCGCCACAGCCCCGACTTCTTCCTCTTTCTAGTAACTGCAGGCGTTCAGCACTGGGTACCAGCTCTCTGCTGCCATCCTCCCTCTGTAGTCTCCATCACAGGCTCCCCTCCTCTCTTCAGCCTCAAATGCTGAACTCTCATGAGGCTGCAATGTGAACTCTGTCCTTTCACATGTTACTGTGGCTATTCTGTGTCCACGTTGCCACCACCATCCAGGGCTAGAGCTCCGCTCTCGGTTCAGACCTACATGTCGAGCGGCCTTGGAGTCTCCCACGGGGGGGGGGGGCCTTCTCAGTCCTCAGTCTCACTGGACCTGACAGAAATCCTCAGTGTTCCTCCTGTCCCCAAAGCTAAGAGCTCCACTTCAAGGGACAGCTATTCCAGGGTTTGGTGCCACAATCCATTTCTACAACCAGAAATCTTGGTGTCATCCTGACCCCTGGAGTCAGTCTTGCAGTCAGCCAAACCACAGATGGGATTGTGTCCACAGCCACCAACTGGATTGAGTTACATCCTTCTCAGTGACATCTTTCTGCTGACATTTTTTTTTTCAACACAGCATCTCATATAGCCCAGGCTGGTCTAAACCTTGTTCTGTAGCCAATGGCGACCTTGAGCCTCTACCTCCCAAGGGCTGAGGTCTCAGGTGTGTGCCTCCAGGCCAGGTTATGCAGTGCTGCAGACCCTGCCCAGGGCTTCCTGGTTGCTACATGAACACTCTACAACTGAGCTATATCCTTAGCCCTCGTTTTCTGTTTGTGGTTTGTGGGGATTAAACCCAAGGTCTCTGGCACACTAAGGTGAGTGCTCTACTACTACACCACAGCGACACTGTTATATTTATGTCTTGGGCATTTTGCCTGCATGTATGTCAGCACACAATGTGTGTGCAGAGCCCAAAGAAGCCAGAGGAGGGCGCGGGAACCCCTGGAACTGGAGTTATGGATGCTTGTAAGCTGCCACATGGGTGCTGGGAATCAGACCCAGGTCTTTTGGAAGATCTACTACTTTTAATATTTACCACTGAGTCCAGACAGGTAGTGAATTCTAAGTGTGAGAGTCTTTTTTTTTTTTTTTTTTTTTTTTTTCTTTTTCGAGACAGGGTTTCTCTGTGTAGCTCTGATTGTCCTGGAACTCACTTTGTAGACCAGGCTAGCCTCGAACTCAGAAATCTGCTTGCCTCTGCCTCCCAAGTGCTGGGATTAAAGGCGTGCACCACCGCCCAGTTTAAGAGTGAGAGTCTTACACGCAGGTCCTTCTAGAAAGAGGGATGCGCTCTTCTTCCTTCTGCCTTGTTATTCCATTCCTCAGTCACTTAGTATCCTTGGAGGTCTAAGGCAACTGCTTCCTGCTCTCAGCCCTCAGCTCTGTTTCTCCTTTTTGGGCAGTGTCTGCTCCTACTCAAGGGTTCTAGAATCACCCCTTCCCTGGGGGGGGGGAGGGGGACTCTCTCTACCTTTCTAGTCTTGGTGATTTTCAGCTTTAATGGTCCTTTCAGAATGTGTAGCTAGTTGGTGTCGTGTATAATGTTTGTAATATGAGCACCTGGAAAGCTGAGGCAGGAGGATCAGGAGTTCTAAGACAGCCTGGGTTACACAGGGAGACCCCCTCTTCCCATCGCAAAACAAAAAGCAAGACCTGAGTTGGTGGAGCTCATCTGCAATCCCAAGCTCTGTAGATGTAGCAGTAGGGGCTCAGGATCATTCTGTAGTTACGCAGTGAGTGTGAGGCCAGGGTGGGTTACCTGAGGCCTTACCTCAAAAACCAAATAGGTGTGGCATGGTGATGCTCCCCCTTAATCCCAGCATTCCTTGGTGGTAGAATCATGTGACTCTCTCTGTGAAGCAAAGGCCAGCCTGGGCTCCACAGCAAATTTTATGGTACCCTAGGTTACATATTGAGAACCTTTGTCAAAGACTCGCTGAGGAACACCTTTAATCCCAGCACTCGGAAGACAGAGAGGCAGGCTGTTCTCTGAGTTTGGGTCTAGCCTGGTCTACAGAGTGAAATCCAGGATAATCAGGGCGTCACAGAGAAACCCTTAGGCGGGAGAATTGCTAAACAGTTTAGACCAACCTTTGATACAGAAAGAGTGCCGGTCCCAAAACCAAACAAAAGCAACCAATCAAGTTTCCTGTTTACTGTGGCATCTTAGGCAAAATTATTCTCCCACAACATATTATTATACACACATAACATAATAATATGATAATATATTAAATATATTATTTATTGACTTACATACCCTCCCCCACCCCAGGATAGCCACTTCCCAGTCCTCCCAGGTTTGTCTCCTGACCCTCGTGGCCTCCCCACTCCCTAAAAAGAAAAAACAAACAAAAATAGCAGCCAACACTCAAATTCAGTCTGTGTTGTGTATATACTATATGTTCACTGGAGCATGGCCAAACTCGCAGTGGCCTGGTCTTTCTCCCCCTCAACCCCCAACCCCCAACAGAGCCATAGGCTGGGAAGCATCCTTAACACAATCTTTTTTTTTTCTTCAGACACTCCAGAAGAGGGCGTCAGATCTTCAGATGCTCCAGAAGAGGGAGTCAGATCTTGGTAAGGTGAGCCACCATGTGGTTGCTGGGATTTGAACTCTGCACGTTTGGAAGAGCAGTCAGGTGCTCTTACCCNCTGAGCCATCTCACCAGCCCCCCCCCCCTTAACACAATCTTGAAGGGTTCCTTTTGATGGCTTGCTGTCTAAGCTGTTACATTTTGGGGGTGGGGGTGGGGTGGGTAGGGGTTGTCACAGAGACCTTCTATGACTTCCAGAGTCTGCAGTGACCAGTGCAACAAAAGCTTCCTCGCCTGCTGCAGTCAGGGGAGCAAGAAGCACGGCCGTCCACATCGCTTCTGGCGACTGCAGAACCACGTGGCCTCAGCACAGCTCTGCCTTAGACCTCAGCCAGGTCTACGGACAGACAAGGCAGCAACGTGGCCGTCGCACAAGTGCCTCGGACACTTGGCCTCTTGTGCCTGGACCACAATCTTTTTTTTTAAAGATTTATTTATATTTATATGAGTACACTGCAGCTTGTCTTCAGACACACCAGAAGAGTGCATTGTACCCCATTATAGATGGTTGTGAGCCACCATGTGTTTGCTGGGACCTCTGGAAGAGCAATCAGTGCTCTTTTTTAAATTTCTTTTTTTGTTTTTTTTGAGACAGGGTTTCTCTGTGTAGCTCTGGCTGTCCTGAAACTCACTCTATAGACCAGGCTGGACTGGAACTCAGAAATGTACCTGCCTCTGCCTCCCAAGTGCTGGGATTAAAAGCTTGTGCCACCACTTCCTGGCCCTGGCCCTGGCCCTGACCCAAATTCTTAAGTGGGGATGATTTCTCATGTGTTAATTGGGCTCCTTCTGGTTTTTAATTTTTTAGTTTACATTTTAAAATTTTATTTTCTTTTATTAATATTTTTAAAATTTGCTGGGCAGTAGTGGTACACACCTTTAATTCTAGCACTTGGGAGGCAGAGGTGGGTGGATCTATGAGTTCGAGGCCAGCCTGGTCCACAGGGGTAGTTCCAGAATAGCTTAAGGTACACAGTGAAACCTATCTGAACAAAACAAGAAGGAAAAGAAAAGAAAGAGGATTTATTTTGAATTATGTGTTATGTATGGTTGCCTGTCCCTGTAAATTTAGGAGTCATGAGTGGCCACAAGAGGGCATCAGATTGCCAGGAGACAGAGATGCAGGCAGTTGTCCGCTTCTGTGGGAGTACCAGGACTCATGTCCACTCCAAGAGGAAAGTGAGCAAGAGCTCTTAAGCGCACAGCCCCTCCTCCCGCTTTCTGTGCTCAGTTTCCAGAACGTGGTGATGATCTTCAGGTCAGAATTCAACAGACAGAGGTCTGATTTATTTACTTAAACGATCTAGGAGCAGGCGGCCTGGTGACTGATACACCATTTGGTTCTTTGTCCTTAGTTTCCCGTAGAATCAAGACTGAAGTATGCCCATGGACTTGGCACCATGATGCTCAGTCACTCCAAAACAAAAATTTCCTCCATCAGTGGTCACCATGCTATAGACAAAAGAGATTTACGGGCACTTATGGAAAGCATGCAAAAAGGAATGATGGCCGTGGAGCCAACAACTCAAAGGAAATGAAAAGAAAAAAAAAAAAATACACATCAAGGGCTGGAGAGATGGCTCAGCGGTTAAGAGCTCTGGCTGCTCTTCCAGAGGTTCTGAGTTCAAATTCCAGCAACCACATGGTGGCTCAGAACTGTCTGTAATGGGATCTGATGCCCTTTTCTGGTGGGTCTGAAGACAGTGACAGGGTACTTATATATAGTAATAAATAAATCTTTCTAAAAAATACACATCTAGCAGAAATCATGGGGACCCAGGAGGGTCTCGTCTGGTGAACATTATACATCTTAGTCCTCTCGATGCATAGAAATTAAACTATGCATTCTGGATGGAGACGAAGAAGAAGCCAGTTAATCAAGGCACTGTGGCTGTCTGAAGAGTGCTCTGCTACTGGAGGTTGGAACAGTTCCCATAGCAATCACTGTTAACCTGTTCAGAAATTATCATTGTCAAACAAGAACTTTGTTGCAGTCCACATTCTTGAACTCTTAGGCAAGAAGGGACAGTCTCAGATTTCAAGTTAGTAATAAAGGTATCTTTATGTTTTCTTTTGAAAGATTATTATTTTATGTATATGTGCCTGAATGTATCTAGATGTACTCAGTGTGTGTGTGTGTGTGTGTGTGTGCGCGCGCGTGTGTGCGCACGCACACGCTGGCTCTCAGGTGCCCATGAACCACAAAAGACGACTCTGGACCCCTGGAAATGGAGTTATAGGTCGCTATAAGTTACCATATGGGTGCTAGAAACAAAATCCAGGTCCTGTGAAAGAGCAGAAAATACTTTTAAGCATTGAGCCATCTCTCCATCCTCCACTCCCTTTTGAGTCAAGGTCCTGGCTTGTCTTTAGTCCTGGTTAGCCTAGAATTTACTATATAGCCCAGGTTAGCCTTGTACTCACAGAATTCTACCTGTCTCTGCCTTCTATGTTCTAGGATTAAAGTGTGTACTACCACAACCAGGCATGAAAAAATATATATATTTTTTTTTCCAAAGAAAATATATTTTTTGTTGTTTTAAAGATTTACTTATTTTATTTATATGAATATACTGTAGCTGTCTTCAGACACACTAGAAGAGGGCACTGGATCCCATTAAGGATGGTTGTGAGCCACCATGTGGTTTCTGGGAATTGAACTCAAGACCTCTAGAAGAGCAATCAGTAGCTCTTAAGTGGTGAGCCATCTCTCTAGCCCCTAGACATGAAAATATCTTTTAAAAAAAATAAACTTTTATAATTTAAAAATTAAAACCATAACCAATTAATAGCATTAAAACACACTTAAATACACTTAAAATATCCTGTTTCAGGGCTGAAAAGATAGTTTAATAGTTAAGACCACTGACTGCTCTTCCAGAGGTCTTGAGTTCAATTCCTAGCACCTACAGGGTGGTTCACAGCTGTCTATAACTGTAGTTCCATGGGATCTGATAAAACACCCGTATAAAGCCGGGCGTGGTAGCACACACCTTTAATCCCAGCACTCGGGAGGCAGAGGCAGGCAGATTTCTGAGTTCAAGGCCAGCCTGGTCTACAAAGTGAGTTCCAGGACAGCCAGG
>NC_034603.1:65078370-65085097 GCF_900095145.1 Mus pahari
AGCCATCTCACCCCCCCAAGACAGGGTTTCTTGTGTAGACTTGGCTGTCCTGGAACTCACTCTGTAGACCAGGCTGGCCTCGAACTCAGAAATCAGCCTGCCTCTGCCTTCCGAGTGCTGGGATTAAAGGCCTGCGCCACCACTGCCTGGCCAGCCTATTATTTTTGATGAAATATTTCAAATGACTTACAATTTGTGTGGCAATTCACTAAAAATACACTTCAGGAAGTTTTCTTACTGTCACGTTATGGCCACACCTCATGACCCCAACAGCACTGCCTTGGGAGCACCTCAAGCCTGTTTGTCTTCAATGCATCTTCTTTCCTTTACAACTTGATTAAAAAAAAAAAAATTCAGTTTGCTCTAAGCAGGGTCTAAATAAGGGATGCATACCGCATTTGGTCCTCTCTGAAGCCTCATTGAAATCTAGAATAAACCCCCCCCCCCCCGCTCTTCACTTGTTGGATTGCTAACATATTTTAAGTAAACCACAGACGGCAGGTCCCACCTTCCAGTTTTCTCCAATTGCTTCTGCATGGTGGTGTTTATCCTGTGAGCTGGAAATGCACTCTGCAGACTTGATTAGACTCAGGTTGACTATACCCATAAAACCAGCCCCTGGTGACACACCCCACTATGTGCTGGGCTGGGCTGTCCCGCAGGCCCAGGTTCTACCATGAAAGCCGGATTGATCACCGCCTTGCCTGAGGACTGCCAAACCCTCACCTAGAAGTTGAACTCTCTTCTTCTAGGACCAGCTAATAACCTATGCAATCCTCCTGCCTCCCAGGTCTAGGACTGCAGAGCTGAGAAAGCCTGGTTAGATGTGACTTTTCAAGATATTTGAACTGGCCGGGCGTGGTGGCGCACACCTTTAGTTCCGGCACTTGGGAGGCAGAGGCAGGCAGATTTCTGAGTTCAAGGCCAGCCTGGTCTACAGAGTGAGTTCCAGGACAATCAGGGCTACACAGAGAAACCCTGTCTCGAAACCCCCTCCCCTCCCCACGCAAAAAAAAAAAAAAAAAAAGATATTTGAACTGTGTTTTCTGGCTATGGTGGCACATACCTCTAATCTTAGCATTTAGTGGGGCAGAGGCAGGAGGCCTGTGTGAGTCTGGGGCTAGCCTGGGCAACATAGTAAATCTGAGGCTAGCAAAGGCTAATAGCAAAACCAGCAACAGAAAAGCAAGCTGAAGTGGGGCGGTGGTGCCAAGCCTTTAATCCCAGCACTCAGGACGCAGAAGCAGGTGGATCTCTGAATCAGGCCAGCCTGGTCTACAGAGCGAGTTCTAGGACAGCCAGGGCTACACAGAGAGACCCTGTCTCAAACAAAACAAACAAAAAAGGAAAGAAAGAAAAACACACTCCTTACTTCTTAGCGGCTGCAGGTCAGACTTGGAAGAGGTCATGCCATGAGGGTGGCTGTAGAAGGGACCACCTTTAGCCCACTGCCATTTGAACCCCGCCTCCGGTGGTAGTTTGGCATGAGCCGGTGCAACTCACACAGTTTTATTTTATAGATGAGGAAATTGGAGGCTCTGACTTGCTAAGACCAGAGGGCAGCTGAGAAGCAACCATCTGATGGGGGTCCGGCAACCAGGCACTGACTGGGAAGGAGCCTGGCTGAGGGAGAGGCTCAGGGCCCCCCAAATCTGGGGTGGAAGGAGGGGACAAAGCCTTGGAGAGAAAATAATGAGTTTGTTCCCTTGCAGCTGCCCAGATGTCCCCAAGCCTCTCTCTTGAGAAATGGTGTTTATGACATGACAACGTCTGTAATTTGGCTTCTTGCATGCCTGGATAATTAGCTTAGTCATCCCTTTCTGGTGTCCCATTCAAGCATGGGCACTCTCCCATTCATTCTGGGGAGGCCTGTCCTCTCTGGGAGTCACGGAAGGAACCCTGTGAGCCCACGCCATTATCCTTATTGTGGTTTCTCTCCGTGGTGGGAGATGGTGAGAGAGTAAGGATAGGGCCAGGTGAGTCAGCTGTCTGCCCCGCAGCTCCAGTCAGTTGGCAGGAGAGGGGGCACTGGGATGTGGGCTCCCCTCAGAAGGAAACTACCTTGAAGAGGCTCTACACACAGCCAATGTAGTGGTTTGAACAAGAATGGCTTCCATAAGCTTATGTATTTGAAGCTTGGTAACAAGCTGTCTGTCTGGCTGTCTGTCTGCCTGTCTAAGGATCAGGACTTAGCTCTCCCTTACCGCTCCAGTGCCTGCCTGCATGCTGCCATGCTCCCCACCATGCTGATGACTGACTAAAAACCTCTGAAACTGTAAGCAAGCCTCCAATTAAATGTGTTCTTTTCTAAGAGTTGTCTTTGATCGTGGTGTCTCTTCACAATAATGGAGCAGTGACTAAGAGCCAGGGCCCAGAGGGCTGTGGCCTAGGGGTCCATCCCAAGGAGGATGAGAGACAGAGGCCTTGGGAAGGAATCAGTAAGAAACACCAAGGACAAGGACACTGAGGCTGGATGAGGGAGGCACTTAGGAGAAAGGGGACCCCTCCGCATCCAGGTGGCAGGGACAAGGGAGATTTTGTAGGGCTTGGTTTGCAGGGCTGAATCAGAGAGGAAGCTGGGAATGAGGTAGGACCTGCAGGTAGGGCTGTGTGTGTGTGTGTGTGTGTGTGTGTGTGTGTGTGTGTGTGTGTCTGCTCCCTGATGTGATGGGGAGGGGGGTCTGAAGCACAGCAGGAAGTACTACTCACTTACAGCTTAGGGGACACTCCACGGAGGACTGACACTGACAGAGGACTGACTGACTGACGAGACTGGACTGACTGACTGACGAGACTGCTCAAGAGTGAGACTGAGAAGGATCTGGAGGAAGAGTTTCAGTAGGAGACAGAGGGGTGAAAGGGGAATGGGAGCGAGTCAGAGAATGTCGTCACCACCACCACCACCACCATGAAGGGATTAGAGAGATGGCTCAGCAGTTTAGAGCTGCTCCTGCAGAGAAACAGGGTTCAGTTCCCAGAACCCACATGACAGCTCATAATCGTCTGTAACTGCAGTTCCTGAAGATCTGCCTTCTTCTTTAGGCCTCTACAAGCGCCAGGTACGTGGTGCATTTATATATGTGTATGCAAAATACTTATATGCATAAGATAAAAACACTCTACTCCTCCTGACAAGGTTTCTCTGTGTAGCCCTGGATGTCTTGAAACCCACTCTGTAGACCAGGCTGGCCTCAAACTCAGAGATCCACCTGCCTCAGCCTCCCATCTCCCAAGTGCTGGGGTCAAAGTGCAGGCCAAAGTGTGCACAGTAAAAATAAATCTTTAAAGAGGAAGAGGACATTTAAAAATTGTTGAAGCTCGGTTTCCAAGCACAGAGAACTGAGAAGTTGGTTAGAGCCGGATCTTGAGGCCAGGGAGCAGAAAGGACACTGGGGTCTCAGCAGTAACAGGCCCAAGAGCATCACCCGCTGAGTGGCCCGCTGAGTGGAGATATGAGCAAAGCCATGGGGAAGGCCGCTTGACTCTAGCACACAGGCATGAAACCCTGGACTGGAGGGATAGGCTCATCTCCAGGCTGCCCCAGGCATGAAGACAGAGCTGGGAATTCCATCTTCCAGTCCTCTCTGTAAACATTTACTGAGAATCTAGTCCCTGCCAGGCAATCTGGGGCTGTACACAACCTCCAAAGATCCCCTCTCCCTGGTACTCACATCAGAAAGGAAGGGAGGAGTCATCTAAGAGCAGGAGGCTACAGCGATGGGGACAGACGCAGGAGTGCAGTCTCATAAGG
Organism: Mus pahari; assembly: GCF_900095145.1. NCBI lineage: Eukaryota > Metazoa > Chordata > Mammalia > Rodentia > Muridae > Mus > Mus pahari. The sequence goes on from NC_034603.1 coordinate 65,082,122, forward strand.
GAGGTTAAGGGGATGGGGACACAGGAGTGCAGTCTCACTTTCATTGTCTACCTAGGGTGAGGTTGTCATGCAGCTGGTTCAGGGCTTGTCTAACATACAGGATGTCCTGGGTTCAATACCTGCATCGCGTAAAACAGTATGGTACTGCACACTTAAAACCACAGCACTGAGGTGGGACTAGAGGCTCAGAAGAAATCCAAGGTCATCCTCACTTTGAATGCTGGTCAGCCAGTTTTGACTATATATATATATATATATATATATATATATATATATATATATATATATATATATACACACATTTGAGAAAAGGCCCCACTTTATAGCCCAGGTTGGCCTACAACTTTTTTTTTGTTTGTTTGTTTTGTTGTTGTTGTTGTTGTTGTTTTTTTCGAGACAGGGTTTCTCTGTGTAGACCCAGCTGTCCTGGAACTCACTCTGTAGACCAGGCTGGCCTCGAACTCAGAAACCTGCCTGCCTCTGCCTCCCGAGTGCTGGGATTAAAGGCGTGCGCCACCACTGCCCAGCGGCCTACAATTTATAATTCTCCTGCCTCAGCCTCCCAAGGGCTAGGATTATAAGCCCACCATACTAGGTTTGGGTACAATGTTAAATAGAGTCTAGGAAGGTCTTCAGGGAGGAACACTGTGAGAAACAGCCAGGAAGCCAGCTCGGCTGTAGCCTAGTGTGGATGAAGTCCCAGGACAGGCCAGAAGGACTGGGGGCAGCAGGTTACATGAGATCTTTCAGGTTGCGTTCTGAACATGACAGGAATTTTGTGATCATACATTGGCATACATTCATATGAACACACACATACACACAAATGAAACTAGCTCTTGGGAACTGGAGCCCTGGAACTGGCATTACAGACGGTTGTGAGCCACCATGTGGGTGCTGGGAACCTAACCTGGGTCCTCTGCAAGAGCAGTAAGCACTCTTAACCATTCTCCAGCCTTATTTTATTAATGAATTTACTTACTTTATTTATTTTTTGAGGCAGGCTTTCTCTATGTAGCTTTGGCTGTCCTGGATCTCCCTCTGTGGATCAGGCTGGCTTCTAAGTCAGAGAGATCCACCTGCCTCTGCCTCCCGAATGCTGGGACTAAAGGTGTGCACCACCACTACCCAGCCCATTTTATTATGTTTATTTATTTATTTATCTATTCATTTATTTATTTTCATGGTTTTAGAGCTTTATTATAGGAAGACAGGGAGAAAGGAGAGAAGGTGGAGAGAGGAGAGAGAGAGAGAGAGAGAGAGAGAGAGAGAGAGAGAAGCCATGGCCAAGAGAAGAGGGAAAGGAGAGAATGTTTATTTATTGATGTGTGTGTGTGTGTGTGTGTGTGTGCTTGTGCACAATCGGATGATAGCTTGCGGGAATCCTCAGGCTTCTGGAAGTGCCTTTACACACTGAGCGACCTAACCAGCTCATTTTGTGTTTGAGGACCTGGAACTCCTGACCCTCCTGCTTCTACCTCGCAAATGATGGCTTACAGGAATGTACCAGCAAACCCAGACGTTTGTTGGAGATAAGACTCTACTCGGCATCCCTGGGTGACCGAGCACTAACTACGAAGCCCAGTCTGGTCTTACCCAGGGGCATCTTCCTTCTTCATCCTGCGGACTAATTTCTGTTGTTGGGTTTTGGGGGGTGGGTGGGACAGGGTTTACTGTGTAGGCATGGCTCTCCTGAAACTCACTCTGTAGACCAGGCTGGCCTCAAACTCACAGAGATCCACCTGCCTCTGCCTCCTGAGTGCTGGGATTAAAGGTGTGCTCCAATTTTGCTCTGGCTGGTCTGTTTTTTTTTTCTAATAGCATCTTGTCGTGTAGCTTTGGATGGCCACAGACTTGCGAATCCTCTTGCTTCTGCCTTGTGAGTTCTAAGATTACAAGCTACACCACCATGCCTAACACCTGTACTGTTACAATGTCCTGTGTGCCCATTTCTGGGACATGGAAAGTGTGACTCAATAGTAGAAGCTCTAGTACGCCAAGACCTTGGGTTCAATCTCTAGCATGGCACACATGAATAAAATTTAAGTCAGTGAATTTCAAGAGAGTGAGGATGTGCTCAGTAGTAGAGAACAAATCTAGTACAAGAGGTCCTGGGTGTGGTTTCTGCTATTTCAAAATAAAGTATGTTGGATTACATATAAATTGTACAAGACTAACTTTGATTTAAGAAAGCTGAGCACAAAAAAAAAAAAAAAAAAAAAGAAAGAAAGAAAGCTGAGCACAGTGATAGTCACCTATAATTCCAGTCAGAATGCAAAAGGCAGAGGCAGGAGAATGGCAGGAAGTTTCAGACCGGGTAGTCTACACTAGGAGTTTCAAGCAAGCTGGGGCCACAAAGCAAGACCCTGGCTCAAAGAAGCAGACGCCTTTATAAAAGAGGATATTTGAGCCAAGGAGGTAGTTAGTAAGTGCTTGCCACCAAGACCTGAGCTTGATATGATTCCCTGGAAACTGTATTTAGAAAATAAAAAAAGTGAGACCAGGCAGGACTGGAGAGGTGGCTCAGCAGTTAAGAGGCTGCTCTTCCAGAGGTCCTGAGTTCAGCTCCTGGTGGCCCTATTGAGTGGCTCACAGCTCCTTAGGCACCCAAATGCACACACACAGACATACCCATAATTATTTTTTAAAAAAAGAAGCAACAAAGCTGGTCGTGGCAGCAAGTACCTGCAAACCCACTGCTGGAGAGAAGGTAGGGCCCTGGGGCCCTCTGGCTGGGCAGTCCAGCCTAGGTGGTGAGTTCCAGACCCCGTGTGGTATCAGTCAGGCTCGCCAAGCAAGCATGACATGAGTGTGATCTCTAGAGCCCACATGGTAGGACTCTGACTCTTTCCCATGGTCCTTTGTCCCGAACATGCTTCCCCAGTGGCATTTTTGTACCTTCCTACCTCCATACAACCTGCCTACCTACATACAGGAATTTGTGTGTGTGTGTGTGTGTGTGTGTGTGTGTGTGTG
>NC_034603.1:65085617-65111917 GCF_900095145.1 Mus pahari
AAAAAAAAAAAAAATCAACTGCTGTCGGGCCACTTCCCAATCCTAGTTCCCAAGATCATCACCCCTGGGGTCGGTCCACCTTCTCTGGATATGCCTCATGTTCTCAGTCCTCTGTCCCTTTTTACATGTCACAGCCCTTTGCTCCTGTCCTCTCTACATCTGCCCAGTCTCCCATCATGACTGCATCCCCTCCAGGGCTTCAGGCACCATCTACTCCCAACACTGCCCAAAAGACATCCAAGAGGACTTTTTTAAGAACATCATGTGAGGAGGTAGAAAGCTTTTGTGTGGAGCCCTTTGGTAATTTTTTAGGTAATATACATGCACGACCCTCTTTTGGGATAGTGCAGCAGGCCTCCAAGTCAGCTGAGGCCTGAACCCCGCCCCTCCCCACTCCTTCAATAGGTTTCCTGTGGAATCCTAGGAGTCACCCACTCTGTGATCACTGTCAATTATCCCCTTTCAGTTCCAGGGCCACAGCTCGATGAGGTGGTGCACACCTTTAATCCCAGCACTCAGGAGGCAGAGGCAGGTGGATCTTAGTTCGAGGACAGCCTGCTCTATGGAGCTAATTCTAAAGCAGACAGGGTTATACAGGAAAATCCTGTCCCCAAACCCCTGCCTCCCAAAAATGGAATTGATTTTACTCCCGTAAATTCATTCTCTCTCCCTCCCTCCCTCCCCAGCCCACATGTAGGTTATTCCCATATGAGAAAACTGTTAATTTTCTCACGAGTCCAACGCTTGGGCCCACCACATAAAAAGCACTGCCCTGGGGCGGGGGGGGGGGGAAGGCTGGGAAGCCATCCGTCAGTCAGTCAGTGCCAGGGGAGTCAGAGAGGGCGCTGCCTGAGCAAGATGGCAGCATTCTGACCTGTGCATGTACTGGTCTGTCTGAGGCCATGGCCTCTGGTTACCTTCAGGTCACAGCTGAACTCAGGCCATCTGTGCGGCGCTTCATCTCCGGCTTCCTCCGCACCTGCTCCACCCCATTACAACCAGTATATGCATGTACACGCTTCCCAAGCCACTTTGTCGCTACCCTGACACCTGCCCTCACCCCACAGTACTGGGTACTGAACCCAGGAACTTGTGTGTACTAGGCAGGTTTTATGACACCGACCTACATCTCCAGCCCTCTTTTGACACCCTCCCCCACTTTTTACTCTGGGAACATGGGTGTTCCCACATATGACACAGATTACCACTCTCCCACATCCGGGAAATCCTCAGTGTCGGCACAGCTGGAGTGTAAGAGACACCCTGGGTCTGCGACCTTCACAGTCAAAGCGCCCCCTCTGCCAGCTGTACTATTATTACTATTATTTTGAAACACAGTCTTATCACGTAGGCCTGGCTAGTGTGGACCTCGCAAGTGAATACCACCCCTTGTGGCTTCTTTTTACTCTCTGAGTTGTCCAGGCTGACTTGAATTTTCTATTTTTAGATTTTTTTTTTTTTTTTTTGAGACAGGACAGATCTGTGTAGCTGGGTTACAGGACCAGCTTCTTTTTTGGGGTGTTTACCTTGACTTCAAGATCTTTGCCTCCCAATTTGTTATCCCCTTAGTGGGCTCCCCACTAATTCCTTTTTTTCCTCCCTTTTCTTTTTGGTGTTTCTGAGGCAGGGTCTCACTCTAAGTCAGGCCGGTCTTAAACTCAGTGAAGCCCCTGCCTCAGCCTCCTCAGGTTACAACTGTGTACCACCAATCGTAGCCTCATCTGTCTTTCCTCTCCATCAGTCAGCCACTAGCACAGAGGCCTGGAATGTTCCAGGCTGAGGTCACCAGGCCTGCTCCTCCTACAATCCTTCCACTTCCTGATGGCTTGTGACCACCACCACCTCTGTCCTAAGTGCAGTCTGTCTTCCATGACATGTACTCTCCTGCTTCTGGTGACAGCCTGCTTGCCCACCCAGTGTCTTCCTAGTATAGGTCTTCCATAGAATCAGACCAACCGGAACAGCTGAGTGTCCCCTGAGAGCTGTCACCTCCTGTACCACAGACCCCTGAGTAGGTAGGTGTCTGTCACCTCTGTCCTATGCTGCTCCGCTCCTGTTTGACTGCTGAGGGTACTCTGGAGCCAGCCCCTCTGCTTTGCCTTGCCACATGTGGTCCCAGGTTACTCCCAACCTCCTTTCCACCCAGCCCAGTCTCCCCCCCCCTGCCCCCTGCTGTGCCCTCCCTCACCTTTCACCTGGACGCCTGCATGCTGCCCCAGCCCCACTCCATTCAAGTGTGCCCCAGATGTTCACTCACACATGGCCTAGGAACTTATCAAAAAAAAAAAACAAAAAAAAAAAACAAAAAAAAACACTAGATCCCAGCACTCAGGAGGCAGAGGCAGGCGGATTTCTGAGTTCGAGGCCAGCCCAGCCTGGTCTACAAAGTGAGTTCCAGGACAGCCAGGGCTAGACAGAGAAACCCTGCCTCGAAAAAAACCAAACCAAACAAACAAATAAACAAACAAAAAACAAAAACAAAACCCACTAGATCCCTAGGCTGGGCCTGGTGGTACACTTAGGAAGCTGAGGCAAGGGGATTGCTGTGAGTTTGAGGCCAGCCTGAGCTAGGGAGACCCTGTCTCAGAAAACTTTTTAAAAAATTAAAAAAAAAAAAGCAGCTGCATTTGAATAAAAGCACTGGGGATTTACACGGACTTTAAGATTGAGAGTTATGGTAGTAACTACCGCCTAACTTCTAGTCTGCATCCTAACCCTAAGCTATGCCCGAGGGATACTGGATGAGTATATATAGCTAACCACATCTTACCCAAAAGGCCCCAGGCCCTGCGCTCTATTCCTGAGTCACACAAGTAGAAGGATCTAATTATCATCACTTTACAGTTTGGCAAACCAGAGCTATCAGCATCTATTTGCTTAGGAACCCTAAGTGCTGTGTCTTTAACCACCGGGCTTAAACCCAAACATTCCCACAAGACACTCAAGGCCCCTTCATCTGTTTGTTGCCTTATTATCAATTCTTCCTGGTCCTTCCTCCAGCTACACTTGCTAAGATTTGGTTGTCACAAAACACAGCTTCAAGACACAGGGTTGAGGGGTCCCGTCTGTCCCTTGGAGCATGCGGGGTCCTTGCCTGGAATTTCTTCTGGCTCTATCTGTCTATGAACCCCAGCTCACCCCCTGGGCCCAACTCAGACCTTCCCACACCTCGTGAATATACTGTCTTCCTCCTGTGAGTGTGGGAGCTGTTCACAGCACTGACTGATTGTCTGGAAGAAGTGATTTCTTTCTATCGTCCCTCTCACCAGGCCGGTATTATCTGTAGCTCTCTCTGCCAGCCCAGGGCTCTTTGAAAGTATCTGCTCAATGTTCTCAACTTCTGTCCTGTCTGTCTGTAACATGAACCCAACACTTCAGGAAGACTTGGTCGCCCAGAGGAACATGGTAGGGTCATCTGCGGGCTGTAAAGTTCCCCGGAAACAGAGTCACCAACCCACAGTGTTAAGTCCAAGGGAACTTCCAAGATAAGTCACCCAACCAATTGTCACACAGTAACTGCTTTGCACAAAGCTACACTAAAGAACAGAAGGTTGGGGGGGACTGGATTCCAAGTAGCTGTGAAGTCTGGGTCTCATGACACCAAGACTTTTCTCCCTTCCTACCCATGTTACAGAGGAAGTAGCTGTTGCCCTGATGTGGTCAAAAGGTCCTACTTAGACTCACTCGGTTTGTAAAGCACATGCTAGGACCACAGGTCAGTGAAGGAACATCTAAATAATCCCACTTTACAGTTTGGCAAACTAAAGCTATTTGCATTTATTTGCTTATGAACCCTAATGTTGTACCTTCCTGTGAAAGAACATATTCCGGGCCACTGAGCCAGCGACTGACTCTCGACTCTCCGATGCCCAAGGCCTGGGAAAGCCCCAGACTACCAAGGTTCCTCTTCAGATGGGCCTCTGAGCATCTTGCACAGGGCCTGTGATTTAGGAAGGAACATGCTGGCTCATCTCCCTTCCCCCAATAGATATGGGTGGTCATAACCTTTGGCTGGGAAATCACCGTTCCCTGTACCTTGTAAAACTTGCCCCTTTGAATCCCCGGGCTGGTACAGCCTATTTTGGAGAAACTGAAGGTCCCAGCTATGGTATCCTAACCAGCCATGGCCAGCAAACGGCAGGGCCGGGGCTGGCACCTGAGCCAACTGGAGTGCCCGCTTTCCCTCTACCCCATGCCAGACAACCCCATCACCAGAAGCCTCCCACTCACTGGCTGGATTACCCCCCGCAAAAGCACTTAACCTCTCCACGCGCCCCCCAAGGTCACCAGCTTTGCTTGTGGGGGCTGAAAACAGTTCCTGAAGGAGACGTAAAGGAAACGCAAACCCGCCCGCGGGCACCCGCGCAGCCCGTTCTTCCAGCCCAGGTCTGTCTAGTAAACCCAGAGGAGAGGTCGCACCCCGGGCCGCGGGGACCGACGAAAGCAAACGTAGGGCAAAAAGCGAAACCCGCCACACTCTTCAGCCTCCCACGCACCGTTCCGGGAACCCGTGAGCCAGACTTCGCGGAAGCGCGTCCCGCGGCAGGCGCCTGGGCCCGGGACCGCCCCGACCGCAGCCCGCAGCCTGGGCCGGGAGGTACGGGGGCCGGCGCGGTCGGGCCCGAGCAGCAGCACGGCGCGCGCTTCCGCCCCGCTCGGCTCCGGCGGCGGCCAAGGCGGCCCCACAATCCCCTTCTGGCTCCGGGGACGGGCGGGGCGGGGCGGGGCGGGGCGGGGCGGGCCGAGAGGGCGGAAATAATTTTCTGTTTCGCCCTCTCTGCCCCAGTCCCTTTGCAGCGGGGACGTGCGAGGCAGTCGGAGATGCGGGAGCGGGATGCGTCGCCCGCACTGGCGCGCATCGTTGGTGGCTAAAGAGAGGAGCAGCAGGGATTGAGCGCCTACTGTGTGTGTTAGGTCTTTCCAAAGGTATTCTAGGTCCACCCCGCAGGGTAACTCCTCACTTAATGGAGGGACCTGCGGAGCTCAACCAAGAGTTGAAAGCTCTACGGCCAGAATATGCGTGACACCTCAAAATCAGTGATAAGTCATGCAACGGAGAGCACTATAAACTTCAACCACTTGTTGGTCGAGACCTGCTCCTTCTTGTTTTCTGTGCCTATGCACGAAGTGGATGCTCAAGAAAAGATTGGAAGCAGGCGAATGAGCCTGACAGCTCAGCCTCCGGTACCCACTGCGAAGCCAGCCTGGTGTCCAGAGGGTTCCCCAGGATTAGAGGGAGAGCCCTTGCAATAGAACGCTGGAGAAGAGGCGGGCAGCTCAGCTGCTCACGGGCTGGAGACACTGTAGCAGAGCCTTAGCAGAAGGCAAGACTTTAAGTCTTGCTCTGTAGCTTTCAAGCTGTGTGCCTTTGAGCAAGCCATCTAACCCATGGCAACCTCAATCACTCCATCCAGAAAATGGAGGACGTTTCCACCCACTGTAAATGGTCGTAAGGGAGAATTAAGCCAAATTCACCAAGTTAAACCAATTTAGTGAAACGTGCACCACCAGCCGTCCGTCCCAAAGGCTTTGGGTACATGTTGGACACGGGCTTGACTCAAAACAGGCTTTCTGTTCCCAAGCCACCAGTTCTTGGGCACAGGGTCCAAGGGGCTGTGACCCTCGTCCAAGGAAACCCAAAACTGGCTACTTTTGACAATAAGGGTTTCAGATGCAAATACTCCCAACATTTTGACACTGGCGCAGTTAGTTAGGACAGACATTTTCGCGGCTTTCTTGTAGTTTTACTCTTGGTGGTAGAAGTCATTCGTTAGAAACTCCAAGTAAGGTTCCTCTTCTGAGAATTAACTTTTCGTATGAGCAAACGTCACAGAATAAAAAAAATCATCATAGCCGAGAGATCCCGGCCTTCGACCTGTCCTGATTCTGAAGTCGCAAGACGGACTACCGCAAGTCCACTTTTCTAGACACACTCTCTTCATCCCCTCAGCCTCCGTTGATTCCCAGGGTCCAAAAACTGAGCAGATTTGCGAGCTCCAGCCCAGAACTCAGCTTCACAGACCTCCCCAAACTCCCGCCTCGCCAGGATTAAGGGAGTAAATCCCTGACGCCACCGACCAGGTCAAGGACAAGTTCTCCCCCTCCTTGTTTCCCCCCTCCTGGGCGGGGACTCATCTCCCCCACCCTTCCCGGATGAAAGGTACTAAAGAAACGCGGAGGCTCTGGCCCCTTGATGTTCCGGTTGAACAGGTGCTAGTGAAAAGGAGGCGGGCCCGGCGGAAGAGTCGGCCAGGGGGGCAGTGCGCCGAAGGGGGAGCGGCCCCCTCCACCCTCAATCCCCCGGCCCGCCCTCTCCTCTCCGAGCCCTCTGCCCCTCCCCCCCAGGAAGCCTTCCCGGCCCAGAGGTCTTTGAAGTGTGGATGAAGCCCCCAGGGCTGCCTTCTCCCCTCTGCCACCCAACCTCCCGCTGAGGGGGTATTTGACCTTTGGTCCCTGCGGGGCACCGTCTTTCCCCTTGCAAAGGAAAAAAGGGGAATCAGATCTCGTCTTTGGGCTTATACCGTAAGTCTGGGGGAAGTCTTGGGTCGCTTTCCATCAAACCCTAGACCCAATTTCAGGGATTTTTAATCCTTCGTGGTGAGTTTTTGTACGCTGCTGTGATTCTATGCATGCCCAGAAGTCAGGCGTGATTCTGTTGGCAAGCGCCTCCGAGGCAGCGAACTCTTTACTCGCATTAAAACGCAAGGCACGCCCTGAGGCTAGGGGTGGAGTTACGTCTTTGAGAGAACCCAGATCTTGAATTAAGGTGGGGTACCTCAGTGTACCCCTAAGGCGCCTAGAGACCTTGACAGTCAAGCCTTCAAAGGGAAGCTCCCGGAGGGCAGGAATACCTCTACTCTGGCGAGCTGCCGACTCTAGCATTCAACAGATATTTGTGCGGGGCGTGGTGGTGCACGCCTTTACTCTAGCACTTTGGTGGCAGAGGCAGAATTGGGAGTTCAAGGTCATCCTTCACCAAGTGGTGAGTTCGAGGCTAACCGGAGCTCCTGGTGATCCTGTCTCAAACTAACAAAAAAGATTTGTAAAGTAAGTACAAGTTGACACGTGGCATTGTCTACCCTCCAGAGTGGCCTCCAGGGACAGCACCCATGAGCTGCCATCCAGAGACACCCTTCCCCTTCCAAGAACAAACACGGGTAAATGGTTTCACATCGCTCCAGGTCTTTTTTTTAGAGACCCTGGTTTTTCGTCTCCCCTCGATTTCCCTAGGGTGGAAGGACACCCAGAGAAGGGGGGGTGGGAGATCGGAGACCCAAAGGGTGACACCGAGGGGAGGACTCGGGAACTACCCACCTAGAGTCGTGAAAGGGAAAAGAAAAGACGGGGGAAAGCCGCACTGAGCGCACGAGCGAAAAGCTCCCTACCAAGCCAGGCTTTGTTCCCTGAACCTAAGACTTTACCCGGCGGCGGGCGGGCCGGGAGCGAGCGAGCGAGCGAGCGGAGGCGCGCGGCCATGGCTGCCGCGGCCGGGCAGGGGGGCCGGGGGGGCGGCGCGTGAGCGGGCGGGCGGGCGGCGCGGGGCGGGCGGGCGTCCGCGATGTGCCACTCGGCGCCTCCCCCGCCGGGCCCTGCTTGCACCGCGGCCGGGCGGCTCTGGTAGCCGGCGAGCGGCGCGGAAGGGGAGCGCGGCGCGCGAGTCTCATTGTTGGGGGGGGGGGCCCGTCGGGGCATGAGGGCGAGAGCACGGCGGGGGGGGCGGCCAGACAGAGCGAGCGAGGAGGAGGAGGAGGACGCCGAGGAGGAGGAAGGAGGAGGCAAAGAAAAGAAGCGGCGGCGGCGGCGGCGGAGGAGGGGGCGAGGAGGCGCGCGGCCCCCGCTCCCTCCCTCCCCCCCTGACCCCCGACCCCCGCCGGCCGGCCCCCAGCCCCAGCCCCGGAGGGAGCTCATGGGAGTATGAAGGAGATGGTAGGAGGCTGCTGCGTATGTTCGGACGAGAGGGGCTGGGCCGAAAACCCGCTGGTCTACTGCGATGGGCACGCGTGCAGCGTGGCCGTCCACCAAGGTAAGCGGCGGCGGCGGCGGCGGCGGGGTCCGGGGGGGGGGAGAGACGACGGCCGGCGGGGGGCTGCGGGACCCCGGGGCGGCGCGCGCACGGGGTGCCCTCGGCCGCGCCCTCCCGAGCCCTCCTGGGGCGCCCGCCTGCTCCCTATACACACACACCTGGGCCAGCCTCCTGCTCCACCCACCTGAAGCGAAAGGCGGCGTGGGCTCCCCCCCCCCACACACCCCACCCCAGCCCGGTCCTCCAGGACCGGGTCAGGCATTGTTTTCTTGCCTATTGTTCAGTCCCGCGCCCCCCACCCCAAGTTGAAGGAGTTTTGGGGAGAGTCCAGGGCGCCAGGAGTGAACTCCCTGAGCCCCGCACCGCCGGTGTCAGGGCTGTCCGGGGAATGTTTACCTGCGAGGTAACCCCCCCCCATCCCGCCCGCCCGCCCGCCCGCCCGGTTTATTTTGGTTCCCGCTCCGGGAGGAAGAGGTCAAGGGGGGGTCATCCCCCTTCGCTTCCGGATACTGGGAGGAGCGGAATTGGGACGGGAGGAGAAGGGTCCCACGGGAGAAGGGATCCTGAAACCCTCCGGGGAAGAGCTGAGGCTGGGAGAGCGGTTGTACGGGGGCCGGAATGGAGGAGAGAGAGGTTTGGAGTTTCCCCCTGCCGCCGCACATGGTTCGGGAGTTAACTCCTTAAGGAATCTTGCCGAGGGCGCAGGCTGGCATCTCTGCCTGTCTGGCACAGGCAACCACCACCACCCCCTTTCCCGAGACAACCCTTACTGCTGTGCCTGCGGGCCTTTCCCGCCACTCTCCTCTGGGTACCTGCCCCGCACCTGCCCTCTGTTTACACGTTTGACCTGTACGTGTGACAGAGGCAGAAGATGAGGTCCTTGAACCCCCGACTTCCTTGGCTTATCCCTTACTGGCCCTTTAAGAAGCACTCCCCCCTCCCCCCCATAACAACAAAACGTGTTACAATCATGACTATTTCTTGTTCTGGTGCCTAGGGGACTGACTGGTCAGGGCAGAGGCGGGGTGGGGGTGGGGGGCCCACGACAGGTCCAGAAAAAAGGGGGAGGGTGAGATGACAATGGAGGATCTTTGGAAGTTTAAGGTCAAGGATTCTGTCAGACTTTTTTGCCCCCGTTTGAAATGCTTGGTTGTGTGATTGAAGGCTGGCTCTATGTGGTCCTGTTCCATAGAGTGATCCCGGGTCTGGGGAGCAGCCCCACCTACTGGGCTGGTTTTAGTTGGCTGGGTCTCTTCCCTGCCCCCCAGGTTACTCTGGGAAAAAAAACCCATTGGCTGACAGCTTTGCTCAGTGAATCTCCTTCCCCCACCCTTAGCTTGCTATGGCATCGTCCAGGTGCCAACGGGACCCTGGTTCTGCAGGAAATGTGAATCTCAGGAGCGCGCAGCCAGGGTGGTGAGTCGAGCCTCTCTCCCTTTCCTCTACCCCACACCTGAGCATCTCCTGCAGGTTGATAGGGTACCCTGAGGCTGGGGCAGGACTAAGCTGTGTCACTCAGGATTTCCTGTTTCCTGCTGCCTATCACCAGCCCCATCTCTCCCTCAGTTCTGCACTCAGCTCTGCCCCACCTCACCTCCGGCTTGGGGGCTTTGATTTTTTTTGGGGGGGTGTGTATGTGCTGTTTTGTAACTTTTTATTATGAAAGGTTATCGAGACTGTGGAAGTTGAGGGGCCGCGGTAGTGACCAGCAGGTTGTCCTTATTCGGCCTTCAGCAGTTAGGAGCTCATGGCTGAGCCTCTTCGCTCTACAGCCTCAGCCCCTACCCAGATCTTCTGTTACCTTTTGGATGAGTTCAGGGAGGGCCCAGCCCAGCAGATTCCCCCAATCCCTGTGCTCCTTGCATTGGCAGAGGTGTGAGCTGTGCCCGCACAAAGATGGGGCATTGAAGAGGACTGACAATGGAGGTGAGGGGATCCCTGAACGCCTGCTGAGGTCAGCCAGGCCCCCCAGCAGGGGTGGGGTGGAGGCTGGCTTTCCCTGCTCCAGTTGGTACAGGAAGGTTGTAGACGCAGGGGACAGTCTACAGCTTGGCGTTGGGAGGTGTGGGGTCTTGTGTTGTCCTCCTGCTGAGGCCGGTCCCCACACTGCCCCAGGCTGGGCCCATGTGGTGTGTGCCCTCTACATCCCGGAGGTGCAGTTCGCCAACGTGCTCACGATGGAGCCCATCGTTCTGCAGTATGTGCCTCATGATCGCTTCAACAAGGTTAGCGGCCCTCACTCCTTCTCTCCTGGTAGCAATCCTGGGTGCCACCTTTGCGCTCTGAGCTCCCTCGGTAGCACAGCCAGAGGGTTGCTCATAGGTCACATTTTATTAAGTTTATAACCCATGACAGGCACAGTACAGCAGGTACCTAGTGCTTGCTGTTAATCAAGACAGAAGTGTAAACAGGCTTTGAGATAAAGGACATCCAGTGAGACGCGCTTGGGTCTCAGGTGGTCATGGAAGGAGATGATTAGGTTGAGACCTGAGGTGTGAGAAAGAACCAACTTTGAGGATGGCCGGCCAGTCCCGGGTTCTATGAAAAAAGCACACAGTGTATGTATAGTCTAGCAAGTGGGACAGTGGGCACATCAGGGCCTCTCAAACCTTACCAAGGATTGCACTGTCTTAACGCAGTGCCTGATAACCTGTGAATGTGGAAATTAAATACTCAGGCTGCAGAGATGGCTTGGTGGTTAAGACTGCTGCTCTTGCAGAGAATCCAGGTTCAGTTCCTGGCACCCACATGACAGCTCAAAACCATGTTTACATCCAATTCCAGCAGGGAGTCAATCTGGTGCCCTCTTCTGGCCATTAAGGGCACCAGATATCCAATGTGGTGTGTGTGTGTGTGTGTGTGTGTGTGTGTGTGTGTGTGTGTGTGTATGTATGTATGTCCGTGTATACATACATATGGCCAAATACACATCTAAGATAAAAAGAGATAAACCTTTAAATTGAATACTTAGACCCCATTTCCCCAGCCTCACCAGCTGCATTTCAGGTGCTTGGTGGTCCTGTAACTAGCAGTTACTGGCTTAGATTGTACAGGTTAGAGAACCTTTCTATCCCTGCAGAAAATTCTATTGGTTATTACTGATCTGGATGGTGGGGGACAGGGTGGCATTGAGGACAGGCCAAAGGATCCCTCAGCAGGAGAGGTGGGGTTCCCTGGAGGAGGGGTCAATTGTGCTGTGCCCCACAGACCTGTTACATCTGTGAGGAACAGGGCCGGGAGAGCAAAGCCGCCTCGGGAGCCTGCATGACCTGTAACCGTCACGGATGCCGACAAGCTTTCCACGTCACCTGGTGAGATGTTGGCGCCCGGATGCTGGGAGGTTCAAGGTGGCCACTGAGTAGGAGCATCCTACCTCCTGTCTCGTGGGAGACGGCAGCCACCCCATGCTTAGGTCTTGGGTCCAGGAGGAAGGAGGTAGGGGGCTGCTGTGGTTTGTGGCTGCACGCTCCTGACCTACTTCTCCTCAGTGCCCAGATGGCTGGCCTGCTGTGTGAAGAAGAAGTCCTGGAGGTGGACAACGTTAAGTACTGCGGCTACTGCAAATACCACTTCAGCAAGATGGTGAGTCCCGCCTGCCGGTGGGGGTGCTTGGGCTCAGGGCCTTGCCTGTGCCTGGGGCTGGGAGAGTTAGAAAGACCCCATCCCTCAGTCTCTGCCTTCCAGGAACTCTTGTCTGTGACAGGAAATGAGTTGCAGCCTGAGGGGTGCAGCAAATTAGCACTAAACCAAGCAGTCCAGGGTAGGAGATAACCAACCCCCTGTCTCCTCCTCCTCCTTTGGGACAGTTTCCCTTCTTCTTTCTTTCTTTTATTATTATTATTTTTGTTTTGTTTTGTTTTGTTTTGTTTTGTTTTGTTTTTCGAGACAGGGTTTCTCTGTGCAGCCCTGGCTGTCCTGGAACTCACTCTGTAGACCAGGCTGTAGACTCAGAAATCCGCCTGCCTCTGCCTCCCGAGTGCTGGGATTGAAGGCTGAGCCACCACTGCCCGGCTCCTGGGATAGTTTCTTTGCCACATTCATGACTTGTGTGGTTCTCCCTAGCCCCAAGTATGCTGCATGTGCCCCATTTCACAGATATGTAAATTAAGGTTCCCCAAGGTTAGATAGCTTGTTTCATAGTTGGTGAGTGGGATTCAGGGCAGTTTGATCAGAAAGCCCCTCGGGAAGGTGGACGGGAGCCTCTGTTGGTGGCAGCAAGGGAGGCTGCCGAGGACCAGGCATGGAATGAGTTTGAGACGGGGGTGAGAGCTTCATTCGGTCCAAGGGTCTCATGGCTGAGCAGACTTGGAGATTCCTCATACTGGGGTGATCTGCAGAGACAGGGTGCAGGCAGGACTCTGTGCCCCAGGCTGCAGCTTGGAGGGCGCCTAAGCCGGAGAGTAAGTAACATGATCAGATTTGTGTCACAGGCTGATCACCCTGGTGGCAAGCATGGAGCTGGAGAGAGACAGCTGGGAGGATGGGGGCGGGTGACAGGCTGATGCTGGAGTCACCGGAGGTGGACCTGGCTGAGCAGTGTGAGAGTGGCCAGAGGTGGCAAGGTGAATGTGAGCTGAGATTTAGGCTGTAGGGATCACAGGGAGGGGAGAGGCACACCCCGGAGCCTCTCGGTTTGTGCCCGTTGCCTGCTGCAATGATAATAAAGTTCCCTTCTCACAGTGTCCTGGGTTGCTCGCACATTACCTGGTGGTCAGGCTTGTAGAGTCTTGGAGCGACTTAGGACCAGGGCAGCTGTTCAGTTGCACTTGCAGGTGACACCAAGCGAGGATGGCAGATTGTGTGGGAGTCCCCAGGCAAGTGGCAAGGGTGGATGGCTGGTGCAGGCTGAGGCTGCCTCTGTGGGTGTCCAGATGTGAAAGAGACATGGGAGAGATGTAGAATTTGATGAGGTAGGAGTGGAGCCTGTGGAGACCTGAAGTTAATCACAGGCTGTGGCATTTGGGAGGAGGTGACCTTAGGGAACAGCTGTGAGCCTGGGATGGATGAGAACAGTCCCAGGGACGCAGTGTAGTTTATGTTAGCGTGCTTCAGTCCAGGGCAGCAGGGCTTCTGCTATACTGCTGCACAGAGGAAAGTGAGGGAGGAGGGTGGCATGGCCGAGAAGAATGGGGTTTCTGGGGAGCAGGGGCTCCCTGCGTGTCCTTCCCAGGCCCTGTTTCTAAGGGAAGGAGCTGGGAATGGGCCGTGGTCCAGTGGGCTAGGGGAGCTCTGTGGAGGTGGAGCGGAAGGAGAAGCCCAGGTCCTGCTCCATCCCCAGTCGCACTGCACCTCGTTGGGGGCTGAGGCTGGTCCATGCCTCTTCTGAGCCTCTGTGGCTGCATCCGTGCATCAGTTAAGACAGCTGGGGAAGCTTTAGGATAGCTTGGCTGAGCGGAGTGACATGGCAGACACAGGGGACCTGCAGCAGCACAGGAGTGGCTTCTAGGATCCTGCGACCTTCAGGAACCCTCCCTAAGTTCTTGAAAGAAAGGGTTGACAATTCCTCTCGATCTCTTCCCCCAGAAGACATCCCGGCACTCCAGCGGGGGAGGAGGAGGCAGCGGCAGCGGCGGCAGCGGAGGAGGTGGCAGTGGTACCAGTGGTGGTGGAGGTGGCACAGGGGGAGGCAGCAGCAACAGCTTCCTTAGCGGCAGGAGAAGCCGGTCAGCCTCGCCATCCACCCAGCCGGAGAAGCACCCTCCCCACCATGAGAAGGGCCAGAAGAAGGTGAAGACCCGCTCTCTCACGGCCTCTTTTCAGAGACCACCAGCAGGCGCCTCAGCCTTCTGAGGCCACTGAGGTTGGAGGGGGAACCTAGGAAGCACAGCATGAGGCGCAGAGCTTGGGACCTGGCTTCTCTGTGTATTCTCCAGTTCTCCTCATGACAAAACAGTGTCCTCAACCTCCAGTTTGTGTCTGTCTGCCTGTGCCCCATCCCACAGGGTGCCCACTTTGGTTCAGTGTGCATTCCAGGAGGGACACTCCTGTGAGTGCTTGTGCTCTCTCTCTCTCTCTCTCTCTCTCTCTCTCTCTCTCTCTCTCTCGTGTGTGTGTGTGTGTGTGTGTGTGTGTGTGTGTCTCGCTCTGTCACTGGCACGATAATGGGACAGGCTATTTTTAGCAGGAGGGAGAGTGGGGGATGGGCTCTTGGCTCTCAGAGGATCTTGTCTGAGCCTCTCCTGTCCAGCTGGAGTTTTACATCCCTCTGTAGACTGGAGAGCACTCACTGAGCCCCATTCCTAAGAGGGGTTCAGTTCTCCACACCCACATGTCACAGTTGACCTCCTTCAGATAACCCCTGTATCAGTATCTGGTTACGTTTTGCTCCCCCAGAGTCGAAAGGATAAAGAACGCCTTAAACAGAAGCACAAGAAGCGGCCTGAGTCCCCCCCCAGCGCCCTCGCCCCGCCTGTGGTTCCCACTGCTGATAAGGTACCACTGCTTATACTCGGGATGCAGGATGCGCTGGTCTGGGGGTGAGGTGTGAAGGGTTAAGGTGAGCAGAGACCTGCTTGGGTAGCTTCTCACAGCCCATGGTTGACCTCTGCTGCCACCACACGGCTGAGCTTACAGAGGGTCTGCTCTGCCCAGCAGAGGGGGAGGTGGGGTGCCTTTCTGCTTGCGAGCTACTGTATGGACACCTTTGTCCAGGCAGGGGCTCATCTCTGGGATCTTGACTTTTAAGAGCAAGTGTGTGGTCCTCAAGCTGAGAGCCCAGCCCTGCAGGATTGGTGAACTTCTACCAAACCCAGAGAAACCACAAGGAGAAAATTTAGACTCTGTTTCAAGCCAGTGGGAGTGGAGGTGTGGCCAGGCTTCTGGCTACACCCTGGAATCCCTACTCACACCACTTTTCTCAGCAGGCTGGGCTCTAGTAATGGGTAGCGTCTGAGTGAGCAACAGGCAGGCCCTACCCTGGGCCAGTGACTGATAATTCCAGCCTGAGCAGATTAGTGATAGTGGGAGTCCCCCAGGGGCTGGAGAAAGCACTCCCTCCTCCTGTCCCATTACTGACCGTCACCTCCACTCCCTCATGTGGTTGGCAGGGCACTGGGCATCTTAGCAGGAGGCTCAGGTATCAGGTTTCCAGGGCGATGTTGCTGTGGCGACTGCCCCAGTAACTCTCCCCTCCTGCTTTGCTTCCCTGGGCTCACCTGGGAAGCTGGCCTTACCTTCCCAGGAGCCTACAGACATACAGAAAGACTCGAATGTCCCCTACTAATGGGGTAACCCCTGGATGGCAAGCTTTGCCTATCCCCCACACCCAGCCCAATGTTGAGCTTCCCTTCCCCCAGTTCCTCTCTTCCCTGGCTTTCTGATCCACATCTGGCTCCCTTCAGAACTCCAGCTGCTGTAAAGAACAAAGGACGACAGAGACGAGGGCCCCACCCAGGGAGGGGCAGCAGTAATGGGGTGGCTCAGACTTCCCCCTCATTTGCTTTTGAGCACAGTTTGAATACCTGGTATCACCCTAGAGAAAGTCTCCCTCCCTGGTACGGATACACAGAGGCCAGGCTGTCCTAGGACCGCAGGAAGGGGCACATGGGGAGGCCTTAGTTTATTCCTCACAATCTCCCAGTGTGGTAGAGGGCTTATCACTTCCACTTAAGTGAAATGCAGGCACAGAGAGGCGATGTAATTTGTCTAAAAGCACAACATAATACTACATGGGGAAGTTCTGAACCAGTGTAATCTGACTTGAAAGGCTGTGTTTTTACTGGGCACACAGAACCGTCCTTGTAGCAGGCCTACCACCGTCCGACTCCTTGTGTACTGAACCCCAGCCGTGCCCCTAGCAGGGAGCTGCTCCCGACTCCCAGGAACGGATAGTAGGCTCCTAAGGATGATACAGCTGATCTAGGTCCAGAGGCTGCTGGGCCCACAGCTGGGCTCCTCCCACCCTCGCCCATGCCCTGCTCTCCTGGTATCCTACCTCAGACATGGGGCAGCATGGCGACTGCTGACAGGCAGGCAAGGCTCCCAGGGGCCTGCGAGTACATCATGATGGGTTGCTCCCTTAGGTGTGTAGGGGAGGCTTCCTGGTGTAGGGCCAGGTATCCAACAGGGGCTTGCGGTGGTCAGAGACAACTAGAGCCAGGTGGCTTGGGAATGTTACCACGGAAGCAGCAGCCTTCAGGCCAGAGTCATCGACTACAGATGCCTTGGACGAAGAGTCCTGTGCAAATTGTGGACTGGTCTCTGTTGGGTCATGGGACAAGCATGGGTTTAGGGCATTCCCTAGACTTCCTTCCCATGGCTCCAAGTCCTGCAGGGCGGACTCCCAGCTCAGGTCATGTGCCTCACTCTGCCTCCCGAGTCAGGTCTGGCTGAACTGTGCAGCTGACACGAAGGAACCTCTCTTGTCTTTCTTAGGTCTCCTCAGCTACTTCTTCCTCCCACCATGAGGCCAGCACTCAGGAGACCTCTGAGAGCAGCAGGGACTCAAAGGGGAGAAAGTCTTCCAGCCATGGCCTGAGTCACAAGGACAGGAAACTGGGCCCTGGGAAAGGTGTGAGCGGTTCCGCCTCCTCCCCCTCCTCCTCTTCCTCCTCCTCCCCCTCCTCCCCTTCCTCCTCCTCTTCCTCCTCCTCTTCCTCCCCCTCCCCCCTTCTCTTCTTCCTCCTCTGGGGGCCCTTGGCCGCCTGCAGGTGAGTACAGGTATCCTAGAGGAGGCAGAGAGCTGGAGCCCCTTGACCTGTTCTGTTGTGGCAAGGGTCTGTGCCTGGTGGTTTCCAGACATCTCTCCTTTGTTTTTATAAGCTGATGTGGGGTGACAAGGCAGGGAACCCCTCCCCCAGCTGGATCCTCCCACCTCTTTTTTTTTTTTTTTTTTTTAAGATTTATTTATTATATGTAAGTATACTATAGCTGTCTTCAGACACACCAGAAGAGGGAGTCGTATCTCGTTGTGGATGGTTGTGAGCCACCATGTGGTTGCTGGGATTTGAACTCAGGACCTTTGGAAGAGCAGTCAGGTGCTCTTACCCGCTGAGCCATCTCACAAGCCCCTCCCCCCTCTTTTAGATTTATTTATATGCCCTGTGGGTGCTTTGTCTGCACACCAGAAGAGGGGATCAGACCCTGTTATAGATGGCTGTATTGGAACCCATTACCAGTGGTTGTGGCCAGGATGTGAGTTCTAGGGATTGATCTCAAGTCCTGCGGAAGGGCAGCCAGTGCTGTTTTAAATGGTTGCGCTGTCTCTCCAGCCCCTCCCCCCTTAAACCAGAGCCCCTTTCCTTACAGGACCCACCCTCTAACCCCACAGTAGTGTCCCCTACCTTTGTGTCAAAGGGGCCATCTGAAAACTCCGATATTAGTTCCAGGCACAGAGACTCATAATCCAACATTTGGGAGCTGCAGAACTGGCTGAATTTGAGGCCAGCCTCTACCTATGCAGAAGAGCCTGTTCCCATCAGTGCTTGTGAAACAGGAATTTGCTCAGTTTGCTCAAGGGTGGGAGTTCCCAGCAGGGACTGTCATCCTAGGACTAAGGCAGGTGGAGCTGTCTGGGACACCAGGCTGCATTTCCTACCTCACCTGGGGTCTGCGCTGGCGGGAAGGAGGAAGGTGGTCTAGCAGTAAAGCCCCTCTTTTGCTGCAGGCTCATCTCTGCAGAGCTCTCCCGACTTTGCAGCGTTCCCCAAGCTGGAGCAGCCGGAGGAGGACAAGTACCCCAAGCCTGCGGCCCCCACCCCACCGGCCCCTCCCTCGCCCACGGCCCCTGAGCCTCCAAAGGCTGACCTCTTTGAACAGAAAGTCGTCTTCTCTGGCTTTGGGCCCATCATGCGCTTCACCACTACCACCTCCAGCTCCAGCCGGGCCCGAGCCCCCTCACCTGGAGACTATAAGTCCCCCCATGTTACTGGGGCCGGGGCCTCAGCAGGCACCCATAAACGGATGCCTGCTCTGAGTGCCACCCTTGGACCTGCTGAGGAGGCCCCCGAGACGACCCTGAAGGAGAAGAAACACAAAGCCAGCAAGAGGAGCCGACATGGGCCAGGCCGACCCAAGGGCAATCGAGGCAAGGAGGGCGCTCCGGGCCCGACTGCCTCCCTCCCTGCGGCTCAGCTCGCCGGCTTTACTGCCACTGCGGCCTCGCCCTTCTCTGGGGGTTCCCTGGTCAGCTCTGGCCTTGGGGGTCTGGCCTCCCGTACCTTTGGGCCTTCAGGAAGCTTGCCCAGCTTGAGCCTAGAGTCATCTCTGCTGGGGGCAGGTTAGTACCCCTGTCGCTAAAGAACGACTCTGTGTACAGCCAGTCCTGTGAGAGGGTAGGAGCATAAAGAGGAAATACATGCATGTGGAAACTACCGACAGGCAGAATGGAGGTGGCCCTTATCTCTAAGATGTTCCCTTAAATGTCTTGTGCATGAGGAGGTTGGGGTGGACACCAGCAGAACTTAGAGGGTTCTGATAGAGGAATAAGAAAACCTAAGACTTTCCCAGACTGAGGCAGAGTAGCAGAGCATGTAGAGCCCCAGGCATGCTGTGTTCTCTGAAGAGCGGTTGCCTTTACCGCTGACTTGAGGATTCTGGGGTAGAAGGTCACCTTGGGTTTTTCTCTGTCTCTGTACCTTTAGGCATCTATACCAGTAATAAGGACCCCATCTCTCATGGGGGAGGGGTGCTGCGGGCTGTCTGCAGCACCCCTCTCTCTTCCAGCCTGCTGGGGCCCACAGGAACCTCAGCCTTGCCACGCCTCAGCCGGTCCCCGTTCACCAGCACCCTCGCATCCTCTTCTGCTTCCATTGCCACCACTCAGGTGAGACCCTGCTCCTGGCTCCTCTTCCTGGGCAGGATGCAGACAGAGGCCCTCTGTGGTCCACAGCCTGTGTCCTCTGGCTCTTCCTTGTTCCCTACCACACAGTACAACTGTATTCAGCTGTGCTGGAGCAGGCATGAGGCCCGTTTGCTCCTCCCAACAGGTGTTTTCTCTGGCTGGCTCAACCTTCAGCCTCCCTTCATCCCACATCTTTGGAACCCCCATGGGCACTGTTAACCCCCTCCTCACCCAAGCGGAGAGCAGCCACACAGGTATGCTAGCCCCTGCTCCTGGTCCCCTTCTGAAGGATGCTCCTGTAGAAAGCTTGAGAGTCCCCTCCCTCTGAATTTACCTCATGGACTATAAATCATGAGGCACTTTACAGGAAAACCCATGCAGGGGCAGGCATGGGGTGCCACTCCATTGCACAGAAGACACCTCAGAGCACTAGTGGATAGAGAATGACAAAGCCAGTTCAGCCAATCAGGTCCCAGTCCAATGTAACCCCACCCCCCACCCCATCACACACCTCTTTCTACAGCACACCCAGTTGTAGTTGAGGTTACAGGTTTTGGCAACTGTATTTCTCTAGGTATTTAGGAGTTAAGGGAGTGGGAGGCAAGCTCCCCTACCATCTCCCTAAAGTCTTACTCAGCCCAGCAGACACCCAGCCCGTCAGCCTGAGTGTAGGGCTTAGCTTTAGGCTGCCAGATTAGGTAAGCTTTTCAAAGAAACCAAATCAGACTTCAGTTTCAGGACCCAGTTGGGTAAGATCAGTGTTTTCTGTAACCAACAGTTTTCTCATCTGAGTTTATGAATATAAAAAGTCAAAGATAGGGGCTGGCGAGATGGCTCAGCAGGTAAGAACACCGACCGCTCTTCTTAAGGTCCTGAGTTCAAATCCCAGCAACCACATGGTGGCTCACAACCACCCATAATGATATCTGACGCTCTTCTGGAGCAAGCGGGGCCGACCAGAGCAAGTAGAGGTCCTAAGTTCAATCCCCAACAACCACATGATGGGTCACAACCATCTGTACAGATACAGTGTACTCACATACATAAATAAGTCTTTAAAAAAAAAAAGTCAAAGCTAATTATGATAATACAATGATTAAGGGCTTGCTTTGTGCTTGCCGAACCCTCCAGCCAAACACTCACTTTGTGGCCTCATTTTAATCCTCATTTAATCACTGGTGGGATGCAGGTTACCAACACAAGGTCACCCAGCCAGCAGCCAGGTTCAGTTTATCCAGGTTTATCTTGACCTCAGATTCTGTAACTGAAGTATCTGGAAGCAGGCAGCGGGAACCCAGTGGCAAGAGAAAGAGAGCTTTCCTGAGGTGGGGTGCGGGGTGCAGGCTAGGGTTGGGGGAGACGAGGTGTGAGCTGAGGTCCTGGGAGAGCCCCCACTTCCGGGGGCTGGGGGCTCGAGTCCCCTCCCTCCCTGACCCACCCTTCTCCTTCCAAGAGCCAGATCTGGAAGACTGCAGCTTCCGGTGTCATGGGACCTCCCCCCAGGAGAGCCTCTCTTCCATGTGAGGGAGGGTGAACCTTGGAGGAGGGAGGAATGGGTGGGGCTGGATTGGGACGTCCTGGTGGAGCTGGAGGGTGGGGCTGGAATCAGGGTGCTAGGTGCTCCATTCTTCTCTGGACCCAGGTCTCCCATCAGTAACCTCCCTGCGCTCTTCGACCAGACGACGTCAGCCCCCTGTGCGGGTGGCCAGTTAGACTCCACAGCCCCTGGGACAACCAACATGGAGCAGCTGCTGGAGAAGCAGGGTGATGGAGAGGCTGGTGTCAACAGTGAGCAGGGGTGCACAGGGAGGGGAGGTCTGACCCACTGCCCCTCCCCGTTCCCCAGGGCCTCAAGCCTCTTCACTGGCCTTCTCAAGCCGTACTCTGGGCACTATCTGTTTCTCAAGGCCTCCTGGTGTAGATCTCAACCAAACCCCAGCTTACATCCCCTCCCCCATCCCTCTGTGGAGCATCAGGACCCTCCTAAGATGGTCAGACCCACCTTAGCACTATCTGGAGCAGCCTCTCGAATGAGATCTTGGTCACCTCCAGACCCTGTCCCTTATCCTGGCCCTGCTTCTTTGATGCATTGTGCACTAACCCCAGGCTCCTCCTCTCTCTGAAGTTGTGGAGATGCTGAAGGCCCTGCATGCTCTGCAGAAGGAAAACCAGCGGCTGCAGGAGCAGATCCTTAGCCTGACAGCTAAGAAGGAGCGACTACAGATCCTCAATGTGCAGCTCTCCGTTCCCTTCCCCGCCCTGCCTGCTGCCCTGCCGGCCACTAATGGCCCTGTCCCGGGGCCCTATGGACTGCTTCCTCAAGGTGAGGGGATCCAGCCCAGGCTAGGGTGAGGAATCGCTGCCCGTGGTCTGGACTGACTCCCCTGCAGCTCCCATCTTCCCCCTGTCAGCCTGCAGCAGTGACTCCCTGAGCGTCAGCAAGAGCCCTCCCGGGAAGAACAGCCTTGGCCTGGACAACTCCCTGTCCACATCTTCCGAGGTAGGCACTGGGAGGAGGGCAGGGCAGGGCAGGAGCCTGGAGGGGTCCTTTGGTCTAGTTACTAACCAGCAGCTCTTGGAGGCTGGCCAGAGAAGAAACTGACTGAATAACTGGTTATCTTACTCATTATTTTAAATATGTAATATGAGTTAGAACCTTCTTAACACAGGGTGCTCACTAAGCAAGCAGTGAAGGATGGACTCAGTCCTCCTGAAGATGGGCTGAGCCCAGGAATGGGTCAAGTGATTGTAAAGGAGGAACAGAAAGACCGGTTGAGGGCTAAAGGCTATCAAGGGCAGGCGCTGGTTGGGAAGGAAGGGAAGGAATTCGGGGAAGCGGGAAGCTTGTGAAGGGTTTATTACAGGGCCTCATACAAACTAATCCCTGTGTAATTGGTGGCGGCTGGAATGGCACTTGCTATTGTTATGTTGTGGCTATTGTTGGGAATTGGGCAATGCTTGCTTTTTCTCTGCTACTGACTTAGACTTAGGGCGGTCGTAATCATAACGGCAACGCTGGTTGCAAGCCTGGGACACCAGCTTGGGTTTCTTCACTCTCCACACTGACTGTGGGACGCACATCACTGTCACCCATAGACTACTACCCAGAGATAAACTGAGGCAGAAATACTAAACCCAGGGCTACCCAAGCCATTGAGTGGTGGGCATGGGATTTGAACCTAGACAACACTTCAGTGAGAGCTCCCTTGCTCTTGACTGCAGAGCTCCTTGACCATTAACGTCAGGGGCTCTAGCCATCAAGTGGGAATAAGAGAGTACTGAGGTCAAGTCCTAACCCTGGACCTGGTTCCCATGAAGAGCAGCTGATCTTACCATTGTTTGTAGCCTGAGGAAGCCAGGGTGCTGAGCCCCCTGGAGTGCTCGGTGAACATTATCTCAACACTGTGCAGATCTAGCCTTCACCCCTGGGCTTGGCTGATCTGCAGGTGTGGGGGGCTTTGCTAGGGGAGGATGCTGGTGGGTTCTGGGCTGAGGGCCAGAAGGGTCACACTGGCCCTCTGCCCTCTGACCCGTCCCTTCCCCCTCCCTCCCCAGGACCCACACTCAGGCTGCCCGAGCCGCAGCAGCTCTTCGCTCTCCTTCCACAGCACGCCCCCACCGCTGCCCCTGCTCCAGCAGAGCCCCGCTACTCTGCCCTTGGCCCTGCCTGGGGCTCCTGCCCCACTCCCACCCCAGCCACAGAATGGGCTGGGCCGGGCGCCTGGAGCAGCGGGGCTGGGAGCCATGCCCATGGCAGAGGGGCTGTTGGGTGGGCTGGCAGGCAGCGGGAGCCTGCCCCTCAATGGGCTTCTGGGAGGGTTGAATGGGGCTGCTGCTCCCAACCCCGCGGGCTTGAGCCAGGCTGGCGGGGCCCCCACGCTTCAACTGCCAGGTTGTCTCAACAGGTGAGGGAAAGTTCAGCCCTAGGGAGGGGATGGGAGGCTGGATATGGGAGGGATTCCCCCCAAAACCCCTTACTTCCCCAAAGGGGAAAAAAATTCCCCTGGCCCTATAGGATTTATAGTTCTGGCAGTCTGTCAACTTAAGGGACGCCCCAGAGTGTCCAGATACAGTCCAGGGAACAAGATCTTATCCGTGTCCCTACTGGAGGTCTTCTAGACATGTTGTCCATCTGCCTGGGCCTGAGGGAGTCTGGGATCTCCTGGGTGTTGTGGGGTGTGGTCTCTTGCACCTCCTCATCTGTGTTATCCCTGCCTCAGCCTGACAGAGCAGCAGAGACACCTCCTTCAGCAGCAAGAGCAGCAGCTGCAGCAGCTGCAGCAGCTCCTGGCCTCTCCACAGCTGACCCCAGTGAGTGCCCCCTTCCTGCTGCCCTCCACCCCAGCTTACCCAAATGGCTTACCTCTAAGAATTGCCTCCCAGGGAGGGTTCCAAGCTGGTGGGATTGGCCCTGTGGGGCCTGGGGACAGTTAGGGAGCTCTTGGGGCCTTGGGTCACATCCCCGTGAGAGTCAAGAGGTGGCAAATGCAGAAACTGAGCTTTGTCGTCCCGCCTGAGGCTCCAAGGGAAGGTGTCTGAGCAGGGAGGGTCTCTCGGCCAACACCACAGTCTGTCATGTGATGGGCTCGCTCTTCCGAGAGAAGTAGTGTCACCTGTCAAAATGAGGGAATGGCTTGTTGGCCCAGCTTGCCTTACGTCCTTGTCTTGTGTCCCCAACAAGGCACACAAGTGCTGTGTGTTGTGTGCTGTAATCCAAGTATCCAGCTGAGGCTGGAGGTTGGCTATGAGTTCAAGGCCAGCCTGGGCTATGTAATGAATTTCAGTCTACCCAAGACTACAGAATAAGACTCCTGTAACAACCAAGAAAAACAAAACAAACAAGAAAACCCCAAACAGTAAGAAGGCTGTTAAGATGTTCCACGGGTAAAGGCCCTGCTGATGAGCTGCGGACCTGACTCTCTCCCCTGGACCCATGGAAGGGAAAACAGATTTCCTGCCCTGTGCTTGCAGCTCCTAACACTAACGCCTAACTTCATTGGTTTATTATTAGCTTTGTGTTGTTTTTGAGACAGGGTTTCTCTGTGTACCCCTGGCTGTCCTGTGTACTCACTCTGTAGACCAGATTGGACTTACAGACTGTTGAAAGCTACCTTGGTAGCTGCTAGGACTCGAACCCAGGTCCTCTTGGAAAAGCAGACAGTGAGCCACAAACCATTTTTTTTGTTTGCTTTTGTTTTTTTTTTTTTGTTTTTTTTTTGAGGTAGTCTCCCACTAGCCCTGATTGGCCTTGAACTTATAAGAGAGCCTCCTGTCTCTGCCTTGGCCTCTTGAGTGCCGCCACACCCAACCCATAACCTATTTTCTAAAATCTTTCAAGCCGGTTTTTAGAAGGAAATCGGGGAGGGAAAACTTGGAGATTGCTGTCCCAGCCTGTGGAGCACTTTTCCATTTGGAGCTCGTTGTGTTTGTCTTAAGGACAGAGGGCCTGACACCATGGGCAAGGCCAGAAATGGTCACAGTCTGCTCTTGCCCGGGTACTCAGCTCACAGGTGTTTACCTCATGTGTCTGTGTTTTCTTGTCCAGAGTGCAAAGGTAGAGACAGAACCTTGATTGTCTCCCCTTCATGGGCTTTATGATTTAAGTGTGAGGGGCCCTGGTCTAGCAAGGCAGGCAACCCCGGGAGAGGCCGCGGGAGCCCAGTGCCAATCAGCACCGTCCTCCTTGCAGGAGCACCAGACTGTGCTCTACCAGATGATCCAGCAGATTCAGCAGAAACGGGAGCTGCAGCGGCTGCAGATGGCCGGGGGCTCTCAGTTGCCCATGGCCAGTCTACTGGCTGGAAGCTCCACCCCTCTGCTGTCCGCGGGCACCCCTGGCCTGCTGCCCACAGCATCAGCCCCACCCCTGCTGCCTGCTGGAGCCCTGGTGGCCCCTTCACTGGGCAGCAATACGAGTCTCATGGCTGCAGCGGCTGCGGCCGCGGCGGTGGCGGCGGCGGGCGGACCTCCAGTTCTCACTGCTCAGACCAACCCCTTTCTCAGCCTGCCTGGGGCAGACGCCAGTGGGAATGGCCCCAAAGGAGGGGTGAGTAAGGGACCCGGGCCTTCCTATGTTCCTATGGGACAGGCAGAGAAGGATGGCTATAGCAGCAGCAGCTATGTCTCTAGTGGGGAGCTAGCTGTATCCCTAGGTCAGCCTGGTGGCCTGCAGCAGACTGCAGGACCTCAGCTCTCGTTGGTGTTCCCCGAGAGGAGAGGAAGGCCACTGAGCAGGCTCCCATAATAAAAGGACCGCTTAGAAACCAGCCTTCCAGCTGGTGACGGCCCCGTGTGTTAAAGAAGAAGAAAAGCTGTTTGCTGCTAAGGCTGGTGACCTGAGTTTCATCCAGGGACTAGGATGTAGTGGAGAGAGAACTGATCAGAAAATGGTCCTCTGCCACCCACACATGCACATACACTAAAGAAATATATATTTTTTGTCTTGTTTTAAATTCTTTTTAAAAAAGAAAACAGCCTTCTGTGGGAGGAGTCATTAGAAAGGACATTTTTGTGTACGACAGTTAGACAGAGATGACCCTCTGCAAGAATCCAGCTTTTGGCACAAGCTAGACGACACCTCTTCAGTCTACAGGCAGCGGCCTGGCCACTCACTCTCCTTCAGCAGCCTTTCCCACCCTTGAGAGCTCTTCCTAACTGAAGCCTTTCTTCCTGTCTTTCCAGACCGCTGACAAAGGAGCCTCAGCCAGCCAGGAAAAAGGCTAACTCCATCCTGCCCCTGCTGAGCCTGCATGGCTCGGGGTCCTCGTCTGGAGCGGGCAGCTGGGCCCAGACTCTGGAGAGCCGGGCCCAGGGCTTGTGCTGATCTCCAGGAAGTGCATGCCTGGCGTTCCAGGTGCACATGGAGGAGAGAGACTGGAGGGAGCCCTTCACCTGGCCCACCCCTCACTGCACTGGTTGCTTCAGAGGGTCGGAAGGACAGGCTCCTAGCCTGCCTAGGAGACCTCATCCTCCGCAGATGCCTAGGGGCCCCCAAAGAGCAAAGTAGGTCTCGGCATAAGAAATGGAGGGTTGGTTGGACCTACCACATAAACCAATCAGCACTTGAATGGGGAAGGTGAAGGAAGGGTGGACCCCAGACCTATCCCTGTGTGGAGATTTCTTCTGGAGAAAGGGCTGGTCCCACCTGACCTTCCGTTTCTTCCCAGCAGAAGGGATCCATCCCTTTGACTGTTTCTTATCATCCCTCCCCGCTGAGGGTCACAAGCTGAGCTTGGAAAAGCCTGCAGATGTGGGGGGCTGAGGAAGGGCAGGATAGCACCTCTTGGGGCCCCATGATGGGGCTGGCTGGGGGCCGCCCCTGCTGACCTGGGTGCCCTGCCCCTTTTTGCACTATTGGCTTGAGGAGTGCCGAGGGTGGGGAGAGAGGGAGCTGCCTGACTCCACAGATTGTGAGTGAGTGAGTGTGTGTGTGTGTGTGTGTGTGTGTGTGTGTGTGTGTGTGTGTGTGAGAGAGAGAGAGAGAGAGAGAGAGAGAGA